>NC_137127.1:31859349-32459349 GCF_949319135.1 Squalius cephalus | reverse complement strand
TTGTTATATAAGTGATTTTTAGAGTCTAATGAATGCAAAAGCATATGTGAGTAGACTTCATTAATAAGTAGAATGACCAGCAGAGGGCAGTAGAAGACCACATATTGGCTCACTTTTACTTCAGACTTCTTGATTTTCACCATTTTTCTGCACTAAAGCAAAACAGTTTTTCCATTTTAACTCCATAATGCATGTTTACACACACACACACACACACACACACACACACACACACACACACACACACACACACACACACACACACACACACACACACACACACAAGACAAAGACAAATGTTGTTATTTTTTCAATGCTATTGGGATATGTCATTATATAAAATATTATTTGAATGGTCTATAAACATTTCACAAAGTCTTTGTAAGCTATTAATCAGATGATTCAGAATTTATTCAGAAACCTAAGACTACACACACACATTATGTTGTAGATACAGACGTTTGAAATATATGATGTGATCAAACTGTCAATACTAATACTTTAACAGATGGATTTTGACTAAATGTAATTGTAAATGTCAAAATAGTGATTTTATAAAGTCTAAATATAAATTATAGAACAATATGACAAAATGACTATTTTAAACAGCAGGGGGCAGTAAAATACCACTTATTGGCTTAATATACCATTATATTCATATCATTTTCACCTTTTTAACTGTTATAGAGGCAAATTTTGTCCGATCTGTCTGAAAATTTCCATGCATGTTCAGAGTGATATTTCACATGTTCTGACTTGTTTTTAAGAAGGTTTGAACATTCATTAAAGAGATATAGGCTTTCGGGGACACTTGGTAAAGGCCACATTTTGAAGTGAACCTATTATAGCTATCCAAATGAAGTAGTTCAACTTTTTCTGACAACTATTGTTCTAGTGAGTCCAGAGAATGGTTATGCACTAGTTTTTAACATTATGATATGAAAATTATATGATCAGACATGGAAAAGACCATTTACAGCCAATACAGGCAGTTTACCATAGGAAATATATGGTTTTAAAGCCTTTTAACAGTTATAGCGCCAACTATTGTCCGATCTCCATAAAATTTTGCAAGCTTGTTTGTGATGTTATGACACATATGCTCACCAATTTTTGTGAAGTTCTGAGTTTTCATTTAGGATTTATAGGCTTTTTAGTGTATTTTGCCACGCCCATTTTATAAATGACCCTATTACAGCCATACAAATACAAAAGTTAAACTTTTTTTTGATAATTATTGATCTAGAGAGTCCATAGAATTGTCCTAGACTGGTCTGGTTCCGATCGGGCGAAAAACCAGGGACTAGTTTGCAAAAGTAGGTTTTTAACATATTCATGAATATTTAATGAACGGTTTGATTGACAGCAATGGTTCTAGAGGCAAAGTTGTTCAACATGAGCAGATCTATCAAATGATATGCATTTTGTGACAATATGTGTAACACCACGTGATTACAGAGCCATAAAACTCGTTAGCGCCAACTAGTGGCCGATTTCTTTCAAAATTCTTACAGACCTCTAGGGCCATGAGTCGAACATGCCCACCGAGTTTCGTTCCGATCGGCCTCCGTTAACCTTGTCTAATAGGTGCTCAACTTCATTGGCCAATGGCGGCCATGTTTTTTGAGATACACCAATGTCCTCATAGACATACATGGCACCTTGGACCAAGACACTGCATACCAATTTTCAAGTCAATCGGACTAACGGTCAGGTGGTTATAGCCTGTTTTATGTTTTTTTCCTTTTATAGCGCCACCATGTGGCCAATCGCCGCGATTTTTTTACCGTGACCTCAGATTGACCTCTTACACATGTGTACCAAGTTTGGTTAAAATACCTCTTTTACTTCTGGAGTTATAGCCATTTTAGTAAAATAGGCTCCTCCCACAACGTTAATTTTGCACCCCCTAGCGACCGTGAATCGAAATTTCAACTTTTTTTCGATAATTATTGAACTTCAGACTCCAGAGAACAATTCTGCACTGGTTTGGTTCCGATCGGGCGAAAAACCAGGGACTAGTTCGCAAAAGTAGATTTTCGACAAAATTCAAAATGGCGGAAAATCTATCATGGCGGAAATAAAATCGGAGATATACGTTTTGTTCGTCAGGCGTCCAGCTTTCCAATGATATAAGACACTTGAGTCTACGACATACGGTCTAGGAGTTATGAGCAGTTTCGCGCTTTTGGTTGCTATAGCGCCACCTATGGGCCAATCGGGGTCATAATTTGATAACCTCTCCTCGATTTTTGTACTACCATATGGCAAAGTTTCAAAGCTCTAGCCCTTACGGTTTGGGCTGCACGATGCGTTTTACGGCGGAATAATAATAATAATAATAATAATTAAAGCTGCAAGCAGCATTTATCGGGGTTCAAGCATTTAAGGCCTTTAAGGCATTTAACCCTCTGGGGTCTGAGCTGTTTTCTGGGCCCTGGAGGTGTTCTGACATGCTCTGACATTTGTGCTTATTTCTGTTACTTGTGACATTTTCATGGCTAAAGTCTAATTACACTGTATTCAGCACAAACTCTGCTACAATAATATATCAGCAGCATGTATGTAAAAGTTTGTAGTTTTGAGATAATGACATTTATGCGTGGTTTGTGAAAATACAAAAATAAATTCTCACTGAAATAAGGTCATGAAACCCCTACTGATTATTTCTTCACAAGACTTTTGAAAATTGTATGACGTAGCCTAGAATATTTGCTCTAAAACTATGTGAGAATCACCCTGACTGCTCATTCAGAGAAGACAATATATTGATTTAAAAAATTTACGACGTGTTTTGTGTTAGAAAGCAATATGCGAAGGGGCGGATCATCTCATTAATATGAAAGCTTTCCACACCTGAGAAAGACAAAGAACCTCCCTAATGGCCCTATTAGGAGCTTATCAGGGCCCATCATTCTGACCACCCTTGCACAAAGAATGAGGAGATTTAAAAAAGAATGGCTTTTAAAATTGTTTGGATTTATTTACAACACAACATAATCCAAAGATACACAACAAAAAAGCACTTATTGAAGAAAGAGACCTTTGTGCCATTCCTAAAAACATTGTACATACCTTTCATTTTCTAAGGTGTTTGATTTTCACTTTACCATGTTCATGTACAGAGACATGTACTGTGAATGTTGAAGTCAGCAGGACTCAGTGGCATCTGGGCCCTGAAAAAAAAAAAAAAAAGTGCACATACTGATATCAAGAGAAAGGCCTGCACGATTTTGGGAATACATTTTAGATTTTTCTTGTTAAAATTGCTTTTTAAAATTCACAGAATACACACACACACTCACACAAATGTTTCCAACAATATATAATGAACACCAGGTTTGTTGTGCCTTGTAGGTATAGGCTATGCGCAGTGCTGCATAAAATAATAACAATATAGCAGCCTATATATATTTTCAAAAAGATTTCAGTAACAACTAAGCTAGAGAAAAATATATTGATTATCATGTTACTTCAAATGTTTCCATTCGTTATGATGATATGAAATGAGATAATAGTAAAAACATGAAGCCGTTTGGAGCGTTTTGCTTTTCCAAAATATGATACATTCAAACGCGATCGCGATCAAAAATATGATACATTAAAACGCGATCGCGATCAAAAATATGATACATTAAAACGCGATCGCGATCAAATATAAAACATTATGGTTAGGCCTACCATATACATATCTACGTTTGAGCAGATATCCACAAACACAGTAACAGTAAACACGGGTCTAAATATTATAATGTTCACCATATATCTAGCAACAGTTCAACTGCAATGTGAAATGTATGCAACAATAGCAAACTAATATGTAAGAATTTCTTACCTTATCTTTCTTGTCTTCAAATATCGTTCTTCTTCTTCTGATGTAAATCCAATGTAAGCTCAGGCACGTCTTTCAAACTCGACGAAAAGTGAAGTGAAGTGTTTTGTTGTTGAGGTAATGAGGGCGATCGCGTTCCATGTGGAGATTTGCATGTGAATATCTTTTGCGCGAGTGGGTGTGGCCGAATTAAAAATAATTAGGAAGCGTTTGAGAAGCTGGACATCTTGTTGGTTTTATACAAATTACTTAAACAGAGAATATTTGTTTTCGTTTTGAATCCGATCATTTAAAAGTACACACTTAAATGTTTATAAAGGTGTATGGCTCATAAATGTGTGACAAGTATTCGCTGAGTTTTGTTTCAGTTTATAGACGTGCTCAAGAAAAAAAAGTTCACCGCGACGGAGAGGCAGAACGCACACACTGTTTATTTTCTTTATTTTACAAAAGCACAATGTTTTGATTTGATTGGAAGTGGACACATACAAAAGTAGAAATACCACAGATTCTTTTTTTATATTTCTTTTTTCTGTATGACCATAAATGACGGAGAAATTTAAGTTTATAGTGCTACAATGTGGAGAAAATCCAGCAAAACGCGCCGGCGCGTTTGTCGACCTCAGAGGGTTAAGCATTCAAGACATTAAGATTTATTTAGAAAGCTTTTAACCACTGAAATAATAGATTGAAAAGTCCATTTACAGCCAATACAGGCAATTTACCATTGCTTTTTAACAGTTATAGCGCCAACTATCATCCGATCTACATACAATTTTGCATGCTTATTTAGAATGTTATGGCACATATGCTCACCAATTTTCGTGATGTTCTGAGTTTTTGTTTAGGATTTATAGGCTTTTGTTTGCATTTTGCCACGCCCATTTTCTTTATGACCCAATTATACCCATGCGAAAAATGCAAAAGTTCAACTTTTTTTGATAATTATTGATCTAAAGAGTCCAGAGAATTGTCCTAGACTCGTTTGGTTCCGATCGGGCAAAAAACCAGGGACTAGTTCGCAAAAGTAGGTTTTTAACATATTCGTGAATAATTAATAAACTGTTTGATTGACAGCAATGGTTCTAGAGGCAAAGTTGTTCAGCATGAGCAGGTCTATCAAATGATATGCATTTTGTGATGATAAGTGTAACACCACGTGATTACAGAGCCATAAAACTCGTTAGCGCCAACTAGTGGCCGATTTCTTTCAAAATTGTTACAGACCTCTAGGGCCATGAGTCGAACATGCCCACCGAGTTTTGTTCCGATCGGCCTCCGTTAACCTTGTCTAATAGGTGCTCAAACTTCATTGGCCGATGGCGGCCATGTTTTTTGAGATACACCAATGTCCTCATAGATATACATGACAGCTTGGACCAAGACACTGCATACCAATTTTCAAGTCAATCGGACTAACGGTCAGGTGGTTACAGCCTGATTTATGTTTTTTTCATGTTATAGCGCCACCATGTGGCCAATCGCCGCAATCTTTTTACTATGACCTCAGATTGACCTCTTACACAGGTGTACCGAGTTTGGTGAATATACCTCATTTACTTCTGGAGTTATAGCCATTTTAGTAAAATAGGCTCCGCCTTCTTCAAACATTTTGGCGCCCCTTAGCGACCGTCAATCGAAATTTCAACTTTTTTTCGATAATTATTGATATTCTGACTCCAGATAACATTTCTGCACTGGTTTGGTTCCGATCGGACACAAAACCAGGGACTAGTTCGCAAAAGTAGGTTTTGGACATAATTCAAAATGGCGGAAAATTTGCATACCAGAAATGAAATCCTTGAGGCCTTTTTTGTTCGGCTTGACCCAAGGATTCCAATGATATAAGACACTTGAGTCTGTGACAAACGGTTAATGAGATTTAAGCAAAAATATGATTTTTTTTTGTTTTTTGCACTGTAGCGCCACCTATGGGCCAATCGGGGTCATATTTTGATAACCTCTCCTCGATTTTTGTACTACCATCTGGCAAAGTTTCAAGTCTCTAGCACTTACGGTTTGGGCTGCACGATGCGTTTTACGGCAGAAGAAAAATAATAATAATAAAAATCAGTACAATTACAATAGGGTTTCAGCACTTCGTGCTTGAACCCCTAATAATAATAATAATAATAATTAAAGCTGCAAGCAGCATTTATCGGGGTTCAAGCAGTTAAGGCCTTTAAGGCATTTAAGCACAAAAGCATCAAAAGTTATTAAGATTTATTTAGCAAGCATGTAACCACTGACATAATAGATGGAAAAGACCATTTACAGCCAATACAGGCAATTTGCCATGGGATATATATGGTTTTAAAGCTTTTTAACAGTTATAGCGCCACCTATGGTCCGATCTCCATAAAATTGTTTACTGTGACCTCAAATTGAACCCATACACATGTGTACTGAGTTTGGTGAAGATATCTCATTTACTTCTTGAGTTATAGCCATTTGAGTAAAATAGGCTCCTCCCACGACGATTTGCCACATTCTAGAATTATTTAATATGATTCTAGCATGATTTACTATCATATACCATGTTCCAGAATGATTTATTAGGATTCTAGCATGATTTACCTTGATACACCTCATTTCAGTATTATTTACTATGATTTACAATGTTTCTAGCATGATTAACCACATTACTAGCAATTATGTGAAGTGTCAGTGCAAATGAGGTGATGAACACTGACAAAATATTATTGTGTTATAATAGTTAGTTATATACGTGATTTTTAGTGTGTGTCCAAGTATGAATGCAAAAGCACATGTAAAATATTTCATTATTAAGTAGAATGGCCAGCAGAGGGCACTAGAAGACCACTTATTGGCTCACTTTCACTTTAAACCAGTTTTCTGCACTAAAGCAAACCAGTTTTTCCATGTTAACTCAATGCATGCTTACACACACACACACACACACACACACACACACACACACACACACACACACACACACACACACACACACACACACACACACACATACACACACAGCATAGTTAACCATGATTTACCATGATATACCACGTTCTAGTATTATTTACCAGGAGATAAACGACAATCTAGTATTATTTACTTTGATTTACCATGTTTCTAGCCTGATTAATCACATTACTAGCAATTATTTGAAGTGTCAGTGCAAATAAAGTGATTAACACTGACAAAATATGATTGTGTTATAATAGTTATTGCTATATAAGTGATTTTTTTAGTGTGTATTCAAGTATGAATGCAAGCACATGTTGAAATATTTCATTAATAAGTAGAATGGCCAGCAGAGGGCAGTAGAAGACCACTTATTGGCTCACTTTCACTTTAAACCAGTTTTCTGCACTAAAGCAAACCAGTTTATCCATGTTAACTCAATGCATGCTTACACACACACACACACACACACACACACACACACACACACACACACACACACACACACACACACACACACACACACAGCATAGTTAACCATGATTTACCATGATTTACCACATTACTAGCAATTATTTGAAGTGTCAGTGCAAATAAAGTGATTAACACTGACAAAATATGATTGTGTTATAATAGTTATTGCTATATAAGTGATTTTTAGTGTGTATTCAAGTATAAATGCAAGCACATGTGGAAAAATTTAATTAATAAGTAGAATGGCCAGCAGAGGGCAGTAGAAGACCACTTATTGGCTCACTTTCACTTTAAACCTCATGATTTTGACCAGTTTTCTGCACTAAAGCAAACCAGTGTTTCCATGTTAACTCAATAATGCATACTTGCTACATATGCTACACACAATAATGCTACACACACACACACACACACACACACACACACACACACACACACACAAATGTTTCAGTGATATTGGTGTCACATTCACCTTCATCACATTCACCTTCTGTCTTCATCACATTCACCATCTGTCGTCATCACCTGCTCCTCATCACCCTCATCATCATCACCTGCTCCTCATCATCATAACCGTCACCTGTTGTCCTTGTCTTGATCTGTGTATTTAAGTTCCCCTCTCACCCATTATCATTGTCGGTTATTGTTTGTGCACTAGCACTCTGTTATGTTTGTTTTCATGTTGGAAAATAAAACCTTTGTTATATTTGTACCACACACACACACACACACACACACACACACAAATGTTTCAGTGATATTGGTGTCACATTCACCTTCATCACATTCACCTTCTGTCTTCATCACATTCACCATCTGTCATCATCACCTGCACCTGCTCCTCATCACCCTCCTCATCATCACCTGCTCCTCATCATCATAACCGTCACCTGTTGTCCTTGTCTTGATCTGTGTATTTAAGTTCCCCTCTCATCCATTATCATTGTCGGTTATTGTTTGTGCACTAGCACTCTGTTATGTTTGTTTTCATGTTGGAAAATAAAACCTTTGTTATATTTGTACCACACACACACACACACACACACCATCATTTATCATGATTTACCATGGCTGATACCAATACCAATATGAGAAAATGACTATTTTAAACAGCAGGGGGCAGTAAAATACCACTTATTGGCTTAACATGCCATTAATTCATATAATTTTCACCTTTTTAACTGTTATAGAGGCAAATTTTGTCCGATCTGTCTGAAAATTTTCATGCTTGTTCAGGGTGATATTTCACACGTTCTGACTTGTTTTTAAGAAGGTCTGAGCATTGATTAAAGAGATATAGGCTTTCGGGGACACTTGGTAAAGGCCACATTTTGAAGTGAACCTATTATAGCTATCCAAATGAAGTAGTTCAACTTTTTCTGACAATTATTGATCTAGTGAGTCCAGATAATTGTATTGCACTAGTTTTTAACATTATGATATGAAAATTATATGATCAGAGATGGAAAAGACCATTTACAGCCAATACAGGCAGTTTACCATAGGAAATATATGATTTTAAAGCTTTTTAACAGTTATAGCGCCACCTATCGTCCGATCTCCATAGAATTTTTCATGCTTGTTAATGATGTTATATCACATATGCTGACCAATTTTTGTGAAGTTCTGAGTTTTTATTTAGGATTTATAGGCTTTTTAATGTATTTTGACACGCCCATTTTATAAATTACCCTATTACAGCCATCCAAATGCAAAAGTTCAACTTTTTTTTGATAATTATTGATCTAGAGAGTCCAGAGAATTGTCCTAGACTGGTCTGGTTCCGATCGGGCAAAAAACCTAGGACTAGTTCGCAAAAGTAGGTTTTTAACATATTAATGAATAATTAATGAACAGTTTGATTGACAGCAATGGTTCTTGAGGCAAAGTTGTTCAGGATGAGGAGATCTATCAAATGATATGCATATTGTGTGGATATTTGTAACACCACGTGATTACAGAGCCGTAAAACTCGTTAGCGCCAACTAGTGGCCGATTTCTTTCAAAATTCTTACAGACCTCTAGGGGCTTGAGCCGAACATGCCCACTGAGTTTCGTTCTGATTGGCCTCCGTTAACCTTGTCTAATAGGTGCTCAAACTTCATTGGCCGATAACGGCCATGTTTTTTGAGATACACCAATGTCCTCATAGACATACATGGCACCTTGGACCAAGACACTGCATACCAATTTTCAAGTCAATCGGACTAACGGTCAGGTGGTTATAGCCTGTTTTATGTTTTTTTCATGTTATAGCGCCACCATGAGGCCAATCGCCGCGATTTTTTTACTGTGACCTCAACTTGAGCTCATACATATGTGTACCGAGTTTGGTGAAAATATCTCATTTCGTTCACGAGTTATAGCCATTTTCGTATAATTAGCTCCGCCTCCTGCGAACGTTTTGATGCCCCTTAGCAACCGTGGATCGAAATTTTAACTTTTTTTCGATAATTATTGATATTCAGACTCCTGTGAATATTTCTGCACTGGTTTGGTTCCGATCGGGCGAAAAACCAGGGACTAGTTCGCAAAAGTAGGTTTTGGACAAAATCCAAAATGGCGGAAAAATTTGCATACCGGAAATGAAATCTTTGAGGACTTTTTTGTTCGGCTTGACCCAAGGATTCCAAAGATATAAGACACTTGAGTCTGTGACAAAGGGTTGATGAGATTTAAGCAAAAATATGCAATTTTTTTGTTTTTTGCACTGTAGCGCCACCTATTGGCCAATCTAGCTCATATTCTCTGAACCTCTCCTCGATTTTTGTACTACCTTCTGGCCGAGTTTCAAGTCTCTAGCACTTACGGTTTAGGCTGCACGCATCGTTTTACGGCAGAATAATAATAATAATAATAAAAATCAGCACAATTACAATAGGGTTTCAGCATTTCATGCTTGAACCCCTAATTAAAGCTGCAAGCAGCATTTATCGGGGTTCAAGCAGTTAAGGCCTTTAAGGCATTTAAGCACAAAAGCATCAAAAGTTATTAAGATTTATTTAGCAAGCATGTAACCACTGACATAATAGATGGAAAAGACCATTTACAGCCAATACAGGCAATTTGCCATGGGATATATATGGTTTTAAAGCTTTTTAACAGTTATAGCGCCACCTATGGTCCGATCTCCATAAAATTGTTTACTGTGACCTCAAATTGAACCCATACACATGTGTACTGAGTTTGGTGAAGATATCTCATTTACTTCTTGAGTTATAGCCATTTGAGTAAAATAGGCTCCTCCCACAACGATTTGCCACATTCTAGAATTATTTATAAGGATTCTAGCATGATTTACCTTGATACACCTCATTTCAGTATTATTTACTATGATTTACAATGTTTCTAGCATGATTAACCACAT
The DNA here is from genome assembly GCF_949319135.1 of Squalius cephalus. Lineage (NCBI taxonomy): Eukaryota > Metazoa > Chordata > Actinopteri > Cypriniformes > Leuciscidae > Squalius > Squalius cephalus. Next base: position 32,448,748 of record NC_137127.1, on the reverse strand, counting down.
TACTAGCAATTATGTGAAGTGTCAGTGCAAATGAGGTGATGAACACTGACAAAATATTATTGTGTTATAATAGTTAGTTATATACGTGATTTTTAGTGTGTGTCCAAGTATGAATGCAAAAGCACATGTAAAATATTTCATTATTAAGTAGAATGGCCAGCAGAGGGCACTAGAAGACCACTTATTGGCTCACTTTCACTTTAAACCAGTTTTCTGCACTAAAGCAAACCAGTTTTGCTTTAGTGCAGAAAACTGGTTTAAAGTGAAAGTGAGCCAATAAGTGGTCTTCTACTGCCCTCTGCTGGCCATTCTACTTATTAATGAAATATTCCAACATGTGCTTGCATTCATACTTGAATACACACTAAAAAAATCACTTATATAGCAATAACTATTATAACACAATCATATTTTGTCAGTGTTAATCACTTTATTTGCACTGACACTTCAAATAATTGCTAGTAATGTGATAAATCAGGCTAGAAACATGGTAAATCAAAGTAAATAATACTAGATTGTCGTTTATCTCCTGGTAAATAATACTAGAACGTGGTATATCATGGTAAATCATGGTTAACTATGCTGTGTGTGTGTGTGTGTGTGTGTGTGTGTGTGTGTGTGTGTGTGTGTGTGTGTGTGTGTGTGTGTGTGTGTGTAAGCATGCATTGAGTTAACATGGAAAACCAGTTTATCCATGTTAACTCAATTATTTGAAGTGTCAGTGCAAATAAAGTGATTAACACTGACAAAATATGATTGTGTTATAATAGTTATTGCTATATAAGTGATTTTTAGTGTGTATTCAAGTATAAATGCAAGCACATGTGGAAAAATTATTAATAAGTAGAATGGCCAGCAGAGGGCAGTAGAAGACCACTTATTGGCTCACTTTCACTTTAAACCTCATGATTTTGACCAGTTTTCTGCACTAAAGCAAACCAGTGTTTCCATGTTAACTCAATAATGCATACTTGCTACATATGCTACACACAATAATGCTACACACACACACACACACACACACACACACACACACACACACAAACAAATGTTTCAGTGATATTGGTGTCACATTCACCTTCATCACATTCACCTTCTGTCTTCATCACATTCACCATCTGTCGTCATCACCTGCACCTGCTCCTCATCACCCTCCTCATCATCACCTGCTCCTCATCATCATAACCGTCACCTGTTTTGTCCTTGTCTTGATCTGTGTATTTAAGTTCCCCTCTCATCCATTATCATTGTCGGTTATTGTTTGTGCACTAGCACTCTGTTATGTTTGTTTTCATGTTGGAAAATAAAACCTTTGTTATATTTGTACCACACACACACACACACACACACACACACACACACACACACACACACACACACACCATCATTTATCATGATTTACCATGGCTGATACCAATACCAATATGAGAAAATTACTATTTTAAACAGCAGGGGGCAGTAAAATACCACTTATTGGCTTAACATGCCATTATAATCATATCATTTTCACCTTTTTAACTGTTATAGAGGCAAATTTTGTCTGATCTGTCTGAAAATTTTCATTCATGTTCAGAGTGATATTTCACATGTTCTGACTTGTTTTTAAGAAGGTCTGAGTCATTAATTAAAGAGATATAGGTTTTCGGGGACACTTGGTAAAGGCTACATTTTGAAGTGAACCTATTATAGCTATACAAATGAAGTAGTTCAACTTTTTCTGACAATTATTGATCTAGTGAGTCCAGAGAATTCTATTGCACTAGTTTTGAACATTATGATATGAAAATTATATGATCAGAGATGGAAAAGACCATTTACAGCCAATACAGGCAACATACCATAGGAAATATATGGTTTTAAAGCTTTTTAACAGTTATAGCGCCACCTATCGTCCGATCTCCATAAAATTTTGAATGCTTGTTAATGATGTTATGTCACATAGGCTGACCAATTTTTGTGAAGTTCTGAGTTTTCATTTATGATTTATAGGCTTTTGAGTGTATTTTGCCACGCCCATTTTATAAATGACCCTATTACAGCCATCCAAATGCAAAAGTTCAACTTTTTTTTGATAATTATTGATCTAGAGAGTCCAGAGAATTGTCCTAGACTAGTCTGGTTCCGATCGGGCGAAAAACCTAGGACTAGTTCGCAAAAGTAGGTTTTAGACATATTCGTGAATATTTAATGAACGGTTTGATTGACAGCAATGGTTCTTGAGGCAAAGTTGTTCAGCATGAGCAGATCTATCAAATTATATGCATATTGTGTGGATGAGTGTAACACCACGTGATTACAGAGCCATAAAACTCGTTAGCGCCAACTAGTGGCCGATTTCTTTCAAAATTCTTACAGACCCCTAGGGCCATGAGACAAACATGCCCATCGAGTTTCGTTCCGATCGGCCTCCATTAACCTTGTCTAATCGGTACTCAAACTTCATTGGCCGATGGCGGCCATGTTTTTTGAGATACACCAATGTCCTCATAGACGTACATGGCACCTTGGACCAAGACACTGCATACCAATTTTCAAGTCAATCGGACTAACGGTCAGGTGGTTATAGCCTGTTTTATGTTTTTTTAATGTTATAGCGCCACCATGTGGCCAATCGCCGCGATTTTTTTACTGTGACCACGGATTGACCTCTTACACATGTGTACCAAGTTTGGTGAAAATACCTTATTTACTTCTGGAGTTATAGCCTTTTTAGTAAAATAGGCCCCTCCCACAACGTACGTTTTGGCGCCCCTTAGCGTCCGTGAATCGAAATTTCAACTTTTTTTTCGATAATTATTGATAAACAGACTCTAGAGAACATTTCTGCACTGGTTTGGTTCCGATCGGGCGAAAAACCACGGACTAGTTCGCAAAAGTAGGTTTTTGACAAAATTCAAAATGGCGGAAAAATTTGCATACCGGAAATGAAATCGGAGGTATACATGTTATTCTCCAGGTGTCCAGCTTTCCAATGATATAAGACACGTGAGTCTACGACATACGGTCTAGGAGTTATGACCAGTTTTGCGCTTTTGGATGCTATAGCGCCACCTATGGGCCAATCGAGGTCATAATTTGATAACCTCTCCTCGATTTTTGTACTATCATATGGCAAAGTTTCAAAGCTCTAGCCCTTACGGTTTGGGCTGCACGATGCGTTTTACGGCAGAATAATAATAATAATTAAAGCTGCAAGCAGCATTTATCGGGGTTCAAGCATTTAAGGCCTTTAAGCACATAAGCATTTAAGACATTAAGTTTTATTTAGAAAGCTTTTAACCACTGAAATAATAGATGGAAAAGTCCATTTACAGCCAATACAGGCAATTTACCATAGGAAATATATGGTTTTCAAACCTTTTTAACAGTTATAGCGCCACCTATCGTCCGATCTCCATAAAATTTGGCATGCTTGTTAATGATGTTATGTCACATAGGCTGACCAATTTTTGTGAAGTTCTGAGTTTTCATTTATGATTTATAGGCTTTTGAGTGTATTTTGCCACGCCCATTTTATAAATGACCCTATTACAGCCATCCAAATGCAAAAGTTCAACTTTTTTTTGATAATTATTGATCTAGAGAGTCCAGAGAATTGTCCTAGACTAGTCTGGTTCCGATCGGGCGAAAAACCTAGGACTAGTTCGCAAAAGTAGGTTTTAGACATATTCGTGAATATTTAATGAACGGTTTGATTGACAGCAATGGTTCTTGAGGCAAAGTTGTTCAGCATGAGCAGATCTATCAAATTATATGCATATTGTGTGGATGAGTGTAACACCACGTGATTACAGAGCCATAAAACTCGTTAGCGCCAACTAGTGGCCGATTTCTTTCAAAATTCTTACAGACCCCTAGGGCCATGAGACAAACATGCCCATCGAGTTTCGTTCCGATCGGCCTCCATTAACCTTGTCTAATCGGTACTCAAACTTCATTGGCCGATGGCGGCCATGTTTTTTGAGATACACCAATGTCCTCATAGACGTACATGGCACCTTGGACCAAGACACTGCATACCAATTTTCAAGTCAATCGGACTAACGGTCAGGTGGTTATAGCCTGTTTTATGTTTTTTTAATGTTATAGCGCCACCATGTGGCCAATCGCCGCGATTTTTTTACTGTGACCACGGATTGACCTCTTACACATGTGTACCAAGTTTGGTGAAAATACCTTATTTACTTCTGGAGTTATAGCCTTTTTAGTAAAATAGGCTCCTCCCACAACATTAATTTATCACCCCCTGGTGATCAGGAATCGAAATTTCGACTTTTTTTCGATAATTATTGATATTCAGACTCCAGAGAACATTTATGCACTGTTTTGGATCCAATTGGACAAAAAACCTAGGACTAGTTCGCAAAAGTAGGTTTTTAACTAAATTCAAAATGGCGGACAATTTGCATACAGGAAATGAAATCGGAGATATACGTTTTGACCTTCAGGTTTCCAGCTTTCCAGTGATATAAGACACTTGAGTCTACGTCATACGGTCTAGGAGTTATGAGCAGTTTCGCGCTTTTGGTTGCTATAGCGCCACCTATGGGCCAATTGGGGTCATATTCTCTGAACCTCTCCTCGATTTTTGTACTACCATCTGGCAAAGTTTCAAAGCTCCAGCTCTTACGGTTTGGGCTGCACGATGAGTTTTACGGCAGAAGAAAAATAATAATAATAATAATAATAATAATAATAAAAATCAGTACAATTACAATAGGGTTTCAGCACTTCGTGCTTGAACCCCTAAAAATCAGTACAATTACAATAGGGTTTCAGCACTTCGTGCTTGAACCCCTAATAAAAAGAGACGTTTTGGACAGTTATAGCGCCACCTATTGTCCGATCTTCACGAAACTTGGCATGCTTCTTCACCATGTTCTGACACATCTGCTCATCGATTTTTGTGAACTTTGGGGTTTTCCCTTAGGTTGTGTAGGCTTTTGAGTGTTTTTTTGTCCCACCCCTTTGCTAAATGACCCTGTTACAGCCAGGTCAATGCAAAAGTTCAACTTTTGTTCGATAATTATTGATCTAGAGACTCCAGAGAACTGTGCTAGACTGGTCTGGTCTGGATTGGGCCAAAAACCAGGGACTAGTTGGCCAAAGTAGGTTTTGGACAAATTTGCCCATAACAATTTAGCATATTCTAGTATTATTTACTATGATTCTAGCATGATTTGCCATATTCTAGCATAATTTACCATGATATACTACATTCTAGTATGATTTACCATTGTTTACTGTGATTCTAGCATGGATTACCATAGTTTATCATGATTTATCATAGTTTACCATGATTCATCATAGTTTACCATGATTTACCCTGTTCTAGCATAGTTTACCATGATTTACCATGTTCTAGCATGATTTACCATGATATACCACATTCTAACATGATTTACCATAGTTTATCCTGATTTATCATGGCTTACCATAATTTACCCTGTTCTAGCATAGTTTACCATGATTTACCCTGTTCTAGCATGATGTACCATGATATACCATGTTCTAGAATGATGTACCAGGATTCTAGTATGATTTACCTTGATACACCACATTCTAGTATTATTTATTATGATTTACCATGTTTTTAGAGTGATTTACCATGATTTACCACATTGCTAGCAATTATGTGAACTATCAGTACAAATGATGTGATAAACTCTGACAAAATATGATTGTGCTACAATAGTAATTGTTATATAAGTGATTTTTTAGTGCCTTATTGTTATATAAGTGATTTTTAGTGTCTAATGAATGCAAAAGCATATGTGAGTAGACTTCATTAATAAGTAGAATGGCCAGAAGAGGGCAGTAGAAGACCACATATTGGCTCACTTTCACTTTAAACTTCTTGATTTTCACCATTTTTCTGCACTAAAGCAAACCAGTTTTTCCATTTTAACTCCATAATGCATGTTTACACACACACACACACACACACACACACACACACACAAAGACAAATGTTGTTGTTGTTTTTTCAATGCTATTGGGATATGTCATTATGAAAATATATTTGAATGGTCTATAAACATTTCACAAAGTCTTTGCAAGCTATTAATCAGATGATTCAGAATTTATTCAGAAACCTAAGACTACACACACACATTATGTTGTAGATGCAGACATTTGAAATGTATGATGTGATCAAACTGTCAATACTAATACTTTAACAGATGGATTTTGACTAAATGTAATTGTAAATGTTAAAATAGTGATTTTATAAAGTCTAAATATAAATTATAGAACAATATGACAAAATGACTATTTTGAACAGCAGGGGGCAGTAAAATACCACTTATTGGCTTAACATGCCATTATAATCATATCATTTTCACCTTTTTAACTGTTATAGAGGCAAATTTTGTCTGATCTGTCTGAAAATTTTCATGCATGTTCAGAGTGATATTTCACATGTTCTGACTTGTTTTTAAGAAGGTCTGAGTCATTCATTAAAGAGATATAGGCTTTCGGGGACACTTGGTAAAGGCTACATTTTGAAGTGACCCTATTATAGCTATCCAAATGAAGTAGTTCAACTTTTTCTGACAATTATTGATCTAGTGAGTCCAGAGAATTGTATTGCACTAGTTTTGAACATTATGATATGAAAATTATATGATCAGAGATGGAAAAGACCATTTACAGCCAATACAGGCAACATACCATAGGAAATATATGGTTTTAAAGCTTTTTAACAGTTATAGCGCCACCTATCGTCCGATCTCCATAAAATTTTGCATGCTTGTTAATGATGTTATGACACATAGGCTGACCAATTTTTGTGAAGTTCTGAGTTTTCATTTAGGATTTATAGGCTTTTGAGTGTATTTTGCCACACCCATTTTATAAATGACCCTATTACAGCCATCCAAATGCAAAAGTTCAACTTTTTTTTGATAATTATTGATCTAGAGAGTCCAGAGAATTGTCCTAGACTGGTCTGGTTCCGATCGGGCGAAAAACCTAGGACTAGTTTGCAAAAGTAGGTTTTAGACATATTCGTGAATATTTAATGAACGGTTTGATTGACAGCAATGGTTCTTGAGGCAAAGTTGTTCAGCATGAGCAGATCTATCAAATGATATGCATATTGTGTGGATGAGTGTAACACCATGTGATTACAGAGCCATAAAACTCGTTAGCGCCAACTAGTGGCCGATTTCTTTCAAAATTCTTACAGACCTCTAGGGCCATGAGACGAACATGCCCATCGAGTTTCGTTCCGATCGGCCTCCGTTAACCTTGTCTAATCGGTGCTCAAACTTCATTGGCCGATGGCGGCCATGTTTTTTGAGATACGCCAATGTCCTCATAGACATACATGGCACCTTGGACCAAGACACTGCATACCAATTTTCAAGTCAATCGGACTAACGGTCAGGTGGTTATAGCCTGTTTTATGTTTTTTTCATGTTATAGCGCCACCATGTGGCCAATCGCCGCGATTTTTTTACCGTGACCTCAGATTGACCTCTTACACATGTGTACCAAGTTTGGTTAAAATACCTCTTTTACTTCTGGAGTTATAGCCATTTTAGTAAAATAGGCTCCTCCCACAACGTTAATTTTGCACCCCCTAGCGACCGTGAATCGAAATTTCAACTTTTTTTCGATAATTATTGATCTTCAGACTCCAGAGAACAATTCTGCACTGGTTTGGTTCCGATCGGGCGAAAAACCAGGGACTAGTTCGCAAAAGTAGATTTTCGACAAAATTCAAAATGGCGGAAAATCTATCATGGCGGAAATAAAATCGGAGATATACGTTTTGTTCGTCAGGCGTCCAGCTTTCCAATGATATAAGACACTTGAGTCTAGGACTTACGGTCTAGGAGTTATGAGCAGTTTCGCGCTTTTGGTTGCTATAGCGCCACCTATGGGCCAATCGGGGTCATAATTTGATAACCTCTCCTCGATTTTTGTACTACCATATGGCAAAGTTTCAAAGCTCTAGCCCTTACGGTTTGGGCTGCACGATGCGTTTTACGGCGGAATAATAATAATAATAATAATAATAAATATAGCTGCAAGCAGCCATTACCGGGGCCAAGCACAATCAGATGACAAGACATGCCAACATTGCTGAAAGTGTCAGACCAACTGCGACAATGAGCAATTAAAGACATTTAAAAAGGATTATAGGTAAAATGCCTGAAAAATCAGAGAAACAGTAAATAAAAATATGATTTAATGGATTATCACTTTTGACCAATAGGTGGCGCAGTTACAAAACTGATGTGATGTGGTCAGAGTGAAGTGACAATGACACACACAAAGTTTGGTGTCAATATGTCAAGGAATTGCAGAGATAAAGCCTGAATAGTGCTATTAGCATCATGCCTCAACTTTGCTGCTGCGCTATACGAAAACGGTTTCGTCAATCGACACGAAATCCATAACTGTTAGTCGGCACGGTCTGGAGATGATACGATTCGATTTTGGTGAAAATCGGACAAACGGTCTAGGAGGAGTTCGAAAAAGTAGGTTTTGAATGAAAATCAAGATGGCGGACAGGAAGTTAGGCCAAATAAGGTAAACTTGGTATCTATGTTCTCAGCTTGACCCAAGGAATCTACTAAGATGAGTTGCATTACAATAGGCCAATTTATTCAAAAGTTATTAGCAATTTTGGAAATTTTGTTATAACTTTTGACCACTAGGTGGCGCTGTTTCTAAATATGTTGGGTACCTTAAGGGGATGGTGCAGATGGCACATTCTGAGTTTTGTAATATTACACCAATGCATTTGTTTAGTATAGCATTTTATTTCACAAAACTGTATTGAAGTCAATGGGAATTTCATGTTTTGTTCTATTATAGCGCCACCAAGAGGCTCAGTCCAACCATTTTTTTTATGTGTCCTCAGAGTGAGCCCATACATATGTGTGTCGATTTTGGTGAAAATATCTCAATTATCTTCGGAGTTATAGACATTTATATGAAAAAACACGTAAAAAATGACTGACACATGACTTTAATTGGAATTTACTACCTCTAGACATCAATATTTTCGCATTTGGGCTTTGACGTTTAGTTAACAAGCTATGATTCCAAACTTCTGACGGTGGTTTCGTCTCGATCGGACAAACGGTTTCGAAGATATCGCCTAATGTTTTTTAAGTGCTAAATCACAACGCTACACAAACCGTAAGGCGAAACCTAGCATGTTTGGTATTGTTGGACTCGGCAAGGATTCAGGAGTCTAAAGAGATGAGTCTCCTGAAAATAAGTCAACCACACCTAAAGTTATAAGCATTTGAAAAAAAAAATTCACCACTAGGTGGCGCTGTTTCGAAACTTCTCAGGCTCCTTCAGGGCATCGTGCTGATGACCCACACCAAGTTTCGTAACAATCCGTTCATGCGTTCATAAAATACAGCATTTTAGCACATAATTCAAAATGGCCGACAGTCAAAATGGCCGATATGGTAAAATTGGATTTCAGTCGACTCGGCATGTTGCTCTGAATCTAACAAGACCAATTTTATGATTTTTGGACAAATTGTTCAGAAGTTATAAGCAAAAATAGCCATTTTTCATATCTCCGGACCAGTAGGTGGTGCTGCGACGAAACGCAGCATGTTGCCTCAGGTCATGCTTGGGATGACATGTACCAAGTTTGGTCTGAATACGATAAACCGTTGCGGAGATACAGCCTTACGACTGTTTTTGCAAGCACTACGTAAAATTTGTTTGTGCGTTTATCGAAAACGGTTTGACGAATCAATTTGAATTCCATAACTTTTTGTCAGCACTGCCTGAAGATGATCTGGTTCAATTTTCGTGCAAATCGGACAAACCGTCTAGGACGAGTTCGAAAAAGTAGGTTTCTCGAATGATTCAATATGGCGGCCCTATTTTTATTACGGAAAATGAAGTCATAGGATGCAATCGAATCGGCATGAGCTCAGGAATCAGAGGAAAAAATAATTTTGTTGATTGGCCTTACATTTCAAAAGTTATTAGCAAAATAAAAGTGAAACTTTGGACAGGTGGTGGCGCTAGAGGGAATGACTTAGAAACACCAAAATTGGTGTATTTAATGTTTGGACTGTGCTCTATCAGAATGTCAAACCAAAACAACTTTCCCGCAATCGGTTCTATGGGCTGCCATAGACTCCAAGAGCGGAAGAAGAAGAATAATAAATATAGCTGCAAGCAGCAATTACCGGGGCCAAGCAGAATAAGACGACAAGACATGCCAACATGTCTGAAAGTGTCAGACCAACTGCAACAATGAGCAATTATAGACTTTAAAGAGGATTTTATGCAAAATGCCTGAAAAATCATAGAAACAATAATTAAAAATATGATTTTATGGATTATCACTTTCGACCAATAGGTGGCGCAGTTACAAAACTGATGTGATGTGGTCAGAGTGAAGTGACAATGACACATACAAAGTTTGGTGTCAATATGTCAAGGCATTGCAGAGATAAAGCCTGAATAGTGCTATTAGCATCATGCCTCAACTTTGCTGCTGCGCTATACGAAAACGGTTTCGTCTATCGACACGAAATCCATAACTTTTAGTCGGCACGGTCTGGAGATGATACGATTCGATTTTGGTGAAAATCGGACAAACGGTCTAGGAGGAGTTCGAAAAAGTAGGTTTTGACTGAACATCAAGATGGCGGACAGGAAGTTCGGCCAAATAAGGAAAACTTGGTATCTATGTTCTCGGCTTGACCCAAGGAATCTATTAAGACCAGTGGCATTTCAATAGACAGATTTATTCAAAAGTTATTAGCCTTTTTGGAAATTTTGTTATAACTTTTGACCACTAGGTGGCGCTGTTTCGAAATATTTTGAGTACCTTCAGGGGATGGTGCTGAAGGCACATTCTGAGTTTCGTAATATTACACCAATGCATTTGTTTAGTATAGCATTTTATTTCACAAAACTCTATTGAAATCAATGGGAATTTCATGTTTTGTTCTATTATAGCGCCACCAAGAGGCTCAGTCCCACTATTTTTTTTATGTGTCATCAGAGTGAGCCCATACATATATGTGTCGATTTTGGTGCAAAAATCTCAATTTGCTTCGGAGTTATAGACATTTATATGAAAAAACACGTAAAAAATGACTGACACATGACTTTGATTGAATATTACTACCCCTAAACATCAATATTTTCACATTTGGGAATTAGCATATAGTTAACAAGCTATGATTCCAAACTTCTGACGGTGGTTTCGTCTCAATCGGACAAACGGTTTCGAAGATATAGCCTAATGTTTTTTAAGCGCTAAATCACAATGCTACACAAACCGTTAGGCGAAACCTAACATGTTTGGTATCGTTGGACTCGGCAACGATTCAGGAGTCCAATGAGATGAGTTTCGTGAAAATAAGTCGATCACACCCAAAGTTATAAGCATTTGAAAAAAAAAATTCACCACTAGGTGGCGCTGTTTCGAAACTTCTCACACTCCTTCAGGACATCGTGCTGATGACCCATACCAAGTTTCGTAACAATCCGTTCATGCGTTGTTAAAATACAGCATTTTAGCACAAAATTCAAAATGGCCGACAGTCAAATTGGCCGATATGGCAAAATTGGATATCAGTCGACTCGGCATGACGCCCTGAATCTATCAAGACCAATTTTATGATTTTTGGACAAACTGTTCAGAAGTTATAAGCAAAAATAGCCATTTTTCATATCTCTGGACCTGTAGGTGGCGCTGTGCCGAAACGCAGCATGTAGCCTCAGGTCATGCTTGTGAGTACATGTACCAAGTTTGGTCTGAATACGATAAACCGCTGCGGAGATACAGCCTTACGACTGTTTTTGCAAGCGCTACGTAAAATTTGTTCGAGCGTTTATCAAAAACGGTTTGACGAATCAACAAGATTTTAATAACTTTTTGTCACCACTGCCAGAAGATGATCCGATTCAATTTTCGTGCAAATCGGACAAACCGTCTAGGACGAGTTCGAAAAAGTACCTTTTTAGGAAAATTCAAAATGGCGGCCATGTTTTTATGACGGAAAATGACGATATAGGGTGCAATCGAATCGGCATGAGCTCAGGAATCAGAGGAAAAAAGGATTTCGCTGATTGGCCTTACGGTTCAAAAGTTATTAGCAAAGTAAAAGTGAAACTTTGGACAGGTGGTGGCGCTAGAGGGAATGACTTAGACACACCAAAATTGGTGTACTTAATGTTGGGACTGTCCTCTATCAGAATGTCAAACCAAAACAACTTTCCCGCAATCGGTTCTATGGGCTGCCATAGACTCCAAGAGCGGAAGAAGAAGAAGAATAATAATAAATATAGCTGCAAGCAGCAATTACCGGGGCCAAGCAGAATAAGACGACAAGACATGCCAACATGTCTGTAAGTGTCAGACCAACTGCAACAATGAGCAATTATAGACTTTAAAGAGGATTTTATGCAAAATGCCTGAAAAATCATAGAAACAATAATTAAAAATATGATTTTATGGATTATCACTTTCGACCAATAGGTGGCGCAGTTACAAAACTGATGTGATGTGGTCAGAGTGAAGTGACAATGACACATACAAAGTTTGGTGTCAATATGTCAAGGCATTGCAGAGATAAAGCCTGAATAGTGCTATTAGCATCATGCCTCAACTTTGCTGCTGCGCTATACGAAAACGGTTTCGTCTATCGACACGAAATCCATAACTTTTAGTCGGCACGGTCTGGAGATGATACGATTCGATTTTGGTGAAAATCGGACAAACGGTCTAGGAGGAGTTCGAAAAAGTAGGTTTTGACTGAACATCAAGATGGCGGACAGGAAGTTCGGCCAAATAAGGAAAACTTGGTATCTATGTTCTCGGCTTGACCCAAGGAATCTATTAAGACCAGTGGCATTTCAATAGACAGATTTATTCAAAAGTTATTAGCCTTTTTGGAAATTTTGTTATAACTTTTGACCACTAGGTGGCGCTGTTTCGAAATATTTTGAGTACCTTCAGGGGATGGTGCTGAAGGCACATTCTGAGTTTCGTAATATTACACCAATGCATTTGTTTAGTATAGCATTTTATTTCACAAAACTCTATTGAAATCAATGGGAATTTCATGTTTTGTTCTATTATAGCGCCACCAAGAGGCTCAGTCCCACTATTTTTTTTATGTGTCATCAGAGTGAGCCCATACATATATGTGTCGATTTTGGTGCAAAAATCTCAATTTGCTTCGGAGTTATAGACATTTATATGAAAAAACACGTAAAAAATGACTGACACATGACTTTGATTGAATATTACTACCCCTAAACATCAATATTTTCACATTTGGGAATTAGCATATAGTTAACAAGCTATGATTCCAAACTTCTGACGGTGGTTTCGTCTCAATCGGACAAACGGTTTCGAAGATATAGCCTAATGTTTTTTAAGCGCTAAATCACAATGCTACACAAACCGTTAGGCGAAACCTAACATGTTTGGTATCGTTGGACTCGGCAACGATTCAGGAGTCCAATGAGATGAGTTTCGTGAAAATAAGTCGATCACACCCAAAGTTATAAGCATTTGAAAAAAAAAATTCACCACTAGGTGGCGCTGTTTCGAAACTTCTCACACTCCTTCAGGACATCGTGCTGATGACCCATACCAAGTTTCGTAACAATCCGTTCATGCGTTGTTAAAATACAGCATTTTAGCACAAAATTCAAAATGGCCGACAGTCAAATTGGCCGATATGGCAAAATTGGATATCAGTCGACTCGGCATGACGCCCTGAATCTATCAAGACCAATTTTATGATTTTTGGACAAACTGTTCAGAAGTTATAAGCAAAAATAGCCATTTTTCATATCTCCGGACCTGTAGGTGGCGCTGTGCCGAAACGCAGCATGTAGCCTCAGGTCATGCTTGTGAGTACATGTACCAAGTTTGGTCTGAATACGATAAACCGCTGCGGAGATACAGCCTTACGACTGTTTTTGCAAGCGCTACGTAAAATTTGTTCGAGCGTTTATCAAAAACGGTTTGACGAATCAACAAGATTTTAATAACTTTTTGTCACCACTGCCTGAAGATGATCCGATTCAATTTTCGTGCAAATCGGACAAACCGTCTAGGACGAGTTCGAAAAAGTACCTTTTTAGGAAAATTCAAAATGGCGGCCATGTTTTTATGACGGAAAATGACGATATAGGGTGCAATCGAATCGGCATGAGCTCAGGAATCAGAGGAAAAAAGGATTTCGCTGATTGGCCTTACGGTTCAAAAGTTATTAGCAAAGTAAAAGTGAAACTTTGGACAGGTGGTGGCGCTAGAGGGAATGACTTAGACACACCAAAATTGGTGTACTTAATGTTGGGACTGTCCTCTATCAGAATGTCAAACCAAAACAACTTTCCCGCAATCGGTTCTATGGGCTGCCATAGACTCCAAGAGCGGAAGAAGAAGAAGAATAATAAATATAGCTGCAAGCAGCCATTACCGGGGCCAAGCAGAATAAGACGACAAGACGTGTCAGACCAACTGCGACAATGAGCAATTAAAGACTTTAAAGAGGATTTTAGGCAAAATGCCTGAAAAATCATAGAAACAATAATTAAAAATATGATTTTATGGATTATCACTTTCGACCAATAGGTGGCGCAGTTACAAAACTGATGTGATGTGGTCAGAGTGAAGTGACAATGACACATACAAAGTTTGGTGTTAATATGTCAAGGCATTGCAGAGATAAAGCCTGAATAGTGCTATTAGCATCATGCCTCAACTTTGCTGCTGCGCTATACGAAAACGGTATCGTCTATCGACACGAAATCCATAATTTTTAATCGGCACGGTCTGGAGATGATATGATTCGATTTTGGTGAAAATCGGACAAACGGTCTAGGAGGAGTTCGAAAAAGTAGGTTTTGACTGAAAATCAAGATGGCGGACAGGAAGTTTGGCCAAATAAGGAAAACTTGGTATCTATGTTCTCGGCTTGACCCAAGGACTCTATTAAGACCAGTGGCATTTCAATAGCCAGATTTATTCAAAAGTTATTAGCCTTTTTGTAAATTTTGTTATAACTTTTGACCACTAGGTGGCGCTGTTTTGAAATATTTTGAGTACCTTCAGGGGATGGTGCTGAAGGCACATTCTGAGTTTCGTAATATTACACCAATGCATTTGTTAAGTATAGCATTTTATTTCACAAAACTGCATTGAAGTCAATGGGAATTTCATGTTTTGTTCTATTATAGCGCCACCAAGAGGCTCAGTCCCACCATTTTTTTTATGTGTCCTCAGAGTGAGCCCATACATATATGTGTCGATTTTGGTGCAAAAATCTCAATTTGCTTCGGAGTTATAGACATTTATATGAAAAATCACGTAAAAAATGACTGACACATGACTTTGATTGAATATTACTACCCCTAAACATCAATATTTTCGCATTTGGGCATTGGCATATAGCTATCGACCTATGTTTCCAAACTTCTGACGGTGGTTTCGTCTCGATCGGACTAGCGGTTTCAAAGATATAGCCAAATGGTTTTTAAGCGCTAAATCACAACGCTACACAAACCGTAAGGCGAAACCTAGCATGTTTGGTATCGTAGGACTCGGCAACGATTCAGGAGTCTAAAAAGATGAGTTTCGTGAAAATAAGTCGACCACACCCAAAGTTATAAGCATTTGAAAAAAAAAATTCATCACTAGGTGGCGCTGTTTCGAAACTTCTCAGGCTCATTCAGGGCATTGTGCTGATGACCCATACCACGTTTCGTAACAATCCGTTCATGCGTTCATAAAATACAGAATTTTAGCACAAAATTCAAAATGGCCGACAGCCAAAATGACCGATATGGTCAAATTGGATATCAGTCGACTCGGCATGTTGCCCTGAATCTATCAAGACCAATTTTATGATTTTTGGACAAACTGTTCAGAAGTTATAAGCAAAAATAGCCATTTTTCATATCTCCGGACCTGTAGGTGGCGCTGTGCCGAAACGCAGCATGTAGCCTCAGGTCATGCTTGTGAGTACATGTACCAAGTTTGGTCTGAATACGATAAACCGCTGCGGAGATACAGCCTTACGACTGTTTTTGCAAGCGCTACGTAAAATTTGTTCGAGCGTTTATCAAAAACGGTTTGACGAATCAACAAGATTTTAATAACTTTTTGTCACCACTGCCTGAAGATGATCCGATTCAATTTTCGTGCAAATCGGACAAACCGTCTAGGACGAGTTCGAAAAAGTACCTTTTTAGGAAAATTCAAAATGGCGGCCATGTTTTTATGACGGAAAATGACGATATAGGGTGCAATCGAATCGGCATGAGCTCAGGAATCAGAGGAAAAAAGGATTTCGCTGATTGGCCTTACGGTTCAAAAGTTATTAGCAAAGTAAAAGTGAAACTTTGGACAGGTGGTGGCGCTAGAGGGAATGACTTAGACACACCAAAATTGGTGTACTTAATGTTGGGACTGTCCTCTATCAGAATGTCAAACCAAAACAACTTTCCCGCAATCGGTTCTATGGGCTGCCATAGACTCCAAGAGCGGAAGAAGAAGAAGAATAAATATAGCTGCAAGCAGCCATTACCGGGGCCAAGCAGAATAAGACGACAAGACAGGCCGACATGTCTGAAAGTGTCAGACCAACTGCAACAATGAGCAATTAAAGACATTTAAAGAGGATTTTAGGCAAAATGCCTGAAAAATCATAGAAACAATAATTAAAAATATGATTTAATGGATTATCACTTTCGACCAATAGGTGGCGCAGTTACAAAACTCATGTGATGTGGTCAGAGTGAAGTTACAATGACACATACAATGTTTGGTGTCAATATGTCAAGGCATTGCAGAGATAAAGCCTGATTAGTGCTATTAGCATCATGCCTCAACTTTGCTGCTGCGCTATACAAAAACGGTTTCGTCTGTCGACACGAAATCCATAACTTTTAGTCGGCACGGTCTGGAGATGATACGATTCGATTTTGGTGAAAATCGGACAAACGGTCTAGGAGGAGTTCGAAAAAGTAGGTTTTGAATGAAAATCAAGATGGCGGACAGGAAGTTAGGCCAAATAAGGTAAACTTGGTATCTATGTTCTCAGCTTGACCCAAGGAATCTACTAAGATGAGTTGCATTACAATAGGCCAATTTATTCAAAAGTTATTAGCAATTTTGGAAATTTTGTTATAACTTTTGACCACTAGGTGGCGCTGTTTCTAAATATGTTGGGTACCTTCAGGGGATGGTGCAGATGGCACATTCTGAGTTTTGTAATATTACACCAATGCATTTGTTTAGTATAGCATTTTATTTCACAAAACTGTATTGAAGTCAATGGGAATTTCATGTTTTGTTCTATTATAGCGCCACCAAGAGGCTCAGTCCAACCATTTTTTTTATGTGTCCTCAGAGTGAGCCCATACATATGTGTGTCGATTTTGGTGAAAATATCTCAATTATCTTCGGAGTTATAGACATTTATATGAAAAAACACGTAAAAAATGACTGACACATGACTTTAATTGGAATTTACTACCTCTAGACATCCATATTTTCGCATTTGGGCTTTGACATTTAGCTAACAAGCTATGATTCCAAACTTCTGACGGTGGTTTCGTCTCGATCGGACAAACGGTTTCGAAGATATCGCCTAATGTTTTTTAAGTGCTAAATCACAACGCTACACAAACCGTAAGGCGAAACCTAGCATGTTTGGTATTGTTGGACTCGGCAAGGATTCAGGAGTCTAAAGAGATGAGTCTCCTGAAAATAAGTCAACCACACCCAAAGTTATAAGCATTTGAAAAAAAAAATTCACCACTAGGTGGCGCTGTTTCGAAACTTCTCAGGCTCCTTCAGGGCATCGTGCTGATGACCCACACCAAGTTTCGTAACAATTCGTTAATGCGTTCATAAAATACAGCATTTTAGCACATAATTCAAAATGGCCGACAGTCAAAATAGCCGATATGGTAAAATTGGATATCAGTCGACTCGGCATGTCGCCCTGAATCTAACGAGACCAATTTTATGATTTTTGGACAAACTGTTCAGAAGTTATAAGCAAAAATAGCCATTTTTCATATCTCCGGACCAGTAGGTGGCGCTGCGCCGAAACGCAGCATGTAGCCTCAGGTCATGCTTGTGAGTACATGTACCAAGTTTGGTCTGAATACAATAAACCGTTGCGGAGATACAGCCTTACGACTGTTTTTGCTAGCGCTACGTAAAATGTATTCATGCGTTTATCGAAAACGGTTTGACGAATCAACAAGATTTTAATAACTTTTTGTCACCACTGCCTGAAGATGATCCGATTCAATTTTCGTGCAAATCGGACAAACCGTCTAGGACGAGTTCGAAAAAGTACCTTTTTAGGAAAATTCAAAATGGCGGCCATGTTTTTATGACGGAAAATGACGATATAGGGTGCAATCGAATCGGCATGAGCTCAGGAATCAGAGGAAAAAAGGATTTCGCTGATTGGCCTTACGGTTCAAAAGTTATTAGCAAAGTAAAAGTGAAACTTTGGACAGGTGGTGGCGCTAGAGGGAATGACTTAGACACACCAAAATTGGTGTACTTAATGTTGGGACTGTCCTCTATCAGAATGTCAAACCAAAACAACTTTCCCGCAATCGGTTCTATGGGCTGCCATAGACTCCAAGAGCGGAAGAAGAAGAAGAATAATAATAATAAGAACGCGAACGGATACAATAGGTGCCTCCGCACCTTCGGTGCTTGGCCCCTAATAAGAACGCGAACGGATACAATAGGTGCCTCCGCACCTTCGGTGCTTGGCCCCTAATAATTAAAGCTGCAAGCAGCATTTATCGGGGTTCAAGCATTTAAGGCCTTTAAGGCATTTAAGCATTCAAGACATTAAGATTTATTTAGAAAGCTTTTAACCACTGAAATAATAGATTGAAAAGTCCATTTACAGCCAATACAGGCAATTTACCATTGCTTTTTAACAGTTATAGCGCCAACTATCATCCGATCTACATACAATTTTGCATGCTTATTTAGAATGTTATGGCACATATGCTCACCAATTTTCGTGATGTTCTGAGTTTTTGTTTAGGATTTATAGGCTTTTGTTTGCATTTTGCCACGCCCATTTTCTTTATGACCCAATTATACCCATGCGAAAAATGCAAAAGTTCAACTTTTTTTGATAATTATTGATCTAAAGCGTCCAGAGAATTGTCCTAGACTCGTTTGGTTCCGATCGGGCAAAAAACCAGGGACTAGTTCGCAAAAGTAGGTTTTTAACATATTCGTGAATAATTAATAAACTGTTTGATTGACAGCAATGGTTCTAGAGGCAAAGTTGTTCAGCATGAGCAGGTCTATCAAATGATATGCATTTTGTGATGATAAGTGTAACACCACGTGATTACAGAGCCATAAAACTCGTTAGCGCCAACTAGTGGCCGATTTCTTTCAAAATTGTTACAGACCTCTAGGGCCATGAGTCGAACATGCCCACCGAGTTTTGTTCCGATCGGCCTCCGTTAACCTTGTCTAATAGGTGCTCAAACTTCATTGGCCGATGGCGGCCATGTTTTTTGAGATACACCAATGTCCTCATAGATATACATGACAGCTTGGACCAAGACACTGCATACCAATTTTCAAGTCAATCGGACTAACGGTCAGGTGGTTACAGCCTGATTTATGTTTTTTTCATGTTATAGCGCCACCATGTGGCCAATCGCCGCAATCTTTTTACTATGACCTCAGATTGACCTCTTACACAGGTGTACCGAGTTTGGTGAATATACCTCATTTACTTCTGGAGTTATAGCTATTTTAGTAAAATAGGCTCCGCCTTCTTCAAACATTTTGGCGCCCCTTAGCGACCGTCAATCGAAATTTCAACTTTTTTTCGATAATTATTGATATTCTGACTCCAGAGAACATTTCTGCACTGGTTTGGTTCCGATCGGACACAAAACCAGGGACTAGTTCGCAAAAGTAGGTTTTGGACATAATTCAAAATGGCGGAAAATTTGCATACCGGAAATGAAATCCTTGAGGCCTTTTTTGTTCGGCTTGACCCAAGGATTCCAATGATATAAGACACTTGAGTCTGTGACAAACGGTTAATGAGATTTAAGCAAAAATATGATTTTTTTTTGTTTTTTGCACTGTAGCGCCACCTATGGGCCAATCGGGGTCATATTTTGATAACCTCTCCTCGATTTTTGTACTACCATCTGGCAAAGTTTCAAGTCTCTAGCACTTACGGTTTGGGCTGCACGATGCGTTTTACGGCAGAAGAAAAATAATAATAATAAAAATCAGTACAATTACAATAGGGTTTCAGCACTTCGTGCTTGAACCCCTAAAAATTAAAGCTGCAAGCAGCATTTATCGGGGTTCAAGCATTTAAGGCCTTTAAGGCATTTAAGCATTCAAGACATTAAGATTTATTTAGAAAGCTTTTAACCACTGAAATAATAGATTGAAAAGTCCATTTACAGCCAATACAGGCAATTTACCATTGCTTTTTAACAGTTATAGCGCCAACTATCATCCGATCTACATACAATTTTGCATGCTTTTTTAGAATATTATGGCACATATGCTCACCAATTTTCGTGATGTTCTGAGTTTTTGTTTAGGATTTATAGGCTTTTGTTTGCATTTTGCCACGCCCATTTTCTTTATGACCCAATTATACCCATGCGAAAAATGCAAAAGTTCAACTTTTTTTGATAATTATTAATCTAAAGAGTCCAGAGAATTGTCCTAGACTCGTTTGGTTCCGATCGGGCAAAAAACCAGGGACTAGTTCGCAAAAGTAGGTTTTTAACATATTTGTGAATAATTAATAAACTGTTTGATTGACAGCAATGGTTCTAGAGGCAAAGTTGTTCAGCATGAGCAGGTCTATCAAATGATATGCATTTTGTGATGATAAGTGTAACACCACGTGATTACAGAGCCATAAAACTCGTTAGCGCCAACTAGTGGCCGATTTCTTTCAAAATTCTTACAGACCTCTAGGGCCATGAGTCGAACATGCCCACCGAGTTTTGTTCCGATCGGCCTCCGTTAACCTTGTCTAATAGGTGCTCAAACTTCATTGGCCGATGGCGGCCATGTTTTTTGAGATACACCAATGTCCTCATAGATATACATGACAGCTTGGACCAAGACACTGCATACCAATTTTCAAGTCAATCGGACTAACGGTCAGGTGGTTACAGCCTGATTTATGTTTTTTTCATGTTATAGCGCCACCATGTGGCCAATCGCCGCAATCTTTTTACTATGACCTCAGATTGACCTCTTACACAGGTGTACCAAGTTTGGTGAATATACCTCATTTACTTCTGGAGTTATAGCCATTTTAGTAAAATAGGCTCCGCCTTCTTCAAACATTTTGGCGCCCCTTAGCGACCGTCAATCGAAATTTCAACTTTTTTTCGATAATTATTGATAATCTGACTCCAGAGAACATTTCTGCACTGGTTTGGTTCCGATCGGACACAAAACCAGGGACTAGTTTGCAAAAGTAGGTTTTGGACATAATTCAAAATGGCGGAAAATTTGCATACCGGAAATGAAATCCTTGAGGCCTTTTTTGTTCGGCTTGACCCAAGGATTCCAATGATATAAGACACTTGAGTCTGTGACAAACGGTTAATGAGATTTAAGCAAAAATATGATTTTTTTTTGTTTTTTGCACTGTAGCGCCACCTATGGGCCAATCGGGGTCATATTTTGATAACCTCTCCTCGATTTTTGTACTACCATCTGGCAAAGTTTCAAGTCTCTAGCACTTACGGTTTGGGCTGCACGATGCGTTTTACGGCAGAAGAAAAATAATAATAATAAAAATCAGTACAATTACAATAGGGTTTCAGCACTTCGTGCTTGAACCCCTAATCAGCACAATTACAATAGGGTTTCAGCACTTCGTGCTTGAACCCCTAATAAAAATCAGCACAATTACAATAGGGTTTCAGCACTTCGTGCTTGAACCCCTAATAATAAAAATCAGTACAATTACAATAGGGTTTCAGCACTTCGTGCTTGAACCCCTAATAATAAAAATCAGTACAATTACAATAGGGTTTCAGCACTTCGTGCTTGAACCCCTAATAATAATTAAAGCTGCAAGCAGCATTTATCGGGGTTCAAGCAGTTAAGGCCTTTAAGGCATTTAAGCACAAAAGTATCAAAAGTTATTAAGATTTATTTAATAAGCATGTAACCACTGACATAATAGATGGAAAAGACCATTTACAGCCAATACAGGCAATTTACCATGTGATATATATGGTTTTAAAGCTTTTTAACAGTTATAGCGCCACCTATGGTCCGATCTCCATAGAATTGTTTACTGTGACCTCAAATTGAACCCATACACATGTGTACTGAGTTTGGTGAAGATATCTCATTTACTTCTTGAGTTATAGCCATTTTAGTAAAATAGGCTCCTCCCACAACAATTTAGCATATTCTAGTATTATTTACTATGATTCTAGCATGATTTGCCATATTCTAGCATAATTTACCATGATATACTACATTCTAGTATGATTTACCATTGTTTACTGTGATTCTAGCATGGATTACCATAGTTTATCATGATTTATCATAGTTTACCATGATTCATCATAGTTTACCATGATTTACCCTGTTCTAGCATAGTTTACCATGATTTACCATGTTCTAGCATGATTTACCATGATATACCACATTCTAACATGATTTACCATAGTTTATTATGATTTATCATGGCTTACCATGATTTACCCTGTTCTAGCATAGTTTACCATGATTTACCATGTTCTAGCATGATGTACCATGATATACCATGTTCTAGAATGATGTACCAGGATTGTAGTATGATTTACCTTGATACACCACATTCTAGTATTATTTATTATGATTTACCATGTTTTTAGTGTGATTTACCATGATTTACGACATTGCTAGCAATTATGTGAAGTATCAGTAAAAATGAAGTGATAAACTCTGACAAAATATGATTGTGCTACAATAGTAATTGTTATATAAGTGATTTTTTTGTGTTTTATTGTTATATAAGTGATTTTTAGTGTCTAATGAATGCAAAAGCATAAGTGAGTAGACTTCATTAATAAGTAGAATGGCCAGCAGAGGGCAGTAGAAGACCACATATTGGCTCACTTTCACTTGAAACTTCTTGATTTTCACCATTTTTCTGCACTAAAGCAAACCAGTTTTTCCATTTTAACTCCATAATGCATGTTTACACACACACACACACACACACACACACACACACACACACACACACACGCACACACACACACACACACACACACACACACACACACACACACACACAAAGACAAATGTTGTTGTTGTTTTTTCAATGCTATTGGGATATGTCATTATGAAAATATATTTGAATGGTCTATAAACATTTCACAAAGTCTTTGCAAGCTATTAATCAGATGATTCAGAATTTATTCAGAAACCTAAGACTACACACACACATTATGTTGTAGATGCAGACATTTGAAATGTATGATGTGATCAAACTGTCAATACTAATACTTTAACAGATGGATTTTGACTAAATGTAATTGTAAATGTTAAAATAGTTATTTTATAAAGTCTAAATATAAATTATAGAACAATATGACAAAATGACTATTTTGAACAGCAGGGGGCAGTAAAATACCACTTATTGGCTTAACATGCCATTATAATCATATCATTTTCACCTTTTTAACTGTTATAGAGGCAAATTTTGTCTGATCTGTCTGAAAATTTTCATGCATGTTCAGAGTGATATTTCACATGTTCTGACTTGTTTTTAAGAAGGTCTGAGTCATTCATTAAAGAGATATAGGCTTTCGGGGACACTTGGAAAAGGCTACATTTTGAAGTGACCCTATTATAGCTATCCAAATGAAGTAGTTCAACTTTTTCTGACAATTATTGATCTAGTGAGTCCAGAGAATTGTATTGCACTAGTTTTGAACATTATGATATGAAAATTATATGATCAGAGATGGAAAAGACCATTTACAGCCAATACAGGCAACATACCATAGGAAATATATGGTTTTAAAGCTTTTTAACAGTTATAGCACCACCTATCGTCCGATCTCCATAAAATTTTGCATGCTTGTTAATGATGTTATGACACATAGGCTGACCAATTTTTGTGAAGTTCTGAGTTTTCATTTAGGATTTATAGGCTTTTGAGTGTATTTTGCCACACCCATTTTATAAATGACCCTATTACAGCCATACAAATGCAAAAGTTCAACTTTTTTTTGATAATTATTGATCTAGAGAGTCCAGAGAATTGTCCTAGACTGGTCTGGTTCCGATCGGGCGAAAAACCTAGGACTAGTTCGCAAAAGTAGGTTTTAGACATATTCGTGAATATTTAATGAACGGTTTGATTGACAGCAATGGTTCTTGAGGCAAAGTTGTTCAGCATGAGCAGATCTATCAAATGATATGCATATTGTGACAATAAGTGTAACACCACGTGATTACAGAGCCATAAAACTCGTTAGCGCCAACTAGTGGCCGATTTCTTTCAAAATTCTTACAGACCTCTAGGGCCATGAGACAAACATGCCCATCGAGTTTCGTTCCGATCGGCCTCCGTTAACCTTGTCTAATAGGTGCTCAAAGTTCATTGGCCGATGGCGGCCATGTTTTTTGAGATACGCCAATGTCCTCATAGACATACATGGCACCTTGGACCAAGACACTGCATACCAATTTTCAAGTCAATCGGACTAACGGTCAGGTGGTTATAGCCAGTTTTAAGTTTTTTTCATGTTATAGCGACACCACGTGGCCAATCACCGCGATTTTTTTACTGTGACCTCAGATTGACCTCGTACATATGTGTACCAAGTTTGGTGAAGATATCCCATTTACTTCTGGAGTTATAGCCATTTTAGTAAAATAGGCCCCTCCCACAACGATCGTTTTGACGCCCCTTAGCGTTTGTGAATCGAAATTTCAACTTTTTTTCGATAATTATTAATATTCAGACTCCAGAGAACATTTCTGCACTGGTTTGGTTCCGATCGGGAAAAAAACCAGGGACTAGTTCGCAAAAGTAGGTTTTGAACAAAATTCAAAATGGCGGAAAAATTTGCTACCGGAAATGAAATCGGAGATATACGTTTTGTTCGTCAGGCGTCCAGCTTTCCAATGATATAAGACACTTGAGTCTACGACATACGGTCTAGGAGTTATGAGCAGTTTCGCGCTTTTGGTTGCTATAGCGCCACCTATGGGCCAATCGGGGTCATAATTTGATAACCTCTCCTCGATTTTTGTACGACCATATGGCAAAGTTTCAAAGCTCTAGCCCTTACGGTTTGGGCTGCACGATGCGTTTTACGGCGGAATAATAATAATAATAATAATTAAAGCTGCAAGCAGCATTTATCGGGGTTCAAGCAGTTAAGGCCTTTAAGGCATTTAAGCACAAAAGTATCAAAAGTTATTAAGATTTATTTAATAAGCATGTAACCACTGACATAATAGATGGAAAAGACCATTTACAGCCAATACAGGCAATTTACCATGTGATATATTTGGTTTTAAAGCTTTTTAACAGTTATAGCGCCACCTATGGTCCGATCTCCATAGAATTGTTTACTGTGACCTCAAATTGAACCCATACACATGTGTACTGAGTTTGGTGAAGATATCTCATTTACTTCTTGAGTTATAGCCATTTTAGTAAAATAGGCTCCTCCCACAACAATTTAGCATATTCTAGTATTATTTACTATGATTCTAGCATGATTTGCCATATTCTAGCATAATTTACCATGATATACTACATTCTAGTATGATTTACCATTGTTTACTGTGATTCTAGCATGGATTACCATAGTTTATCATGATTTATCATAGTTTACCATGATTCATCATAGTTTACCATGATTTACCCTGTTCTAGCATAGTTTACCATGATTTACCATGTTCTAGCATGATTTACCATGATATACCACATTCTAACATGATTTACCATAGTTTATTATGATTTATCATGGCTTACCATGATTTACCATGTTCTAGCATGATGTACCATGATATACCATGTTCTAGAATGATGTACCAGGATTGTAGTATGATTTATCTTGATACACCACATTCTAGTATTATTTATTATGATTTACCATGTTTTTAGTGTGATTTACCATGATTTACCACATTGCTAGCAATTATGTGAAGTATCAGTAAAAATGAAGTGATAAACTCTGACAAAATATGATTGTGCTACAATAGTAATTGTTATATAAGTGATTTTTTAGTGTTTTATTGTTATATAAGTGATTTTTAGTGTCTAATGAATGCAAAAGCATAAGTGAGTAGACTTCATTAATAAGTAGAATGGCCAGCAGAGGGCAGGAGAAGACCACATATTGGCTCACTTTCACTTTAAACTTCTTGATTTTCACCATTTTTCTGCATTAAAGCAAACCAGTTTTTCCATTTTAACTCCATAATGCATGTTTACACACACACACACACACACGCACGCACACACACACACACACACACACACACACACACACACACACACACACACAAGACAAATGTTGTTGTTGTTTTTTCAATGCTATTGGGATATGTCATTATGAAAATATATTTGAATGGTCTATAAACATTTCACAAAGTCTTTGCAAGCTATTAATCAGATGATTAACCTAAGACTACACACACACATTATGTTGTAGATGCAGACATTTGAAATGTATGATGTGATCAAACTGTCAATACTAATACTTTAACAGATGGATTTTGACTAAATGTAATTGTAAATGTTAAAATAGTGATTTTATAAAGTCTAAATATAAATTATAGAACAATATGACAAAATGACTATTATAAACAGCAGGGGGCAGTAAAATACCACTTATTGGCTTAACATGCCATTATAATCATATCATTTTCACCTTTTTAACTGTTATAGAGGCTAATTTTGTCTGATCTGTCTGAAAATTTTCATGCATGTTCAGAGTGATATTTCACATGTTCTGACTTGTTTTTAAGAAGGTCTGAGTCATTCATTAAAGAGATATAGGCTTTCGGGGACACTTGGTAAAGGCTACATTTTGAAGTGAACCTATTATAGCTATCCAAATGAAGTAGTTCAACTTTTTCTGACAATTATTGATCTAGTGAGTCCAGAGAATTGTATTGCACTAGTTTTGAACATTATGATATGAAAATTATATGATCAGAGATGGAAAAGACCATTTACAGCCAATACAAGCAACATACCATAGGAAATATATGGTTTTAAAGCTTTTTAAAGGTTATAGCGCCACCTATCGTCCGATCTCCATAAAATTTTGCATGCTTGTTAATGATGTTATGACACATATGCTCACCAATTTTTGTGAAGTTCTGAGTTTTCATTTAGGATTTATAGGGTTTTTAGTGTATTTTGCCAGGCCCCTTTTCTAAATGACCCTATTACAGCCATCCAAATGCAAAAGTTCAACTTTTTTTCGATAATTATTGATCTGGAGAGTCCAGAGAATTGTCCTAGACTGGTCTGGTTCCAATCGGGCGAAAAACCTAGGACTAGTTCGCAAAAGTAGGTTTTTAACATATTTGCAAATAATTAATGAACGGTTTGATTGACAGCAATGGTTCTAGAGGCAAAGTTGTTCACCATGAGGAGATCTATCAAATGATATGCATATTGTGTGGATATTTGTAACACCACGTGATTACAGAGCCGTAAAACTCGTTAGCGCCAACTAGTGGCCGATTTATTTCAAAATTCTTACAGAACTCTAGGGCCATGAGTCGAACATGCCCATCGAGTTTCGTTCCGATCGGCCTCCGTTAACCTTGTCTAATCGGTGCTCAAACTTCATTGGCCGATGGCGGCCATGTTTTTTGAGATACGCCAATGTCCTCATAGACATACATGGCACCTTGGACCAAGACACTGCATACCAATTTTCAAGTCAATCGGACTAACGGTCAGGTGGTTATAGCCTGTTTTATGTTTTTTTCATGTTATAGCGCCACCATGTGGCCAATCGCCGCGGTTTTTTTACCGTGACCTCAGATTGACCTCTTACACATGTGTACCAAGTTTGGTTCAAATACCTCTTTTACTTCTGGAGTTATAGCCATTTTAGTAAAATAGGCTCCTCCCACAACGTTAATTTTGCACCCCCTAGCGACCGTGAATCGAAATTTCAACTTTTTTTCGATAATTATTGATCTTCAGACTCCAGAGAACAATTCTGCACTGGTTTGGTTCCGATCGGGCGAAAAACCAGGGACTAGTTCGCAAAAGTAGATTTTCGACAAAATTCAAAATGGCGGAAAATCTATCATGGCGGAAATAAAATCGGAGATATACATTTTGTTCGTCAGGCGTCCAGCTTTCCAATGATATAAGACACTTGAGTCTAGGACTTACGGTCTAGGAGTTATGAGCAGTTTCGCGCTTTTGGTTGCTATAGCGCCACCTATGGGCCAATCGGGGTCATAATTTGATAACCTCTCCTCGATTTTTGTACTACCATATGGCAAAGTTTCAAAGCTCTAGCCCTTACGGTTTGGGCTGCACGATGCGTTTTACGGCGGAATAATAATAATAATAATAATAATAATTAAAGCTGCAAGCAGCATTTATCGGGGTTCAAGCAGTTAAGGCGTTTAAGGTTTTTAAGCACAAAAGCATCAAAAGTTATTAAGATTTATTTAGCAAGCATGTAACCACTGACATAATAGATTGGAAAAGACCATTTACAGCCAATACAGGCAATTTACCATGGGATATATATGGTTTTAAAGCTTTTTAACAGTTATAGCGCCACCTATGGTCCGATCTCCATAAAATTGTTTATTGTGACCTCAAATTGAACCCATACACATGTGTACTGAGTTTGGTGAAGATATCTCATTTACTTCTTGAGTTATAGCCATTTTAGTAAAATAGGCTCCTCCCACAAAAATTGACCACATTCTAGTATTATTTACTATGATTCTAGTTTACCATAGTTTATCAGTATTTATCATAGCTTTCCATGATTTACCATGTTAATTGTCAATAGTAATTGTTATATAAGTGATTTTTAGTGTCTTATTGTTATATAAGTGATTTTTAGAGTCTAATGAATGCAAAAGCATATGTGAGTAGACTTCATTAATAAGTAGAATGACCAGCAGAGGGCAGTAGAAGACCACATATTGGCTCACTTTTACTTCAGACTTCTTGATTTTCACCATTTTTCTGCACTAAAGCAAAACAGTTTTTCCATTTTAACTCCATAATGCATGTTTACACACACACACACACACACACACACACACACACACACACACACACACACACACACACACACAAAGACAAAGACTAATGTTGTTATTTTTTCAATGCTATTGGGATATGTCATTATATAAAATATTATTTGAATGGTCTATAAACATTTCACAAAGTCTTTGTAAGCTATTAATCAGATGATTCAGAATTTATTCAGAAACCTAAGACTACACACACACATTATGTTGTAGATACAGACGTTTGAAATATATGATGTGATCAAACTGTCAATACTAATACTTTAACAGATGGATTTTGACTAAATGTAATTGTAAATGTTAAAATAGTGATTTTATAAAGTCTAAATATAAATTATAGAACAATATGACAAAATGACTATTTTAAACAGCAGGGGGCAGTAAAATACCACTTATTGGCTTAATATACCATTATATTCATATCATTTTCACCTTTTTAACTGTTATAGAGGCAAATTTTGTCCGATCTGTCTGAAAATTTCCATGCATGTTCAGAGTGATATTTCACATGTTCTGACTTGTTTTTAAGAAGGTTTGAACATTCATTAAAGAGATATAGGCTTTCGGGGACACTTGGTAAAGGCCACATTTTGAAGTGAACCTATTATAGCTATCCAAATGAAGTAGTTCAACTTTTTCTGACAACTATTGTTCTAGTGAGTCCAGAGAATGGTTATGCACTAGTTTTTAACATTATGATATGAAAATTATATGATCAGACATGGAAAAGACCATTTACAGCCAATACAGGCAGTTTACCATAGGAAATATATGGTTTTAAAGCCTTTTAACAGTTATAGCGCCAACTATTGTCCGATCTCCATAAAATTTTGCAAGCTTGTTTGTGATGTTATGACACATATGCTCACCAATTTTTGTGAAGTTCTGAGTTTTCATTTAGGATTTATAGGCTTTTTAGTGTATTTTGCCACGCCCATTTTATAAATGACCCTATTACAGCCATACAAATACAAAAGTTAAACTTTTTTTTGATAATTATTGATCTAGAGAGTCCATAGAATTGTCCTAGACTGGTCTGGTTCCGATCGGGCGAAAAACCAGGGACTAGTTCGCAAAAGTAGGTTTTTAACATATTCATGAATATTTAATGAACGGTTTGATTGACAGCAATGGTTCTAGAGGCAAAGTTGTTCAGCATGAGCAGATCTATCAAATGATATGCATTTTGTGACAATATGTGTAACACCACGTGATTACAGAGCCATAAAACTCGTTAGCGCCAACTAGTGGCCGATTTCTTTCAAAATTCTTACAGACCTCTAGGGCTATGAGTCGAACATGCCCACCGAGTTTCGTTCCGATCGGCCTCCGTTAACCTTGTCTAATAGGTGCTCAACTTCATTGGCCAATGGCGGCCATGTTTTTTGAGATACACCAATGTCCTCATAGACATACATGGCACCTTGGACCAAGACACTGCATACCAATTTTCAAGTCAATCGGACTAACGGTCAGGTGGTTATAGCCTGTTTTATGTTTTTTTCATGTTATAGCGCCACCATGTGGCCAATCGCCGCGATTTTTTTACCGTGACCTCAGATTGACCTCTTACACATGTGTACCAAGTTTGGTTAAAATACCTCTTTTACTTCTGGAGTTATAGCCATTTTAGTAAAATAGGCTCCTCCCACAACGTTAATTTTGCACCCCCTAGCGACCGTGAATCGAAATTTCAACTTTTTTTCGATAATTATTGAACTTCAGACTCCAGAGAACAATTCTGCACTGGTTTGGTTCCGATCGGGCGAAAAACCAGGGACTAGTTCGCAAAAGTAGATTTTCGACAAAATTCAAAATGGCGGAAAATCTATCATGGCGGAAATAAAATCGGAGATATACGTTTTGTTCGTCAGGCGTCCAGCTTTCCAATGATATAAGACACTTGAGTCTACGACATACGGTCTAGGAGTTATGAGCAGTTTCGCGCTTTTGGTTGCTATAGCGCCACCTATGGGCCAATCGGGGTCATAATTTGATAACCTCTCCTCGATTTTTGTACTACCATATGGCAAAGTTTCAAAGCTCTAGCCCTTACGGTTTGGGCTGCACGATGCGTTTTACGGCGGAATAATAATAATAATAATAATAATTAAAGCTGCAAGCAGCATTTATCGGGGTTCAAGCATTTAAGGCCTTTAAGGCATTTAACCCTCTGGGGTCTGAGCTGTTTTCTGGGCCCTGGAGGTGTTCTGACATGCTCTGACATTTGTGCTTATTTCTGTTACTTGTGACATTTTCATGGCTAAAGTCTAATTACACTGTATTCAGCACAAACTCTGCTACAATAATATATCAGCAGCATGTATGTAAAAGTTTGTAGTTTTGAGATAATGACATTTATGCGTGGTTTGTGAAAATACAAAAATAAATTCTCACTGAAATAAGGTCATGAAACCCCTACTGATTATTTCTTCACAAGACTTTTGAAAATTGTATGACGTAGCCTAGAATATTTGCTCTAAAACTATGTGAGAATCACCCTGACTGCTCATTCAGAGAAGACAATATATTGATTTAAAAAATTTACGACGTGTTTTGTGTTAGAAAGCAATATGCGAAGGGGCGGATCATCTCATTAATATGAAAGCTTTCCACACCTGAGAAAGACAAAGAACCTCCCTAATGGCCCTATTAGGAGCTTATCAGGGCCCATCATTCTGACCACCCTTGCACAAAGAATGAGGAGATTTAAAAAAGAATGGCTTTTAAAATTGTTTGGATTTATTTACAACACAACATAATCCAAAGATACACAACAAAAAAGCACTTATTGAAGAAAGAGACCTTTGTGCCATTCCTAAAAACATTGTACATACCTTTCATTTTCTAAGGTGTTTGATTTTCACTTTACCATGTTCATGTACAGAGACATGTACTGTGAATGTTGAAGTCAGCAGGACTCAGTGGCATCTGGGCCCTGAAAAAAAAAAAAAAAAGTGCACATACTGATATCAAGAGAAAGGCCTGCACGATTTTGGGAATACATTTTAGATTTTTCTTGTTAAAATTGCTTTTTAAAATTCACAGAATACACACACACACTCACACAAATGTTTCCAACAATATATAATGAACACCAGGTTTGTTGTGCCTTGTAGGTATAGGCTATGCGCAGTGCTGCATAAAATAATAACAATATAGCAGCCTATATATATTTTCAAAAAGATTTCAGTAACAACTAAGCTAGAGAAAAATATATTGATTATCATGTTACTTCAAATGTTTCCATTCGTTATGATGATATGAAATGAGATAATAGTAAAAACATGAAGCCGTTTGGAGCGTTTTGCTTTTCCAAAATATGATACATTCAAACGCGATCGCGATCAAAAATATGATACATTAAAACGCGATCGCGATCAAAAATATGATACATTAAAACGCGATCGCGATCAAATATAAAACATTATGGTTAGGCCTACCATATACATATCTACGTTTGAGCAGATATCCACAAACACAGTAACAGTAAACACGGGTCTAAATATTATAATGTTCACCATATATCTAGCAACAGTTCAACTGCAATGTGAAATGTATGCAACAATAGCAAACTAATATGTAAGAATTTCTTACCTTATCTTTCTTGTCTTCAAATATCGTTCTTCTTCTTCTGATGTAAATCCAATGTAAGCTCAGGCACGTCTTTCAAACTCGACGAAAAGTGAAGTGAAGTGTTTTGTTGTTGAGGTAATGAGGGCGATCGCGTTCCATGTGGAGATTTGCATGTGAATATCTTTTGCGCGAGTGGGTGTGGCCGAATTAAAAATAATTAGGAAGCGTTTGAGAAGCTGGACATCTTGTTGGTTTTATACAAATTACTTAAACAGAGAATATTTGTTTTCGTTTTGAATCCGATCATTTAAAAGTACACACTTAAATGTTTATAAAGGTGTATGGCTCATAAATGTGTGACAAGTATTCGCTGAGTTTTGTTTCAGTTTATAGACGTGCTCAAGAAAAAAAAGTTCACCGCGACGGAGAGGCAGAACGCACACACTGTTTATTTTCTTTATTTTACAAAAGCACAATGTTTTGATTTGATTGGAAGTGGACACATACAAAAGTAGAAATACCACAGATTCTTTTTTTATATTTCTTTTTTCTGTATGACCATAAATGACGGAGAAATTTAAGTTTATAGTGCTACAATGTGGAGAAAATCCAGCAAAACGCGCCGGCGCGTTTGTCGACCTCAGAGGGTTAAGCATTCAAGACATTAAGATTTATTTAGAAAGCTTTTAACCACTGAAATAATAGATTGAAAAGTCCATTTACAGCCAATACAGGCAATTTACCATTGCTTTTTAACAGTTATAGCGCCAACTATCATCCGATCTACATACAATTTTGCATGCTTATTTAGAATGTTATGGCACATATGCTCACCAATTTTCGTGATGTTCTGAGTTTTTGTTTAGGATTTATAGGCTTTTGTTTGCATTTTGCCACGCCCATTTTCTTTATGACCCAATTATACCCATGCGAAAAATGCAAAAGTTCAACTTTTTTTGATAATTATTGATCTAAAGAGTCCAGAGAATTGTCCTAGACTCGTTTGGTTCCGATCGGGCAAAAAACCAGGGACTAGTTCGCAAAAGTAGGTTTTTAACATATTCGTGAATAATTAATAAACTGTTTGATTGACAGCAATGGTTCTAGAGGCAAAGTTGTTCAGCATGAGCAGGTCTATCAAATGATATGCATTTTGTGATGATAAGTGTAACACCACGTGATTACAGAGCCATAAAACTCGTTAGCGCCAACTAGTGGCCGATTTCTTTCAAAATTGTTACAGACCTCTAGGGCCATGAGTCGAACATGCCCACCGAGTTTTGTTCCGATCGGCCTCCGTTAACCTTGTCTAATAGGTGCTCAAACTTCATTGGCCGATGGCGGCCATGTTTTTTGAGATACACCAATGTCCTCATAGATATACATGACAGCTTGGACCAAGACACTGCATACCAATTTTCAAGTCAATCGGACTAACGGTCAGGTGGTTACAGCCTGATTTATGTTTTTTTCATGTTATAGCGCCACCATGTGGCCAATCGCCGCAATCTTTTTACTATGACCTCAGATTGACCTCTTACACAGGTGTACCGAGTTTGGTGAATATACCTCATTTACTTCTGGAGTTATAGCTATTTTAGTAAAATAGGCTCCGCCTTCTTCAAACATTTTGGCGCCCCTTAGCGACCGTCAATCGAAATTTCAACTTTTTTTCGATAATTATTGATATTCTGACTCCAGAGAACATTTCTGCACTGGTTTGGTTCCGATCGGACACAAAACCAGGGACTAGTTCGCAAAAGTAGGTTTTGGACATAATTCAAAATGGCGGAAAATTTGCATACCGGAAATGAAATCCTTGAGGCCTTTTTTGTTCGGCTTGACCCAAGGATTCCAATGATATAAGACACTTGAGTCTGTGACAAACGGTTAATGAGATTTAAGCAAAAATATGATTTTTTTTTGTTTTTTGCACTGTAGCGCCACCTATGGGCCAATCGGGGTCATATTTTGATAACCTCTCCTCGATTTTTGTACTACCATCTGGCAAAGTTTCAAGTCTCTAGCACTTACGGTTTGGGCTGCACGATGCGTTTTACGGCAGAAGAAAAATAATAATAATAAAAATCAGTACAATTACAATAGGGTTTCAGCACTTCGTGCTTGAACCCCTAATAATTAAAGCTGCAAGCAGCATTTATCGGGGTTCAAGCATTTAAGGCCTTTAAGCACATAAGCATTTAAGACATTACGTTTTATTTAACAAGCTTTTAACCACTGAAATTATAGATGGAAAAATCCATTTACAGCCAATATAGGCAATTTACCATAGGAAATATGTAGTTTTCAAACCTTTTTGCCAGTTATAGCGCCACCTATGGTCCGATCTACATGAAATTTTGCATGCTTGTTTAGAATGTTATGGCACATATGCTCACCCATTTTCGTGAAGTTCTGAGTTTTCGTTTAGGATTTATAGGCTTCTGAGTGCATTTTGCCACGCCCATTTTCTTTATGACCCAATTATACCCATGCGAAAAATGCAAAAGTTCAACTTTTTTTCGATAATTATTGATCTAGAGAGTCCAGAGAATTGTCCTAGACTGGTCTGGTTCTGATCGGGCGAAAAACCAGGGACTAGTTCGCAAAAGTAGGTTTTTAACATATTCATGAATATTTAATGAACAGTTTGATTGACAGTGATGGTTCTTGAGGCAAAGTTGTTCAGCATGAGCAGATCTATCAGATGATATGCATTTTGTGATGATAAGTGTAACACCACGTGATTACAGAGCCTTAAAACTCGTTAGCGCCAACTAGTGGCCGATTTCTTTCAAAATTCTTACAGACCTCTAGGGGCTTGAGCCGAACATGCCCATCGAGTTTCGCTCCGATCGGACTTCGTTAACGGTGCTCAAACCTCATTGGCCAATGGCGGCCATGTTTTTCGAGATACGCCAATATCCTTTTAGACATACATGGCCCCTTGGGCCAAGACACTGCATACCAAATTTCAAGTCATTCGGAAAAACGGTCAGTTGTCTATATGTTTTTATTTGTTTTATAGCGCCACCATGTGGCCAATCGACGCAATTTTTTTACTGTGACCTCAGATTGACCTCTTACACATGTGTACCAAGTTTGGTGAAGTTTACTTAATTACTTCTTGAGTTATAGCCATTTTAGTAAAATAGGCTCCTCCCACAACGTTAATTTTGCACCCCCTAGCGACCATTAATCGAAATTTCAACTTTTTTTCGATAATTATTGATCTTCAGACTCCAGAGAACAATTCCGCACTGGTTTGGTTCCGATCGGGCGAAAAACCAGGGACTAGTTCGCAAAAGTAGGTTTTTGACAAAATTCAAAATGGCGAAAAATCTATCATGGCGGAAATGAAATCGGAGATATACGTTTTTTTCTTCAGGAGCTCTGGATTTCAATGATATAAGACACTTGAAGCTATGCCTTACGGTCTGGGAGTTCTGAGCAGTTTTGCGCTTTTGATTGCTATAGCGCCACCTATGGGCCGATTGGGCTGAGTCCGTGTATCTGAGTAGCGAGCAATAGTACTACCATCTGGCAAAGTTTCAAGTCTCTAGGTCTTACGGTTTGGGCTGCACGATGCGTTTTATGGCGGAAAAATAATAATAATAATTAAAGCTGCAAGCAGCATTTATCGGGGTTCAAGCAGTTAAGGCCTTTAAGGCATTTAAGCACAAAAGCATCAAAAGTTATTAAGATTTATTTAGCAAGCATGTAACCACGGACATAATAGATGGAAAAGACCATTTACAGCCAATACAGGCAGTTTACCATGGGATATATATGGTTTTAAAGCTTTTGAACAGTTATAGCGCCACCTATGGTCCGATCTCCATAAAAATGTTTACTGTGACCTCAAATTGAACCCATACACATGTGTACTGAGTTTGGTGAAGATATCTCATTTACTTCTTGAGTTATAGCCATTTTAGTAAAATAGGCTCCTCCCACAACAATTTACCACATTCTAGTATTATTTACTATGATTCTAGCATGATTTGCCATATTCTAGCATGATTTACCATGATATACTACATTCTAGTATGATTTACCATTGTTTACTGTGATTCTAGCATGGTTTACCATAGTTTATCATGATTTATCATAGTTTACCATGATTTATCATAGTTTACCATGGTTTACCCTGTTCTAGCATAGTTTACCATGATTTACCATGTTCTAGCATGATTTACCATGATATACCACATTCTAGTATTATTTATTATGATTTACCATGTTTTTAGCGTGATTTACCATGATTTACCACATTGCTAGCAATTATGTGAAGTATCAGTACAAATGAAGTGATAAACTCTGACAAAATATGATTGTGCTACAATAGTAATTGTTATGTAAGTTATTTTTTAGTGTCTTATTGTTATATAAGTGATTTTTAGTGTCTAATGAATGCAAAAGCATATGTGAGTAGACTTCATTAATAAGTAGAATGACCAGCAGAGGGCAGTAGAAGACCACTTATTGGCTCACTTTCACTTTAAACTTCATGATTTTCACCATTTGTCTGCACTAAAGCAAACCAGTTTTTCCATTTTAACTCCATAATGCATGTTTACACACACACACACACACACACACACACAAAGACAAATGTTGTTGTTTTTTCAATGCTATTGGAATGTGTCATTATGAAAATATATTTGAATGGTCTATAAACATTTCACAAAGTCTTTGTAAGCTATTAATCAGATTATTCAGAATTTATTCAGAAACCTAAGACTACACACACACATTATGTTGTAGATACAGATATTTGATATATATGATGTGATCAAACTGTCAATACTAATACTTTAACAGATGGGTTTTGACTAAATGTAATTGTAAATGTTCAAATAGGGATTTTATAAAGTCTCAATATAAATTATAGAACAATATGACAAAATGACTATTTTAAACAGCAGGGGGCAGTAAAATACCACTTATTGGCTTAATATGCCATTATATTCATATCATTTTCACCTTTTTAACTGTTATAGAGGCAAATTTTGTCCGATCTGTCTGAAAATTTTCATGCATGTTCAGAGTGATATTTCACATGTTCTGACTTGTTTTTAAGAAGGTTTGAACATTCATTAAAGAGATATAGGCTTTCGGGGACACTTGGTAAAGGCCACATTTTGAAGTGAACCTATTATAGCTATCCAAATGAAGTAGTTCAACTTTTTCTGACAATTATTGTTCTAGTGAGTCCAGAGAATTGTATTGCACTAGTTTTTAACATTATGATATAAAAAAAAATTATATGATCAGAGATGGAAAAGTCCATTTACAGCCAATACAGGCAGTTTACCATAGGAAATATATGGTTTTAAAGCCTTTTAACAGTTATAGCGCCAACTATTGTCCGATCTCC
The DNA here is from genome assembly GCF_949319135.1 of Squalius cephalus. Lineage (NCBI taxonomy): Eukaryota > Metazoa > Chordata > Actinopteri > Cypriniformes > Leuciscidae > Squalius > Squalius cephalus. The sequence goes on along the minus strand of NC_137127.1, from coordinate 32,410,502 downwards.
ATAAAATTTGGCATGCTTCTTAATGATGTTATGTCACATATGCTCACCAATTTTTGTGATGTTGTGTTTTTTCATTTAGGATTTATAGGCTTTTTAGTGTATTTTGCCACGCCCCTTTTCTTTATGACCCAATTATAGCCATATGAAAAATTCAAAAGTTAAACTTTTTTTTGATAATTATTGATCTAGAGAGTCTAGAGAATTGTCCTAGACTGGTCTGGTTCCGATCGGGCGAAAAACCTAGGACTAGTTCGCAAAAGTAGGTTTTTAACATGTTCGCGAATATTTAATGAACGGTTTGATTGACAGCAATGGTTCTTGAGGCAAAGTTTTTCAGCATGAGCAGATCTATCAAATGATATGCATTTTGTTACGATAAGTGTAACACCACGTGATTACAGAGCCATAAAACTCGTTAGTGCCAACTAGTGGCTGATTTCTTTCAAAATTCTTACAGACCTCTAGGGCCATGAGTCGAACATGCCCACTGAGTTTCGTTCCGATCGGCCTCCGTTAACCTTGTCTAATAGGTGCTCAAACTTCATTGGCCGATGGCGGCCATGTTTTTTGAGATACACCAATGTCCTCATAGACATACATGACACCTTGGACCAAGACACTGCATACCAATTTTCAAGTCAATCGGACTAATGGTCAGGTGGTTATAGCCAGTTTTATGTTTTTTTCATGTTATAGCGTCACCATGTGGCCAATCGCCACGATTTTTTTACTGTGACCTCAGATTGACCTCTTAAATAATTGTACCGAGTTTGGTGAAGATACCTCATTTACTTCTGGAGTTATGGCCGTTTTAGTAAAATAGGCTCCTCCCACAACATACAATTTGGCGCCCCTTAGCGACCGTGAATCGAAATTTCAACTTTTTTTCGATAATTATTGATATTCAAACTCCAGAGAACATTTCTGCACTGGTTTGGTTCCGATCGGGCAAAAAACCTAGGACTAGTTCGCAAAAGTAGGTTTTTGACAAAATTCAAAATGGCGGAAAAATTTGCATACCGGAAATGAAATCGGAGATATACGTTTTGTTTGCCATGAGGTCTTGATTACATTGATATAAGACACTTGAGTCTACGACATACAGTCTAGGAGTTATGAGCAGTTTCGCGCTTTTGGTCGCTGTAGCGCCACCTATGGGCCAATTTGGCTAAGTCCGTGTATCTGAGTAGCGAGCAATACTACTACCATTTGACCAAGTATCACGTCTCTAGGCCTTACGGTTTTGGCTGCACGATGCGTTTTAGGGAAGAATAATAATAATAATAAAAATCAGGGCAATTACAATAGGGTTTCAGCACTTCGTGCTTGAACCCCTAAAAATCAGGACGATTACAATAGGGTTTCAGCACTTCGTGCTTGAACCCCTAATCAGCACTTCGTGCTTGAACCCCTAATAAAAATCAGTACAATTACAATAGGGTTTCAGCACTTCGTGCTTGAACCCCTAATAATAACTAGATTAAAAAGTTCGTCGAGACAAACTTTAAGTTGGCTTGAGAAAGTTTGGACCATAAAGTTTGAAAAAGTTTAAAGTAGTTTAAAGTTTAATTTAGTTTAAAGTGTAAATTAGTTTAAAGTTTAAAATAGTTTGAAGTTTAATTTAGTTTAAAGTTTAAATTAGTTGAAAGTTTAAAATAGTTTGAAGTTTAATTTAGTTTAAAGTTTAAAATAGTTGAAAGTTTAAAGTAGTTTGAAGTTTAATTTAGTTTAAAGTTTAAATTAGTTGAAAGTTTAAAATAGTTTGAAGTTTAATTTAGTTTAGTTTAGGGTGTTCTGGGTGGTTGCTATGGTGTTGCTAGGCGGTTGCTAGGGTATTCTGGGTGGTTGCTAGGGTGTTGCTAAGCGGTTGCTAGGGTATTTTGGGTGGTTGCTAGGGTTTTGCTAGGCGGTTGCTAAGGTATTTTGGGTGGTTGCTAGGGTGTTCTGGGTGGTTGCTAGGCGGTTGCTAGGGTGTTTTAGTGGTTGCTATGGTGTTGCTAGGCGGTTGCTAGGGTGTTCTGGGTGGTTGCTAGGGTGTTGCTAGGCGGTTGCTAGGGTATTCTGGGTGGTTGCTAGGCGGTTGCTAGGGTGTTCTGGGTGGTTGCTATGCTGTTGCTAGACGGTTGCTAGGGTATTCTGGGTGGTTGCTAGGCAGTTGCTAGGGTGTTCTGAGTGGTTGCTATGCTGTTGCTAAGGTGTTCTGGGTGGTTGCTAGGCGGTTGCTAGGGTGTTCTGGGTGGTTGCTATGGTGTTTCTAGGTGGTTGCTAGGGTATTCTGGGTGGTTGCTAGGCGGTTGCTAGGGTGTTCTGGGTGGTTGCTATGGTGTTGCTAGGCGGTTGCTAGGGTGTTCTGGGTGGTTGCTATGATGTTGCTAGGCGGTTGCTAAGGTATTCTGGGCGGTTGCTAGGCAGTTGCTAGGGTGTTCTGGGCGGTTGCTATGGTGTTGCTAGGTGGTTGGTAGTTGTCACAGATGGTTACTATGGAGTTTTTATAGAGTCCTTAGCATGATCTTGGTATGATTTAGCACTTAACTAATTGATATTAGCATGTAGCTATTCACTGCTAGCATGTGTAGCATGTTGGAAGTGCTGTTTGCTAGCATGAGTCAAAAGAGCCAAACCTCATCTCTATACGATGTTCTGATACTGAGATATAGGTCTTGCAAAACGGTTGCTAGGGTACTCAAGTTTGGTTGCTATGGAGTTGCTTGGGAGCTTGAAGCTTTAAACTTAAGAAGTTTAAAGTGGTTTGAAGTTTAAAGTAGTTTACGAGTTTTGAGTTTACAAGTTTAAATGAGTTTAGAGTTTAAGTTTAAATGAGTTTAGTGTGTGTGTGTGTGTGTGTGTGTGTGTGTGTGTGTGTGTGTGTGTGTGTTCACACACACACACACACACACACTCAGAGCTTATGAGTTTAGAGTTTATAAGTGTATAAATTGATGAGTTTATAAGTGTTAGAGTTTTTGAGTTTAGAGTTTATTAGTTTTAATGAGTTTAGAGTTTATAAGTTTAAATGAGTTTAAGAGTTCAGAGTTTATTAATTTATGAGTTAAAGAGTTAATAAGTCTATGAATTCATGAGTTTATAAGTTAATTAGTTTATAAGTGTATGAGTTTAGAGTTTATTAGTTTAAATTAGTCTCATTGGCTCATATAGTATATAGAACGGCAGTTTGGTTTAGTCTTCAAGGTGTTTAGATTTGAATTTTCGTCGGTTGGTGAGTTTGAATGTAAATTTGAATTTTTTAGAACTCCCCAATGTAAGTCAATGGGAGTTTTTCCGAGTTTTGATCGGCATTTTTAGGAAAACCGTAAGTTCGATCAGTCTGAAAAGATATAGCAACTAACTTCAGATCAGTTTGAGTGTCTGAGCCGAGTTTGGAGTATGTAGTGTTAAAGCTCTAGGACGAGTTTGAGTCAACAGTTTTTAACAGAAGAATAATAATAATAACTAGATGCAAAAGTTCGTCGAGACAAACTTTAAGTTGGCTTGAGAAAGTTTGGACCAGAACGTTTTTTGCTAGGCGGTTGCTAGGGTGTTCTGGGTGGTTGCTATGGTGTTGCTAGGCGGTTGCTAAGGTATTTTGGGTGGTTGCTAGGCGGTTGCTAGGGTGTTCTGGGTGGTTGCTAGGGTGTTGCTAGGCGGTTGCTAGGGTGTTCTGGGTGGTTGCTAGGTGGTTGCTAGGGTGTTTTGGGTGGTTGCTAGGCGGTTGCTAGGGTATTCTGGGTGGTTGCTATGGTGTTGCTATGCGGTTGCTAAGGTATTCTGGGTGGTTGCTAGGTGGTTGCTAGGGTGTTCTGGGTGGTTGCTATGCTGTTGCTAGGTGGTTGCTAGGGTATTCTGGGTGGTTGCTAGGGTGTTCTGGGTGGTTGCTATGGTGTTGCTATGCGGTTGCTAAGGTATTCTGGGTGGTTGCTAGGCGGTTGCTAGGGTGTTCTGGGTGGTTGCTATGCTGTTGCTAGGTGGTTGCTAGGGTATTCTGGTTGGTTGCTAGGGTGTTTTGGGTGGTTGCTAGGTGGTTGCTAGGGTGTTCTGGGTGGTTGCTATGGTGTTGCTAGGCGGTTGCTAGGGTGTTCTGGGTGGTTGCTAGGCGGTTGCTAGGGTGTTCTGGGTGGTTGCTATGGTGTTGCTAGGCGGTTGCTAGGGTGTTCTGGGTGGTTGCTAGGTGGTTGCTAAGGTATTCAGGGCGGTTGATATGGTGTTACTAGGTGGTTGGTAGTTGTCACAGATGGTTACTCTGGAGTTTTTATAGAGTTCTTAGAATGATTTAACACTTAACTAATCGCTATTAGCATGTAGCTATTCACTGCTAGCATGTGTAGCATGTTGGAAGTGCTGTTTGCTAGCATGAGTCAAAAGAGCCAAACCTCATCTCTATACGATGTTCTGATGCAGAGATATAGGTCTTGCAAAACGGTTGCTAGGGTACTCAAGTTTGGTTGCTATGGAGTTGCTTGGGAGCTGGAAGTTTTAAACTTAATAAGTTTAAAGTGGTTTGAAGTTTAAAGTAGTTTACGAGTTTTTGAGTTTTGAGTTTATAAGTTTAAATGAGTTTAGAGTGTGTGTGTGTGTGTGTGTGTGTGTACACACACACACACACTCAGAGTTTATGAGTTTAGAGTTTATAAGTGTATAAATGGATGAGTTTATAAGTGTACAAGTTTTTGAGTTTAGTTTATAAGTTTAAATGAGTTTAGAGTTTATAAATTTAAATGAGTTTAAGAGTTCAGAGTTTATTAATTTATGAGTTTTAGAGTTCATAAGTCTATGAATTCATGAGTTTATAAGTTAATTACTTTAAAAGTGTATGAGTTTAGAGTGCATTAGTTTAAATGAGTCTCAATGGCTCATATAGTATATAGAACGGCAGTTTGGTTTAGTCTTCAAGGTGTTTTGATTTGAATTTTCGTCGGTTGGTCAGTTTGAATCTAAATTTGAATTTTTTAGAACTCCCTAATGTAAGTCAATGGGAGTTTTTCCGAGTTTTGATCAGCATTTTTAGGAAAACCGTAAGTCCGATCAGTCTGAAAAGATATAGCAACTAACTTCAGATCAGTTTGAGTGTCTGAGCCGAGTTTGGAGTATGTAGAGTTAAAGCTCTAGGACGAGTTTGAGTCAACAGTTTTTAACAGAAGATTAATAATAATAACTAGATGCAAAAGTTCGTCGAGACAAACTTTAAGTTGGCTTGAGAAAGTTTGGACCAGAACGCTTTTTGCTAGGCGGTTGCTAGGGTCTTTTGGGTGGTTGCTATGCTGTTTCTAGGCGGTTGCTAGGGTATTCTGGGTGGTTGCTAGGCGGTTGCTAGGGTGTTTTGGGTGGTTGCTAGGCGGTTGCTAGGGTGTTCTGGGTGGTTGCTATGGTGTTGCTAGGTGGTTGCTAGGGTGTTTTGGGTGGTTGCTAGGCGGTTGCTAGGGTGTTCTGGGTGGTTGCTATGGTGTTGCTAGGCGGTTGCTAGGGTGTTTTGGGCGGTTGCTAGGCGGTTGCTAGGGTGTTCTGGGTGGTTGCTATGGTGTTGCTAGGCGGTTGCTAGGGTGTTCTGGGTGGTTGCTATGGTGTTGCTAGGCGGTTGCTAGGGTGTTCTGGGTGGTTGCTAGGCGGTTGCTAGGGTGTTCTGGGTGGTTGCTATGGTGTTGATAGGCGGTTGCTAAGGTATTTTGGGTGGTTGCTAGGATGTTGCTAGGCGGTTGCTAGGGTGTTCTGGGTGGTTGCTATGGTGTTGCTAGGCGGTTGCCTGGGTATTCTGGGTGGTTGCTAGGCGGTTGCTAGGGTGTTCTGGGTGGTTGCTATGGTGTTGCTAGGGTATTCTGGGTGGTTGCTAGGCGGTTGCTAGGCGGTTGCTAGGGTGTTCTGGGTGGTTGCTATGGTATTTTGGGTGGTTGCTAGGGTGTTCTGGATGGTTGCTAGGGTGTTCTGGGTGGTTGCTAGGCGGTTGCTAGGGTGTTTTAGTGGTTGCTATGGTGTTGCTAGGCGGTTGCTAGGGTGTTCTGGGTGGTTGCTAGGGTGTTGCTAGGCGGTTGCTAGGGTATTCTGGGTGGTTGCTAGGCGGTTGCTATGGTGTTCTGGGTGGTTGCTATGCTGTTGCTAGATGGTTGCTAGGGTATTCTGGGTGGTTGCTATGGTGTTGCTAGGGTGTTTTGGGTGGTTGCTAGGCGGTTGTTAGGGTGTTCTGGGTGGTTGCTATGGTGTTGCTAGGCGGTTGCTAAGGTATTCTGGGTGGTTGCTAGGCAGTTGCTAGGGTGTTCTGAGTGGTTGCTATGCTGTTGCTAAGGTGTTCTGGGTGGTTGCTAGGCGGTTGCTAGGGTGTTCTGGGTGGTTGCTATGGTGTTTCTAGGCGGTTGCTAGGGTATTCTGGGTGGTTGCTAGGCGGTTGCTAGGGTGTTCTGGGTGGTTGCTATGGTGTTGCTAGGCGGTTGCTAGGGTGTTCTGGGTGGTTGCTATGATGTTGCTAGGCGGTTGCTAAGGTATTCTGGGCGGTTGCTAGGCAGTTGCTAGGGTGTTCTGGGCGGTTGCTATGGTGTTGCTAGGTGGTTGGTAGTTGTCACAGATGGTTACTATGGAGTTTTTATAGAGTCCTTAGCATGATCTTGGTATGATTTAGCACTTAACTAATTGATATTAGCATGTAGCTATTCACTGCTAGCATGTGTAGCATGTTGGAAGTGCTGTTTGCTAGCATGAGTCAAAAGAGCCAAACCTCATCTCTATACGATGTTCTGATACTGAGATATAGGTCTTGCAAAACGGTTGCTAGGGTACTCAAGTTTGGTTGCTATGGAGTTGCTTGGGAGCTTGAAGCTTTAAACTTAAGAAGTTTAAAGTGGTTTGAAGTTTAAAGTAGTTTACAAGTTTTGAGTTTACAAGTTTAAATGAGTTTAGAGTTTAAGTTTAAATGAGTTTAGTGTGTGTGTGTGTGTGTGTGTGTTCACACACACACACACACACACACACACTCAGAGCTTATGAGTTTAGAGTTTATAAGTGTATAAATTGATGAGTTTATAAGTGTTAGAGTTTTTGAATTTAGAGTTTATAAGTTTTAAATGAGTTTAGAGTTTATAAGTTTTAATGAGTTTAGAGTTTATAAGTTTAAATGAGTTTAAGAGTTCAGAGTTTATTAATTTATGAGTTAAAGAGTTAATAAGTCTATGAATTCATGAGTTTATAAGTTAATTAGTTTATAAGTGTATGAGTTTAGAGTTTATTAGTTTAAATTAGTCTCATTGGCTAATATAGTATATAGAACGGCAGTTTGGTTTAGTCTTCAAGGTGTTTAGATTTGAATTTTCGTCGGTTGGTGAGTTTGAATGTAAATTTGAATTTTTTAGAACTCCCCAATGTAAGTCAATGGGAGTTTTTCCGAGTTTTGATCGGCATTTTCAGGAAAACCGTAAGTCCGATCAGTCTGAAAAGATATAGCAACTAACTTCAGATCAGTTTGAGTGTCTGAGCCGAGTTTGGAGTATGTAGTGTTAAAGCTCTAGGACGAGTTTGAGTCAACAGTTTTTAACAGAAGAATAATAATAATAATAATAAGTTTAAATAGGATTTCAGTAAGTTGGCTCTCTCAAGCCAACTTAATAATAAGTTTAAATAGGATTTCAGTAAGTTGGCTCTCTCAAGCCAACTTAATAATAAGTTTAAATAGGATTTCAATATGTTGGCTCTCTCAAGCCAACTTAATAATAATAAGTTTAAATAGGATTTCAGTAAGTTGGCTCTCTCAAGCCAACTTAATAAAAAACAGTACAATTACAATAGGGTTTCAGCACTTCGTGCTTGAACCCCTAATTAAAGCTGCAAGCAGCATTTATCGGAGTTCAAGCAGTTAAGGCCTTTAAGGCATTTAAGCACAAAAGCATCAAAAGTTATTAAGATTTATTTAATAAGCATGTAACCACTGACATAATAGATGGAAAAGACCATTTACAGCCAATACAGGCAATTTACCATGTTATATATATGGTTTTAAAGCTTTTTAACAGTTATAGCGCCACCTATGGTCCGATCTCCATAGAATTGTTTACTGTGACCTCAAATTGAACCCATACACATGTGTACTGAGTTTGGTGAAGATATCTCATTTACTTCTTGAGTTATAGCCATTTTAGTAAAATAGGCTCCTCCCACAACAATTTAGCATATTCTAGCATTATTTACTATGATTCTAGCATGATTTGCCATATTCTAGCATAATTTACCATGATATACTACATTCTAGTATGATTTACCATTGTTTACTGTGATTCTAGCATGGATTACCATAGTTTATCATGATTTATCATAGTTTACCATGATTTATCATAGTTTACCATGATTTACCCTGTTCTAGCATAGTTTACCATGATTTACCATGTTCTAGAATGATGTACCAGGATTGTAGTATGATTTACCTTGATACACCACATTCTAGTATTATTTATTATGATTTACCATGTTTTTAGTGTGATTTACCATGATTTACCACATTGCTAGCAATTATGTGAAGTATCAGTAAAAATGAAGTGATAAACTCTGACAAAATATGATTGTGCTACAATAGTAATTGTTATATAAGTGATTTTTTAGTGTTTTATTGTTATATAAGTGATTTTTAGTGTCTAATTAATGCAAAAGCATGTGAGTAGACTTCATTAATAAGTAGAATGGCCAGCAGAGGGCAGTAGAAGACCACATATTGGCTCACTTTCACTTTAAACTTCTTGATTTTCACCATTTTTCTGCACTAAAGCAAACCAGTTTTTCCATTTTAACTCCATAATGCATGTTTACACACACACACACACACACACACACACAAAGACAAATGTTGTTGTTGTTTTTTCAATGCTATTGGGATATGTCATTATGAAAATATATTTGAATGGTCTATAAACATTTCACAAAGTCTTTGCAAGCTATTAATCAGATGATTCAGAATTTATTCAGAAACCTAAGACTACACACACACATTATGTTGTAGATGCAGACATTTGAAATGTATGATGTGATCAAACTGTCAATACTAATACTTTAACAGATGGATTTTGACTAAATGTAATTGTAAATGTTAAAATAGTGATTTTATAAAGTCTAAATATAAATTATAGAACAATATGACAAAATGACTATTTTGAACAGCAGGGGGCAGTAAAATACCACTTATTGGCTTAACATGCCATTATAATCATATCATTTTCACCTTTTTAACTGTTATAGAGGCAAATTTTGTCTGATCTGTCTGAAAATTTTCATGCATGTTCAGAGTGATATTTCACATGTTCTGACTTGTTTTTAAGAAGGTCTGAGTCATTCATTAAAGAGATATAGGCTTTCGGGGACACTTGGTAAAGGCTACATTTTGAAGTGACCCTATTATAGCTATCCAAATGAAGTAGTTCAACTTTTTCTGACAATTATTGATCTAGTGAGTCCAGAGAATTGTATTGCACTAGTTTTGAACATTATGATATGAAAATTATATGATCAGAGATGGAAAAGACCATTTACAGCCAATACAGGCAACATACCATAGGAAATATATGGTTTTAAAGCTTTTTAACAGTTATAGCGCCACCTATCGTCCGATCTCCATAAAATTTTGCATGCTTGTTAATGATGTTATGACACATAGGCTGACCAATTTTTGTGAAGTTCTGAGTTTTCATTTAGGATTTATAGGCTTTTGAGTGTATTTTGCCACACCCATTTTATAAATGACCCTATTACAGCCATACAAATGCAAAAGTTCAACTTTTTTTTGATAATTATTGATCTAGAGAGTCCAGAGAATTGTCCTAGACTGGTCTGGTTCCGATCGGGCGAAAAACCTAGGACTAGTTCGCAAAAGTAGGTTTTAGACATATTCGTGAATATTTAATGAACAGTTTGATTGACAGCAATGGTTCTTGAGGCAAAGTTGTTCAGCATGAGCAGATCTATCAAATGATATGCATATTGTGTGGATGAGTGTAACACCACGTGATTACAGAGCCATAAAACTCGTTAGCGCCAAATAGTGGCCGATTTATTTCAAAATTGTTACAGACCTCTAGGGCCATGAGACGAACATGCCCATCGAGTTTCGTTCCGATCGGCCTCCGTTAACCTTGTCTAATCGGTGCTCAAACTTCATTGGCCGATGGCGGCCATGTTTTTTGAGATACGCCAATGTCCTCATAGACATACATGGCACCTTGGACCAAGACACTGCATACCAATTTTCAAGTCAATCGGACTAACGGTCAGGTGGTTATAGCCTGTTTTATGTTTTTTTCATGTTATAGCGCCACCATGTGGCCAATCGCCGCGATTTTTTTACCGTGACCTTAGATTGACCTCTTACACATGTGTACCAAGTTTGGTTAAAATACCTCTTTTACTTCTGGAGTTATAGCCATTTTAGTAAAATAGGCTCCTCCCACAACGTTAATTTTGCACCCCCTAGCGACCGTGAATCGAAATTTCAACTTTTTTTCGATAATTATTGATCTTCAGACTCCAGTGAACAATTCTGCACTGGTTTGGTTCCGATCGGGCGAAAAACCAGGGACTAGTTCGCAAAAGTAGATTTTCGACAAAATTCAAAATGGCGGAAAATCTATCATGGCGGAAATAAAATCGGAGATATACGTTTTGTTCGTCAGGCGTCCAGCTTTCCAATGATATAAGACACTTGAGTCTAGGACTTACGGTCTAGGAGTTATGAGCAGTTTCGCGCTTTTGGTTGCTATAGCGCCACCTATGGGCCAATCGGGGTCATAATTTGATAACCTCTCCTCGATTTTTGTACTACCATATGGCAAAGTTTCAAAGCTCTAGCCCTTACGGTTTGGGCTGCACGATGCGTTTTACGGCGGAATAATAATAATAATAATAATAATAATAATAATAAAAATCAGCACAATTACAATAGGGTTTCAGCACTTCGTGCTTGAACCCCTAATAATAATAATAATAATAATAATAATAATAATAATAATAAAAATCAGCACAATTACAATAGGGTTTCAGCACTTCGTGCTTGAACCCCTAAAAATCAGTACAATTACAATAGGGTTTCAGCACTTCGTGCTTGAACCCCTAAAAATCAGTACAATTACAATAGGGTTTCAGCACTTCGTGCTTGAACCCCTAATAATAATAATAATAATAATAATAAAAATCAGCACAATTACAATAGGGTTTCAGCACTTCGTGCTTGAACCCCTAAAAATCAGGACAATTACAATAGGTGTTCAGCACTTCATGCTTGAACCCCTAAAAATCAGTACAATTACAATAGGGTTTCAGCACTTCGTGCTTGAACCCCTAAAAATCAGCACAATTACAATAGGGTTTCAGCACTTCGTGCTTGAACCCCTAAAAATCAGCACAATTACAATAGGGTTTCAGCACTTCGTGCTTGAACCCCTAATCAGTACAATTACAATAGGGTTTCAGCATTTCATGCTTGAACCCCTAATTAAAGCTGCAAGCAGCATTTATCGGGGTTCAAGCAGTTAAGGCCTTTAAGCACAAAAGCATCAAAAGACATCAAGTTTTATTTAGCAAGCATGTAACCACTGACATCATAGATGGAAAAGACCATGTTCTAGCATGATTTACCATGATATAACACATTCTAGCAATATTTACCATAGTTTATCATGATTTATCATGGTTTACCATGATTTACCCTGTTCTAGCATAGTTTACCATGATTTTATATTAGTTTACCTTTATTTACCATGTTCTAGCATGATTTACCATGATATACCACATTCTAACATGATTAACCATAGTTTATCATGATTTATCATGGTTTACCATGATTTACCCTGTTCTAGCATAGTTTACCATGATTTACCATGTTCTAGCATGATTTACCATGATATACCACGTTCTAGATTGATTTACTAGGATTCTAGCATGATTTACCTTGATACACCACACTCTAGTATTATTTACTATGATTTATCATGTTTCTAGCGTGATTTACCATGATTTACCACATTACTAGCAATTATGTGAAGTGTCAGTGCAAATGAAGTGATAAACACTGACAAAATAATGATTGTGTTATAATAGTTATTGTAATATAAGTGATTTTTAGTGTCTAATTATGAATGACTCACAAGTCTGAATCACAAGAATGAATCACAAGTCTTTTCACATGTGAAAAGACTTCATTAATAAGTAGAATGGCCGAAAGAGGGCACTAGAAGACCACTTATTGGCTCACTTTCACTTTAAACTTCATGATTTTCACCAGTTTTCTGCACTAAAGCAAACCAGTTTTTCCATGTTAACTCAATAATGGATTCTTACACACACACACACACACACAAAGACAAATATGTTTTCAATGTCTTTAGGATGTGTTATTGTGAAAAAAAAAAACGTTTAATGGTCTAACCATTTCACTTATTTCATTGTGATCTATATTATCAGTCCAAAAATAATAAATAAATAAAAAATAGCTTTAAGCATTTGTTTGTTGGCCAAAGCTGAAAGCTTATAAAAAGATTAATACTATGTCTAATACTGCTGCTCCCTCTAGTTGACAACAGTGGAATTACAGCCTCCATCTTACAGTTGAAGTGTTTGAGTGAATGAATGGGAATTTAGTTTTTCACTTATATCTCGGGAACCAGAAGGCGAAAAATTTTGAAACTCAGAGCATAGATAGTGCTTGAGGAGTCCTGTTGAATGAGACCATCGCAGTGTTTTTGGGCGATTGGGCCCGGGAGTTATGACAGTTCAAAGGCATATATTTTTGGGCTTTTATCTCTGGAATGCCCAGGGCAAATTACACCACATTTGCTCCCGAGGCCCGCGACCATACGTTTCGATCAAGAGCCCGGAGAGGTCCTTACCATCAAAATTTGAGCGCGCAGCAACTTTCCGTTTTCGAGTTATGAGTGAATTTGTACTGGGGGGGCGTGGCCTAAATGGCGGCCTCTATTTTTACTTTCGTTTTCAATTCCATTCCTTAATTTGACACAATTGTCAATAGTAATACTTCAATAGATGAGTTTTGACAAAATGTGATTGTAAATGTTAAAATAATGATTTTATAAAGTCTAAATATGAATTATATAACAATATTAGGGAGTAGTATGATGAAATGACAGCAGGGGGCAGTACAATACCACTTATTGACTTAATATGCCATGTTATATCATTTTTACCATTTTAACTGTTATAGAGGCAAATTTTGTCCGATCTGTCTGAAATTTTTCATGGTTCTTAAGAGTCACATGTTCTGACTTGTTTTTATTAAAGAGATAAAGGCTTTTGGAGACACTTGGTCAAGGCTACATATTGAAGTGACACTATTATAGCCATCCAAATGAAGAAGTTATACTTTTTCTGATAATTATTGATCTAGAGAGTCCAGAGAATTGCACTGCACTGGTTTTGAACATTATTATATGAACATTATATGATTTTAGATGGAAAAGATCATTTACAGCCAATACAGGCAATTTACCATATAATATATGGTTTTAAAGTGTTTTAACAATTATACCGCCACCTATTGTCCGATCTCCATGAAATGTTGCATGCTTGTTAAGGATGTTATGTCACATATGCTCACCAATTTTTGTGAAGTTCTGAGTTTTTATTTAGGATTAATAGACTTTTTAGTGTATTTTGCCACGCCCATTTTATAAATGACCCTATTACAGCCATTCAAATGCAAAAGTTCAACTTTTTTTTGAAAATTATTGATCTAGAGAGTCCAGAGAATTGTCCTAGACTGGTCTGGTTCCGATCGGGCGAAAAACCTAGGACTAGTTCGCAAAAGTAGGTTTTTAACATGTTCGCGAATATTTAATGAACGGTTTGATTGACAGCAATGGTTCTTGAGGCAAAGTTGTTCAGCATGAGCAGATCTATCAAATGATATGCATTTTGTGGCAATAAGTGTAACACCATGTGATTACAGAGCCATAAAACTCGTTAGCGCCAACTAGTGGCCGATTTCTATAATTTTTTTTACAGACCTCTAGGGCCATGAGTCGAACATGCCAATCGAGTTTCGTTCCAATCAGCCTCCGTTAACCTTGTCTAATAGGTGCTCGACTTCATTGGCCAATGGCGGCCAAGTTTTTTGAGATACGTCAATGTCCTCATAGACATACATAGCACCTTGGACCAAGACACTGCATACCAATTTTCAAGTCAACCAGACTAACAGTCAGGTGGTTATAGCCCTTTTCATGTTTTTTTCATGTTATAGCGCCACCTAGTGTTCAATCGTCGCGATTTTTTTACTGTGACCCCAGATTGAACTCCTACATATGTGTACCAAGTTTGGTGAAGCTATCTCATTTAGTTTTTGAGTTATAGACATTTTAGTGAAATAGGCTCCTCCCACAACGTTCATTTTGAGCCCCCTAGCGACTTTGAATCGAAATATCGACGTTTTTTTGATAATTATTGATCTTCAGACTCCAGAGAACATTTCTGCACTGATTTGGTTCCGATCGGGCGAAAAACCTAGGACTAATTTGCAAAAGTAGGTTTTTGACAAAATTCAAAATGGCGGAAAAATTTGCATACCGGAAATGAAATCGGAGATATACGTTTTGTTCGCCATGAGGTCTGGATTCCATTGATATAAGACACTTGAGTCTAGGACATACGGTCTAGGAGTTATGACCAGTTTCGCGCTTTTGGTCGCTATAGCGCCACCTATGGGCCAATCGGGGTCATACTCTCTGAACCTTTCCTCGATTTTTGTACTACCATCTGACAAAGTTTCAAGTCTCCAGCACTTACGGTTTGGGCTGCACGATGCGTTTTAGCGGAGAATAATAATAATAATAATTAAAGCTGCAAGCAGCATTTATCGGGGTTCAAGCAATTAAGGCCTTTAAGGCCTTAAAGCACAAAAGCATCAAAAGCTATTAAGTTTTATTTATCAAGCATGTAACCACTGACATAATTGATGGAAAAGACCATTTACAGCCAATACAGGCAATGTACCATAGGAAACACATGGTTCTAAAGCTTTTTAACAGTTATAGCGCCACCTATTGTCCGATCTCCATGAAATTTGTCATGCTTATTAATGATGTTATTTTACATATGCTCACCAATTTTTGTGAAGTTCTGAGTTTTCATTTAGGATTTATAGGCTTTTTAGTGTATTTTGCCACGCCCATTTTATAAATGACCCTATTACAGCCATCCAAATGCAAAAGTTCAACTTTTTTTTGATAATTATTGATCTAGAGAGTCCATAGAATTGTCCTAGACTCGTTTGGTTCCGATCAGGCAAAAAACCTAGGACTAGTTCGCAAAAGTAGGTTTTTAACATAATTACGAATATTTAATGAACGGTTTGATTGACAGCAATGGTTCTTGAGGCAAAGTTGTTCAACATGAGCAGATCTATCAAACGATATGCATTTTGTGACAATAAGTGTAACACCACGTGATTACAGAGACGTAAAACTCGTTAGCGCCAACTAGTGGCCGATTTCTTTCAAAATTCTTACAGACCTCTAGGGCCATGAGTCGAACATGCCCAGCGAGTTTCGTTCCGATCGGTCTCCGTTAACCTTGTCTAATAGGTGCTCAAACTTCATTGGCCAATGGCGGCCATGTTTTTCGAGATACACCAATGTCCTCATAGACATACATGACCCCTTGGACCAAGACACTGCATACCAAATTTCAAGTCATTCGGAAAAACGGTCAGGTGTCTATACGTCTTTTTTGTTTTATAGCGCCACCATGTGGCCAATCAACGCATTTTTTTTACTGTGACCTCAGATTGACCTCCTACATATGTGTACCAAGTTTGGTGAAGTTTACTAAATTACTTCTTGAGTTATAGCCATTTTAGTAAAATAGGCTCCTCCCACAGCGATAATTTTGCACCCCCTAGCGACCGTGAATGGAAATTTCCACTTTTTTTCGATAATTATTACTTTTCAGACTCCAAAGAACATTTCTGCACTGGTTTGGTTCCGATCGGGCGAAAAACCACAGACTAGTTCGCAAAAGTAGGTTTTTGACAAAATTAAAAATGGCGGGAAAATTTGCATACCGGAAATGAAATTGGAGATATACATTTTGTCCGTCTTGACCCAAGGATTACAGTGATATAAGACACTTGAGTCTACGACAAACCGTCTAGGAGTTATTAGCGATATAATACTTTTGCTTACTATAGCGCCACCTATTGGCCAATCGGGGTCATAATTTGATAACCTCTCCTCGATTTTTGTACTACCATCTGGCAAAGTTTCAAGTCTCCAGCACTTACGGTTTGGGCTGCACGATGCGTTTAACGGCGGAAGAATAATAATAAAAATCAGGACAGTTACAATAGGGTTTCAGCACTTCGTGCTTGAACCCCTAAAAATCAGGACAGTTACAATGGGGTTCAAGCAATTAAGGCCTTTAAGGCCTTAAAGCACAAAAGCATCAAAAGCTATTAAGTTTTATTTAGCAAGCATGTAACCACTGACATAATTGATGGAAAAGACCATTTACAGCCAATACAGGCAACATACCATAGGAAATATATGGTTTTAAAGCTTTTTAACAGTTATAGCGCCACCTATCGTCCGATCTCCATAAAATTTTGCATGCTTGTTAATGATGTTATGACACATAGGCTGACCAATTTTTGTGAAGTTCTGAGTTTTCATTTAGGATTTATAGGCTTTTGAGTGTATTTTGCCACACCCATTTTATAAATGACCCTATTACAGCCATACAAATGCAAAAGTTCAACTTTTTTTGATAATTATTGATCTAGAGAGTCCAGAGAATTGTCCTAGACTGGTCTGGTTCCGATCGGGCGAAAAACCTAGGACTAGTTCGCAAAAGTAGGTTTTAGACATATTCGTGAATATTTAATGAACGGTTTGATTGACAGCAATGGTTCTTGAGGCAAAGTTGTTCAGCATGAGCAGATCTATCAAATGATATGCATATTGTGTGAATGAGTGTAACACCACGTGATTACAGAGCCATAAAACTCGTTAGCGCCAACTAGTGGCCGATTTCTTTCAAAATTCTTACAGACCTCTAGGGCCATGAGACGAACATGCCCATCGAATTTCGTTCCGATCGGCCTCCGTTAACCTTGTCTAATCGGTGCTCAAACTTCATTGGCCGATGGCGGCCATGTTTTTTGAGATACGCCAATGTCCTCATAGACATACATGGCACCTTGGACCAAGACACTGCATACCAATTTTCAAGTCAATCGGACTAACGGTCAGGTGGTTATAGCCTGTTTTATGTTTTTTTCATGTTATAGCGCCACCATGTGGCCAATCGCCGCGATTTTTTTACCGTGACCTCAGATTGACCTCTTACACATGTGTACCAAGTTTGGTTAAAATACCTCTTTTACTTCTGGAGTTATAGCCATTTTAGTAAAATAGGCTCCTCCCACAACGTTAATTTTGCACCCCCTAGCGACCGTGAATCGAAATTTCAACTTTTTTTCGATAATTATTGATCTTCAGACTCCAGAGAACAATTCTGCACTGGTTT
Source organism: Squalius cephalus (assembly GCF_949319135.1). Lineage (NCBI taxonomy): Eukaryota > Metazoa > Chordata > Actinopteri > Cypriniformes > Leuciscidae > Squalius > Squalius cephalus. Next base: position 32,393,015 of record NC_137127.1, on the reverse strand, counting down.
GGTTCCGATCGGGCGAAAAACCAGGGACTAGTTCGCAAAAGTAGATTTTCGACAAAATTCAAAATGGCGGAAAATCTATCATGGCGGAAATAAAATCGGAGATATACGTTTTGTTCGTCAGGCGTCCAGCTTTCCAATGATATAAGACACTTGAGTCTAGGACTTACGGTCTAGGAGTTATGAGCAGTTTCGCGCTTTTGGTTGCTATAGCGCCACCTATGGGCCAATCGGGGTCATAATTTGATAACCTCTCCTCGATTTTTGTACTACCATATGGCAAAGTTTCAAAGCTCTAGCCCTTACGGTTTGGGCTGCACGATGCGTTTTACGGCGGAATAATAATAATAATAATAATAATAATAATAATAATAATAATAATAATAAAAATCAGCACAATTACAATAGGGTTTCAGCACTTCGTGCTTGAACCCCTAAAAATCAGTACAATTACAATAGGGTTTCAGCACTTCGTGCTTGAACCCCTAAAAATCAGTACAATTACAATAGGGTTTCAGCACTTCGTGCTTGAACCCCTAATAATAATAATAATAATAATAATAAAAATCAGCACAATTACAATAGGGTTTCAGCACTTCGTGCTTGAACCCCTAAAAATCAGGACAATTACAATAGGTGTTCAGCACTTCGTGCTTGAACCCCTAAAAATCAGTACAATTACAATAGGGTTTCAGCACTTCGTGCTTGAACCCCTAAAAATCAGCACAATTACAATAGGGTTTCAGCACTTCGTGCTTGAACCCCTAAAAATCAGCACAATTACAATAGGGTTTCAGCACTTCGTGCTTGAACCCCTAATCAGTACAATTACAATAGGGTTTCAGCATTTCATGCTTGAACCCCTAATTAAAGCTGCAAGCAGCATTTATCGGGGTTCAAGCAGTTAAGGCCTTTAAGCACAAAAGCATCAAAAGACATCAAGTTTTATTTAGCAAGCATGTAACCACTGACATCATAGATGGAAAAGACCATGTTCTAGCATGATTTACCATGATATAACACATTCTAGCAATATTTACCATAGTTTATCATGATTTATCATGGTTTACCATGATTTACCCTGTTCTAGCATAGTTTACCATGATTTTATATTAGTTTACCTTTATTTACCATGTTCTAGCATGATTTACCATGATATACCACATTCTAACATGATTAACCATAGTTTATCATGATTTATCATGGTTTACCATGATTTACCCTGTTCTAGCATAGTTTACCATGATTTACCATGTTCTAGCATGATTTACCATGATATACCACGTTCTAGATTGATTTACTAGGATTCTAGCATGATTTACCTTGATACACCACACTCTAGTATTATTTACTATGATTTATCATGTTTCTAGCGTGATTTACCATGATTTACCACATTACTAGCAATTATGTGAAGTGTCAGTGCAAATGAAGTGATAAACACTGACAAAATAATGATTGTGTTATAATAGTTATTGTAATATAAGTGATTTTTAGTGTCTAATTATGAATGACTCACAAGTCTGAATCACAAGAATGAATCACAAGTCTTTTCACATGTGAAAAGACTTCATTAATAAGTAGAATGGCCGAAAGAGGGCACTAGAAGACCACTTATTGGCTCACTTTCACTTTAAACTTCATGATTTTCACCAGTTTTCTGCACTAAAGCAAACCAGTTTTTCCATGTTAACTCAATAATGGATTCTTACACACACACACACACACACAAAGACAAATATGTTTTCAATGTCTTTAGGATGTGTTATTGTGAAGAAAAAAAACGTTTAATGGTCTAACCATTTCACTTATTTCATTGTGATCTATATTATCAGTCCAAAAATAATAAATAAATAAAAAATAGCTTTAAGCATTTGTTTGTTGGCCAAAGCTGAAAGCTTATAAAAAGATTAATACTATGTCTAATACTGCTGCTCCCTCTAGTTGACAACAGTGGAATTACAGCCTCCATCTTACAGTTGAAGTGTTTGAGTGAATGAATGGGAATTTAGTTTTTCACTTATATCTCGGGAACCAGAAGGCGAAAAATTTTGAAACTCAGAGCATAGATAGTGCTTGAGGAGTCCTGTTGAATGAGACCATCGCAGTGTTTTTGGGCGATTGGGCCCGGGAGTTATGACAGTTCAAAGGCATATATTTTTGGGCTTTTATCTCTGGAATGCCCAGGGCAAATTACACCACATTTGCTCCCGAGGCCCGCGACCATACGTTTCGATCAAGAGCCCGGAGAGGTCCTTACCATCAAAATTTGAGCGCGCAGCAACTTTCCGTTTTCGAGTTATGAGTGAATTTGTACTGGGGGGGCGTGGCCTAAATGGCGGCCTCTATTTTTACTTTCGTTTTCAATTCCATTCCTTAATTTGACACAATTGTCAATAGTAATACTTCAATAGATGAGTTTTGACAAAATGTGATTGTAAATGTTAAAATAATGATTTTATAAAGTCTAAATATGAATTATATAACAATATTAGGGAGTAGTATGATGAAATGACAGCAGGGGGCAGTACAATACCACTTATTGACTTAATATGCCATGTTATATCATTTTTACCATTTTAACTGTTATAGAGGCAAATTTTGTCCGATCTGTCTGAAATTTTTCATGGTTCTTAAGAGTCACATGTTCTGACTTGTTTTTATTAAAGAGATAAAGGCTTTTGGAGACACTTGGTCAAGGCTACATATTGAAGTGACACTATTATAGCCATCCAAATGAAGAAGTTATACTTTTTCTGATAATTATTGATCTAGAGAGTCCAGAGAATTGCACTGCACTGGTTTTGAACATTATTATATGAACATTATATGATTTTAGATGGAAAAGATCATTTACAGCCAATACAGGCAATTTACCATATAATATATGGTTTTAAAGTGTTTTAACAATTATACCGCCACCTATTGTCCGATCTCCATGAAATGTTGCATGCTTGTTAAGGATGTTATGTCACATATGCTCACCAATTTTTGTGAAGTTCTGAGTTTTTATTTAGGATTAATAGACTTTTTAGTGTATTTTGCCACGCCCATTTTATAAATGACCCTATTACAGCCATTCAAATGCAAAAGTTCAACTTTTTTTTGAAAATTATTGATCTAGAGAGTCCAGAGAATTGTCCTAGACTGGTCTGGTTCCGATCGGGCGAAAAACCTAGGACTAGTTCGCAAAAGTAGGTTTTTAACATGTTCGCGAATATTTAATGAACGGTTTGATTGACAGCAATGGTTCTTGAGGCAAAGTTGTTCAGCATGAGCAGATCTATCAAATGATATGCATTTTGTGGCAATAAGTGTAACACCATGTGATTACAGAGCCATAAAACTCGTTAGCGCCAACTAGTGGCCGATTTCTATAATTTTTTTTACAGACCTCTAGGGCCATGAGTCGAACATGCCAATCGAGTTTCGTTCCAATCAGCCTCCGTTAACCTTGTCTAATAGGTGCTCGACTTCATTGGCCAATGGCGGCCAAGTTTTTTGAGATACGTCAATGTCCTCATAGACATACATAGCACCTTGGACCAAGACACTGCATACCAATTTTCAAGTCAACCAGACTAACAGTCAGGTGGTTATAGCCCTTTTCATGTTTTTTTCATGTTATAGCGCCACCTAGTGTTCAATCGTCGCGATTTTTTTACTGTGACCCCAGATTGAACTCCTACATATGTGTACCAAGTTTGGTGAAGCTATCTCATTTAGTTTTTGAGTTATAGACATTTTAGTGAAATAGGCTCCTCCCACAACGTTCATTTTGAGCCCCCTAGCGACTTTGAATCGAAATATCGACGTTTTTTTGATAATTATTGATCTTCAGTCTCCAGAGAACATTTCTGCACTGATTTGGTTCCGATCGGGCGAAAAACCTAGGACTAATTTGCAAAAGTAGGTTTTTGACAAAATTCAAAATGGCGGAAAAATTTGCATACCGGAAATGAAATCGGAGATATACGTTTTGTTCGCCATGAGGTCTGGATTCCATTGATATAAGACACTTGAGTCTAGGACATACGGTCTAGGAGTTATGACCAGTTTCGCGCTTTTGGTCGCTATAGCGCCACCTATGGGCCAATCGGGGTCATACTCTCTGAACCTTTCCTCGATTTTTGTACTACCATCTGACAAAGTTTCAAGTCTCCAGCACTTACGGTTTGGGCTGCACGATGCGTTTTAGCGGAGAATAATAATAATAATAATTAAAGCTGCAAGCAGCATTTATCGGGGTTCAAGCAATTAAGGCCTTTAAGGCCTTAAAGCACAAAAGCATCAAAAGCTATTAAGTTTTATTTATCAAGCATGTAACCACTGACATAATTGATGGAAAAGACCATTTACAGCCAATACAGGCAATGTACCATAGGAAACACATGGTTCTAAAGCTTTTTAACAGTTATAGCGCCACCTATTGTCCGATCTCCATGAAATTTGTCATGCTTATTAATGATGTTATTTTACATATGCTCACCAATTTTTGTGAAGTTCTGAGTTTTCATTTAGGATTTATAGGCTTTTTAGTGTATTTTGCCACGCCCATTTTATAAATGACCCTATTACAGCCATCCAAATGCAAAAGTTCAACTTTTTTTTGATAATTATTGATCTAGAGAGTCCATAGAATTGTCCTAGACTCGTTTGGTTCCGATCAGGCGAAAAACCTAGGACTAGTTCGCAAAAGTAGGTTTTTAACATAATTACGAATATTTAATGAACGGTTTGATTGACAGCAATGGTTCTTGAGGCAAAGTTGTTCAACATGAGCAGATCTATCAAACGATATGCATTTTGTGACAATAAGTGTAACACCACGTGATTACAGAGACGTAAAACTCGTTAGCGCCAACTAGTGGCCGATTTCTTTCAAAATTCTTACAGACCTCTAGGGCCATGAGTCGAACATGCCCAGCGAGTTTCGTTCCGATCGGTCTCCGTTAACCTTGTCTAATAGGTGCTCAAACTTCATTGGCCAATGGCGGCCATGTTTTTCGAGATACACCAATGTCCTCATAGACATACATGACCCCTTGGACCAAGACACTGCATACCAAATTTCAAGTCATTCGGAAAAACGGTCAGGTGTCTATACGTCTTTTTTGTTTTATAGCGCCACCATGTGGCCAATCAACGCATTTTTTTTACTGTGACCTCAGATTGACCTCCTACATATGTGTACCAAGTTTGGTGAAGTTTACTAAATTACTTCTTGAGTTATAGCCATTTTAGTAAAATAGGCTCCTCCCACAGCGATAATTTTGCACCCCCTAGCGACCGTGAATGGAAATTTCCACTTTTTTTCGATAATTATTACTTTTCAGACTCCAAAGAACATTTCTGCACTGGTTTGGTTCCGATCGGGCGAAAAACCACAGACTAGTTCGCAAAAGTAGGTTTTTGACAAAATTAAAAATGGCGGGAAAATTTGCATACCGGAAATGAAATTGGAGATATACATTTTGTCCGTCTTGACCCAAGGATTACAGTGATATAAGACACTTGAGTCTACGACAAACCGTCTAGGAGTTATTAGCGATATAATACTTTTGCTTACTATAGCGCCACCTATTGGCCAATCGGGGTCATAATTTGATAACCTCTCCTCGATTTTTGTACTACCATCTGGCAAAGTTTCAAGTCTCCAGCACTTACGGTTTGGGCTGCACGATGCGTTTAACGGCGGAAGAATAATAATAAAAATTAAAGCTGCAAGCAGCATTTATCGGGGTTCAAGCATTTAAGGCCTTTAAGGCATTTAAGCATTCAAGACATTAAGATTTATTTAGAAAGCTTTTAACCACTGAAATAATAGATTGAAAAGTCCATTTACAGCCAATACAGGCAATTTACCATTGCTTTTTAACAGTTATAGCGCCAACTATCATCCGATCTACATACAATTTTGCATGCTTATTTAGAATGTTATGGCACATATGCTCACCAATTTTCGTGATGTTCTGAGTTTTTGTTTAGGATTTATAGGCTTTTGTTTGCATTTTGCCACGCCCATTTTCTTTATGACCCAATTATACCCATGCGAAAAATGCAAAAGTTCAACTTTTTTTGATAATTATTGATCTAAAGAGTCCAGAGAATTGTCCTAGACTCGTTTGGTTCCGATCGGGCAAAAAAACAGGGACTAGTTCGCAAAAGTAGGTTTTTAACATATTCGTGAATAATTAATAAACTGTTTGATTGACAGCAATGGTTCTAGAGGCAAAGTTGTTCAGCATGAGCAGGTCTATCAAATGATATGCATTTTGTGATGATAAGTGTAACACCACGTGATTACAGAGCCATAAAACTCGTTAGCGCCAACTAGTGGCCGATTTCTTTCAAAATTGTTACAGACCTCTAGGGCCATGAGTCGAACATGCCCACCGAGTTTTGTTCCGATCGGCCTCCGTTAACCTTGTCTAATAGGTGCTCAAACTTCATTGGCCGATGGCGGCCATGTTTTTTGAGATACACCAATGTCCTCATAGATATACATGACAGCTTGGACCAAGACACTGCATACCAATTTTCAAGTCAATCGGACTAACGGTCAGGTGGTTACAGCCTGATTTATGTTTTTTTCATGTTATAGCGCCACCATGTGGCCAATCGCCGCAATCTTTTTACTATGACCTCAGATTGACCTCTTACACAGGTGTACCGAGTTTGGTGAATATACCTCATTTACTTCTGGAGTTATAGCCATTTTAGTAAAATAGGCTCCGCCTTCTTCAAACATTTTGGCGCCCCTTAGCGACCGTCAATCGAAATTTCAACTTTTTTTCGATAATTATTGATATTCTGACTCCAGAGAACATTTCTGCACTGGTTTGGTTCCGATCGGACACAAAACCAGGGACTAGTTCGCAAAAGTAGGTTTTGGACATAATTCAAAATTGCGGAAAATTTGCATACCGGAAATGAAATCCTTGAGGCCTTTTTTGTTCGGCTTGACCCAAGGATTCCAATGATATAAGACACTTGAGTCTGTGACAAACGGTTAATGAGATTTAAGCAAAAATATGATTTTTTTTTGTTTTTTGCACTGTAGCGCCACCTATGGGCCAATCGGGGTCATATTTTGATAACCTCTCCTCGATTTTTGTACTACCATCTGGCAAAGTTTCAAGTCTCTAGCACTTACGGTTTGGGCTGCACGATGCGTTTTACGGCAGAAGAAAAATAATAATAATAAAAATCAGTACAATTACAATAGGGTTTCAGCACTTCGTGCTTGAACCCCTAATCAGGACAGTTACAATAGGGTTTCAGCACTTCGTGCTTGAACCCCTAAAAATCAGGACAGTTACAATGGGGTTCAAGCAATTAAGGCCTTTAAGGCCTTAAAGCACAAAAGCATCAAAAGCTATTAAGTTTTATTTAGCAAGCATGTAACCACTGACATAATTGATGGAAAAGACCATTTACAGCCAATACAGGCAATGTACCATAGGAAATACATGGTTCTAAAGCTTTTTAACAGTTATAGCGCCACCTATTGTCCGATCTCCATGAAATTTTGCATGCTTGTTAATGATGTTATTTTACATATGCTCACCAATTTTTGTGAAGTTCTGAGTTTTCATTTAGGATTTATAGGCTTTTTAGTGTATTTTGCCATGCCCATTTTATAAATGACCCTATTACAGCCATCCAAATGCAAAAGTTCTACTTTTTTTTGATAATTATTGATCTAGAGAGTCCATAGAATTGTCCTAGACTCGTTTGGTTCCGATCAGGCGAAAAACCTAGGACTAGTTCGCAAAAGTAGGTTTTTAACATAATTACAAATATTTAATGAACGGTTTGATTGAAAGCAATGGTTCTTGAGGCAAAGTTGTTCAGCATGAGCAGATCTATCAAATGATATGCATTTCGTGACAATAAGTGTAACACCACGTGATTACAGAGACGTAAAACTCGTTAGCGCCAACTAGTGGCCGATTTCTTTAAAAATTCTTACAGACCTCTGGGGCCATGAGTCGAACATGCCCAGCGAGTTTCGTTCCGATCGGTCTCCGTTAACCTTGTCTAATAGGTGCTCAAATTTCATTGGCCAATGGCGGCCATGTTTTTCGAGATACACCAATGTCCTCATAGACATACATGACCCCTTGGACCAAGACACTGCCTACCACATTTCAAGTCATTCGGAAAAACGGTCAGGTGTCTATACGTCTTTTTTGTTTTATAGCGCCACCATGTGGCCAATCGACGCATTTTTTTACTGTGACCTCAGATTGACCTCCTACATATGTGTACCAAGTTTGGTGAAGTTTACTAAATTACTTCTTGAGTTATAGCCATTTTAGTAAAATAGGCTCCTCCCACAGCGATAATTTTGCACCCCCTAGCGACCGTGAATGGAAATTTCCACTTTTTTTCGATAATTATTACTTTTCAGACTCCAAATAACATTTCTGCACTGGTTTGGTTCCGATCGGGCGAAAAACCACAGACTAGTTCGCAAAAGTAGGTTTTTGACAAAATTAAAAATGGCGGAAAAATTTGCATACCGGAAATGAAATCGGAGATATACATTTTGTCCGTCTTGACCCAAGGATTACAGTGATATAAGACTCTTGAGTCTACGACAAACCGTCTAGGAGTTATTAGCGATTTCATACTTTTGCTTACTATAGCGCCACCTATTGGCCAATCGGGGTCATAATTTGATAACCTCTCCTCGATTTTTGTACTACCATCTGGCAAAGTTTCAAGTCTCCAGCACTTACGGTTTGGGCTGCACGATGCGTTTTACGGCGGAAGAATAATAATAAAAATCAGGACAGTTACAATAGGGTTTCAGCACTTCGTGCTTGAACCCCTAATAATAAAAATCAGTACAATTACAATAGGTGTTCAGCACTTCGTGCTTGAACCCCTAATAAAAATCAGTACAATTACAATAGGGTTTCAGAACTTCGTGATTGAACCCCTAATAATAAAAATCAGTACAATTACAATAGGGTTTCAGCACTTCGTGCTTGAACCCCTAATAATCCTAACGAAAACAATAGGGCCTTCGCCCTTTCAGGGCTTGGGCCCTAATAAATAATCCTACCGAAAACAATAGGGCCTTCGCCCTTTTAGGGCTTGGGCCCTAATAAATAATCCTAACGAAAACAATAGGGCCTTCGCCCTTTCAGGGCTTGGGCCCTAATAATCCTAACGAAAACAATAGGGCCTTCGCCCTTTCAGGGCTTGGGCCCTAATAATAAATAATCCTACCGAAAACAATAGGGCCTTTGCCCTTTCAGGGCTTGGGCCCTAATAATAAATCATCCTACCGAAAACAGTAGGGCCTTCGCCCTTTCAGGGCTTGGGCCCTAATAATCCTACCGAAAACAATAGGGCCTTCGCCCTTTCAGGGCTTGGGCCCTAATAAATAATCCTACCGAAAACAATAGGGCCTTCGCCCTTTCAGGGCTTGGGCCCTAATAATAAATAATCCTACCGAAAGCAATAGGGCCTTTGCCCTTTCAGGGCTTGGGCCCTAATAAATAATCCTACCGAAAACAATAGGGCCTTCGCCCTTTTAGGGCTTGGGCCCTAATAAATAATCCTAACGAAAACAATAGGGCCTTCGCCCTTTCAGGGCTTGGGCCCTAATAATCCTAACGAAAACAATAGGGCCTTCGCCCTTTCAGGGCTTGGGCCCTAATAATAAATAATCCTACCGAAAACAATAGGGCCTTTGCCCTTTCAGGGCTTGGGCCCTAATAATAAATCATCCTACCGAAAACAGTAGGGCCTTCGCCCTTTCAGGGCTTGGGCCCTAATAATCCTACCGAAAACAATAGGGCCTTCGCCCTTTCAGGGCTTGGGCCCTAATAAATAATCCTACCGAAAACAATAGGGCCTTCGCCCTTTCAGGGCTTGGGCCCTAATAATAAATAATCCTACCGAAAGCAATAGGGCCTTTGCCCTTTCAGGGCTTGGGCCCTAATAATAAATCATCCTACCGAAAACAGTAGGGCCTTCGCCCTTTCAGGGCTTGGGCCCTAATAATCCTACCGAAAACAATAGGGCCTTCGCCCTTTCAGGGCTTGGGCCCTAATAAATAATCCTACCGAAAACAATAGGGCCTTCGCCCTTTCAGGGCTTGGGCCCTAATAATAGAAAAAAATAATCCTACCGAAAACAATAGGGCCTTCACCCTTTCAGGGCTTGGGCCCTAATAAAGTGCTTAGATTATCACAAATAAACAAAAGATTTTGATGCACGTCATTCATATTAAATCGTATATTCCACCCCATACCCGCTACAATTGAGAAACACTTTAAGCATGCAGACGCAGTTAAGACAATTTGATGTATTCCACTTAATACACAATAAAACAATATACAATAAGATTTGTTAACAACGTACCTCCTGGTGTTCTTCTAAAATGAGGGTGAGTCACAAATCCGTGAGTACAGTTTACAAACCCGTGGGAACGGATTGCGAAAGCGTGGGCACAGTTTATGAATTTGTGGGTACAGACTGCAAAAACTGAAGGCACGGTTTACAAATCTGAGAGCACGGATTAGAAACTCGTGGGTACAGTTTATTAATCCGTGGGCACGATTTGTTAAACCGAAGGAACAGTTTGAGAATTTGTGAGTACGGTTTATAAATGTGTCACGGATTTGTGACACAGATTGTTTGTTTTTTTTCTCCCACAGGTGACTTCCCGGGCTCCGTATTATCGTCATTTGGCTCAGCATCGTTCTCGTTGCCGAACTGGTACTTTTAACATTGTGTCTTGGGAGGCCTGAAATTATACACCCAGCAAGGTATTGTGAGTTAGTCTGTAATGGTTATGATATTTATGATGTATTAGAGGCCTTGTATACCAGCCCAGTTTTGTGTTACTAAAAATGAATTTGTTCAGTCATACTGTATGTCTAAGCCAGAGATTATGTATCGATCATGTGCTGACATCTCTATGGTTGACATCTCAAACATGTCAGGTAAGAAACAGTATGGTAATAGGAGAGCTTTGCGTTTTGGAATATTTTTAGGTCTTACCAGCTGCTGTTGTTGCCTGTTCACACTGTGTAGTGTGGTTTTCATTGTGGTCCATAATGGCCAACATTGTGCGTGCCTGCATCGATGAATATTAAAAGTGTAGACGCTTTGTACAGTATTTAAGCAGGGCATTATGAGATGTCCTGGTAAAACAGGAAAAAAATGAGAGAACTGAAACAATAACCTGTATGAAAATTTGTGTGCATGATCTGTGCAGCACTGACATTGCGTTAGGACTGAGGTCAATCCAATATTTGTGTCTTTTGAAGCAATTCAATGGACCATTCCCATACTTATACTTTTTAAATCACTTTCACAGACACTTCCCACTGAAATTAAAATTTAGTTGGCCATTACACTACCTGGACACTTTTTCATAAACATACCTGTGTGTTTGAACAGCGTCATTTGCTCCAGGACTTTCAGTCGACGTGTATCCACCACTATTTCAACCAGGGCTTTGTAGGCAGGGGATTCCACGGACAACCATTTCTTCATCATTTGCTGGTCTCTTGTCAGCTCTTTATGGTAGCATTTGTCAGAGGTGAGGGACTCGAGTCACATGACTTGACTCGAGTCGGACTTAAGTCGCAAATTTTAGGACTTGAGACTTGCTTGACAAATATTTATAAAAAACTTGACTTGACTTTGACTTTATATTCATGACTTGAGACTTGACTCGGACTTGAGTTAAATGACTCGAAATAACTTGTATTCTGTTTAATAAATATCTGTTTTTGAACGCACCGCAACCTAACCACGAGACGCAGCAGGCAAGCAGAGAGTGCTACAGGCTTGTTTGACTTGAACTGGCGCTGCACAGACTAAAGGGGTGAAACGGTACATGTATTCGTATTGAACCAAAACGGTACGGGCATCACGGTTGGTGCATGAATTTACACGGTATAAAAATAAATAACACTCACATGCAAATTAATGAATGTAATGCGGAACTACTGTTAGATATGCGGGTTCTTAACGATCACCTAATCTGTCCCGCCTTAGCTCTGTGGCTATAATGAACAGGCTGCAAGTGCGATGTCAAGATTGCAATGCTGAAATATGTTGCGTGTGTGTGTGTGTGTGTGTGGGTGTGTGTGAGAGAGAGGCGTGGGCGCGATCGAACAGTGGAAACATAAAAACATACTCTGTCATTTAGTTCATAGTACAGGACATCATTCAAACTGCAAAGTGTTTACTTATATTTGTGTACACTCACAATAAAACACAACCTTGTGCTTTTGTCAAACCGTAAACTTTTTTTTTTTTGCAATTGTACACTGTCTAATAATTGGGCTTCAGTGTTAGACTTTGAGTGAAAAGCCTATGGATAGTTTTTGAGGATGCACATAAAAGATTGTATACACCTTCACACACACAAATAAAAAAATCATACAGACTTGCGAACCCAACCATGCATCCACAAATAAACAAAACAAACAACAAATTAATAAAACCCTCAAACTTGCAAGCACAACCATGCACATGCAAACAAACAATACACTCTTCACTCATACAGATGCACACACATTCACTCACATTCACTCACTTTAATCATACTAAATCAAATAACCTCTCTTTCTCTTTCCTTTTTTTTTTAAAAAAAACTTGAGGATATATATGTTCATGTTCCATAAAGGGGATGCTTGTTTGAAAAATGCCATTTGGTGACATAGAAACCATTATACTTGCATTGATTAATACTTTTTAATGGTCTTCTGCAATGTTTGAGGCATATTTAGGTACAGCAGCTGTTTCAATATTTTACATGCTTTTATGTTGACCTAATTTCAGTTACATTTTAGGCTATGTAGTTTTACTTTTTTTTTTTTTAGATAATCTTTTGTATCTTCAATATGAATCAATTTATATTTACTACTGTACCTGAAAAACCTAAGTTAATTTAATGTATATATTTTTTTTCTACTGTATTTGTCCTATTTTATGTAATTTGCATCTTTGTTCCTATTTAAATATCAAAAATAAAATAAAATTGCCTTGTTTTATTGCAAAAGCCTGCCAGTCATGTGAATAGTGATTGCAGTCAGCTTAATAATAATGGTTTGACTAAAATGGGGAAAAAAAAAAAAAAATAATTTCAAGGTTCACATTTAATTCAGTGAAATTTCTTTGTCCAAAACTGTCTACAGCAGTCAAATAGGAAAAGTAAAACAAAACAGTAAACTAGAATCAAATCTATGCGTATCGAATCGAAAAATTGATTTCAATCGAATTGTGAGGTACCGAAAAATTCCCACCCCTACTGCCAAAGTTAACTAAATCTCACTTACTTTGATAAATAGCAGAGGTGGGGGACTCGAGTCACATGACATGCTTGTATGTTGGCCTAATTTCAGTTACATTTTAGGCTATGTAGTTTTACATTTTCTTTATTTTTTTATTTTTAGATTTTTATTGTATTAACAACTCAGCTGTATGTGGAGTCCTTTTGAGTAGAAATGCATATTGCAATTTTTTTGTTGCAAATAAAAATCCCATAGTCCGTAACTACTACAGTTTTAACTTATTTTAATATATAAATTCAGACAAATCGTCAAACATTTGTATGACTTGCCAGTGACTTGCTTAACCAAAGCTACGACCTGACTTGAATTGCTTAAGACTTGAAGGTTAAGACTTGAGACTTACTTGTGACTTGCACATGTGTGACTTACTCCCACCACTGGCATTTGTACTCCATGCCATTTTCCTCCCAGCAATGAACCCCTGAGATATGATGGAGTATTGATTTCCATCGTCTGTGCAATTCCTGACAGTAATATAAGAGCCCAGGGAGACAATTGCTTTAGTACTAACATTCATTCAAAGTATCTGGAAAACATTAACATTTTTGCATGCCATTAAGTTATTGTCCAAGATTTTGATAACCAGCAATGTCACTATGCATTACACTGCTATACAGCATGCATATGAGCAGTCAATTTGACTTTCATTTTGTGTGGAGTTGTGTGTGTATGCTTGTCTACCATTGCATCTCCCTTGGATGAGCAACAGCTCCACCACGTGGTTGCTCACACTCCTCGCCCAAGGAGCAAGTTCTTTGCAAATCCTCTGATTGGATGCAGAAACCAGCTTCTTTATTCCTGAATTACAAGGGTACATTATTATACTGTAAGAACTTCAGATAATGCACACACAAAAGGCTCGTTTCCTAACAGTTAGGGGTGTGAATCGAGAACCAGGTATCAAGTAGAACTGAGAATAGACACTTTTCACAGACTGTGATGGCACGTTTTAACGGTCATCAATATCATAAATCCTGCAAAAATTTTGTATATTTTCATTTTTTAAAAAACAAATGTGGGACTTCCGGTTTGGTGAGATGGCGTAGACTCGCGTTAAGTCTCGCTCCCACTTTTTTTTTTGTCTATAATAGTTTTAAAACCCTACTATTTCTTTTACTTCACTACCAAGTGGGCAAGTGAGCTAAAACTACAAAACAAAGCAAAAAGGATCAGAAAGCCGAGGCGAGTGGAGACGACGGCAAAGAGGTTAACATGGCAGCCATCGCTAGCCTTCTTTAGGAACACCGCATCGCTCTTTCTGCAGGGCATTATGTACTTTAATACTGCCGTTTCAACACTCGAGGTAAAGCTAGACCAAATTCAAACTGCCGTGACGGACCACGCCTCGAAGATTGCCTTGCTCGAGACACACGTAAATGCACAGGATGAGCGCATGCAAGCCTTGGAAATGACTTGTGCTATCCTAACAGAGAGCAACGCTAAATTGCTAGCCAAAGTCGTGGATCTCGAGTCCCGTAGCTGGCGCAATAACATAAGAATTATTGGACTACCTGAATCCATTGAAGGGCCCCGACCATCTATCTTCTTCTCAGAACTACTTGCGGAAGTATTTGGGGACGGAGTACTGGAATCTCCGCCGGAATGTGATAGAGCCCACCGGTCGCTGTCTGATAAACCGAAGCCGGGGCAGAAGCCCAGACCTGTTATCATTCGGCTACATAAATTCCAACTAAAGGAAAAGATCATCCGCGAGGCCAGAGTGAGGAGGGGAAAGCTTCACTACCGAGGCACACCTATCTCTATTTACGAAGACTATGCGCCAGAGGTGATGGAACAACGCTCCAAGTACAGAGAGGTGCTATCTGAACTGTACAATCTTGGCCTAAAACCAGCACTGTTGTTTCCGGCCAGGCTTACTATCGTAACGAAGGATGGTGAGAGGAGAAGATTTGCATCGGTCACTGAAGCCAAGGACTACATTGCATCTATTCGTCCTGCTGACTGAGATCTAAACTCGAAGTGATTTGTGGAGTAACTCATGACTGGATCGACTGACTCAAGAAGCGGTATTCGTTAAATGCTTGGATTCCATATTGACTTAGATGTGCGTATTATACATAACTTTACATATGAAAGTGGTTACTCTAGATCTATAATGTTAGATGTCTTTTATTTGGCATTATGGAGGTATTGTTTTGTATACACCCTTGTGTCCACTTAGTTCAGTGATTTAGTTCTAAATTTAGATCAATGTACACTTACAGGCGTACCAAATTATTATTATTACTTTTTCGATTTTAATTTTAATTTATTTATTATTATTTTTCTCTCTTCCCTCTCCTCCATTCGTTAGGCCTGGTGCTTGTGGTTATTATACACATTTTGTTGTAACAAATTTTTTTTGGTCAGTCCATTAGCCACAGACTAAGGTGTCTGTAAGGTTTTTTTTTTATTTGTTTTTTTATTTATTTTTATTTTAACACTTTTTAGCCACTACACACCCAGTGCCTGAGAGACTAGCTTTACAGCTGTAGTGCCTACAGTTTATGTGTGATGCACATTGTATGACAGGCAATACTTGGTTATTACACTTGTTTTCTTTTTATTAATTTTGTTTGGTTCTTAAGTCACAGGCTGGACAAAATACAAGTGTTATCCTAAATGGATTTGTGTTTTGCGCCTTCTATTGCACCACGCCTATTCTTCACTCGTAAAAATTTGCAGTGGTGCTTATAGTAGTGGTGCTTATAGTATGTGCCTATTTGAATATACATGAAAATGGTTATAAAGAGTATACAAATGATCGATTGCTCCTGTGCTGATCGATTGCTCCTGTCTGCCTCTCTGCCTGCTGTGAGTTTGTTTGCTTCGGTGCTAAGCTCCGTCTTAGCCTCGTATTTCTTTGTTTTGAACCATCATTCACTACAATTTGCACTGCATGAAAAGAGGTGTATCCGGACCAGTATACTCCTGTATACACTGCTGAAATTCGGAAGAATCCAGGAGTATACTGGCCGGATAGCTCAAATTCCATGGGTCTGTATATGTCCGTATACATCCGAAATGATACCAAATCGGATGTATGTTGTGGACGTATACTTCCGTGCTACAGCCATTTGTTGCCATGGCAAGTAATCCCTCAAAGGTTTTTTCAAGAGAACATTTTCACACCTTTGTGCACCTTTTGGCCTTCCCCCCCATTGGTCCTTTTCTTTTAAAACCACTCCCATTACCCAGACCACTATTGGAGGACAGGACACATTGAAAACCCAGGAAAGTGATTTGATTGGTTACTTTTAGAACATAACCCACCCTAGGCCTTATTGCACAGTGATTTGATTGGTTATAGGCCAGCTATGAAGATATTGCTCAGTATACACTAAACCCCCCTTACCCCAATTTTAATACATTCAAATATAATTTTAAAAACACACACAAAGAACAATGAGAAAGTCTGACATTTTTATTAAGGTAAATAAAACATTACAAAGAGCATTATAAACAAGCATTAAAAAGGAATGGGGGAACAAAAATATTTGAGGGGATGAAAATGTAAAGGAACAAAAACAAATATAACATGAACATTCCAAAGAACATTATAAACATACATTAAAATGAATGGGGAAAAAGAAATGTTAACAAAGGTGTAAAGGAATAAAATACAAAACGTGGAGATCAGCAACATGCACATCAAAAAGGAACAAATATACAAAGTATACAATATAAAACGAGATCAATAAATAAATATAGAAATTAAAGTGTATATATGTAAATATTCATTTTTTCAAACTGCCATGATGCACTGGTGGTGTGACGTAGCGTGGGTCAGCCTCTAGTCTGGTTTGTAGTACCTGGCAGAGAGCAGATAACTCTGTGGTTCTGTTTGGTGGAGACCTCAGCATCCACACTGGCCTTCCATCAACAATAGCATCTTCATCAGACATCAGTTCTATTGTTGCAGTCTTCCACAGTTCCCTTTCTGTGTTGGTTTGTACAACACTGGACATGGTCTCCAGCATCTGCAAACATGACAGTAATTTAACCACTAAAACACAGAGAGGAGGATAGTTACATTCTGAAGAACAAAAACTAAAAAAACTGCTTAACCAGTTTCTTAACTTACCTGTCTCTTTCTTTGACGGTTCTTTGCAGTGTTCTTCATAGTGTTTCTTTTCTGGGCCTTTTCAGGCTGAGCCAAAGAATACTTCCTCTGCAAAGTCTCAAAATACGTCTTGCAACCTGTTAAATAAATCATAAATAAATGTAATGCCAATAAAACTAAGTAAAACAGAGGACATTAAAATGATTACAACATCTTTAAGATTACCTTTTGCACATTCAGGGTCAACGTCTGTAAAAGTTGTCCTTAATTCTTCGAAGAGGTAAGTGGTCACAGCCAGGTTATGTGATGAATTTATTCTGGGGGGAAAAGTTGCAGGCATCATTAATGAAATTCAGTTTTAGTATTTCAAATCCATATAGTAGTAGATTAAACTAACATTTACAGTATACAATACGCAGTCTTACCCGGTTTGTGGATCGTATTTGTGTGGGTTGTTCTCTGAATTATGGAGGCGCTTTACGGATTCCTGTAAAGTTTGAAATTAAAAAGCGTTTAAATGGATTCACAATCTGCAAGAACCACAAAACTGAATTTTCAGTTTGAATAAGTTGGCCATCACAGTAAACATAAGAGACAAAACATATCAGTTCATAAGTCTTTAAGATGTCACTCAGCGCCTCTGATATCTTACCGGTTCGTGCCGCCTTCTGCCTATACAAGGCCACCAGTGCAGGTGTGTGTTGGTCAAGCACAGCATAGAACTGGTTCCGTATGTTGACGTTTGTGATGCGTTGGAACTCAGCACAAAGCTACAAAAACAAACAAAAATAATTATATAAAAAGACTAATACTCGATTTGCAACAGAAAACACATTTGTGATGCAACATGTTCCGTGAAAATACATTGTTGAGCAACATGGTCACATGCAAAGTGATAGTTCTTACACACAGTGAATAGTGGCATTTGCTGTTCCACTTGAATGTGATACATATAAAAAATTTGGCAGTGAAATATGTGTGAAGAGTGGCAGAAAAGAGAAGTGAGTCTGTTTTACCTGTGATTCAATCCGAAGAGCCGGCCATTTCCCCAAGAAGTCCTTCACCTGCACAGATAAAACAATCAATATGAAACCAGTCAAATTATGCAATCAACCTCTTTAATGACAAATTAATGATACAAAATTTCAAGTGAATGTAACTTACCGATAAAGTTGCTCTCTGGTGACAATGTAGGTCTGCACGCACACAAAAACAGACAGCAAGATATTTAATTTTTAAGAGACGTTTGATTGATGCTAATGAATTAGGCTCCAAATAAAAGAAATGGTGAAAAATAGTTACAGCCTAAATTAACATTTGAGTCACCTTGATTTTGGGGATGCTCACTGCACTCCTTCCACTTAAACCTATAATGAAAAGACGTTTGTAAAGGGTTTAATAAAAACTTGCATAGTTCATTCGGTAACTATTATGTCCATAACCTTAACTTTGTTTGAGTAAAAGTTAATGTAACTGCTAAACGTTAGCCACTAGCTCATTTGGGTGCATGTAGATAACATCGCATTGAACTTGCCAGAGCAGGGCGCTTAACACAAACAGCAGCAACACACTCAAAAACAGAAGGACTATCGCTTGCTGAAAAGAGTTATTGACTAACGTTAACATTATTGCCCTGCCACGACATTAACAGTACACAGGATATTATCTTCAACTAGCAGGCGGACTGACGGCAATCGCGCCTGCGGCACCGCGCTTGCAACTTAAAAATAGCCTCGTCTAACAGTCAAATATCACGTGTAATATAATATTCTTACAATATTACAACAAGCAAAGTAGTTTTGAAGTGTTTTGGTTTACTTACAAGTTGTTTCATTCTTGATACACGTCGCTCAAGAGGGTAGCCATCTTGGACAGATTTTTCAGGTAACGTCAGCTGCACGTCATGACGTCATATCACGTGATCGACAGTACACTTTAAAATAGTGAGTAAACCAGCGGTGTTCACTCAGAAATGCTGAGGCACACAAACATAAAAATACATATTTGTTCATAGACATTAATAGTTTAAAGGTGGATTAACTCAGCAAGAGATTTTAACTGTAGTGACCTCGGTCTTCAATTCAGTGGAGTAGAAAAGCTCAGGTTCCATCTACCTTTTTAATAAATATCAAGTCACCTTTATTTATACAGCGCTTTTTACAATACAGATTGTTTCAAAGTAGCTTTACAGAGATAACAGGAAAGTAATGCAAGACAGTTTGTTTCCAGAAGAAAATAGCTTCACAGTCCAGCTTAAGTCAGTTCAGTGGTGATTCATTTTGTTGTATAAATAAATAAATACATTTAAATGTGTATATATATAGCCACTTTGGAGAAAACCGTGATATCATCGTCCAGCTCAGTTCAGATCTCATATAATAGTGTCAACGCAGGCAGATCAATAATATTGTTGAATATTAAATTAAATGTCCCCAACTAAGCAAGCTAAAAGCCAATTGTAAAAAAGGTGACAATTGTTGTTGTCTGCAATTTGTAAAATTTCACAATATAATTTGAGATATTCTGAAATGTTTGGTTCATTTTTCTTTATTTGTTCCATTAAATTTATTGCTGGGAAAAAAATTAATCGCGATTAATCGCATCCAAAATAAAAGTTTGTGTTTGCATAATATATGTGCGTGTACTGTGTATAATTATTTTTTATATATAAATACACACATATGCATGTATATATTTAAGATTTTTTATTTTTTTTATTTTATTAAATTATTTATATTTATATATAATATCAATTATGTATAAATGTATATACAGTATATACATGCAAATATTTCTTAAATAAATACATGCATATGTGTGTATTTATACATACAGAATAATTATACACAGTACACACACATATATTATGCAAACACAAACTTTTATTTTGGATGCGATTAATTTTTTCCCAGCATTAATTAAATTCCTTTGTTTATTTCATTAAATATTCAGATGTTTTTGTGAACGTATATGTTCAGACTGGGTGTTTATTTTGTCCTGTTTTTATAAAAAATATTTGAATAAGAGACTTTTTTTCATGCAGTGGTTTTAAGGCCCTGACACAGGCGACGTGAGTCAACCCTAGAGTCGGCTTTAGTCATTGCTAGTTCTTTGACGTCGGTTTTGTGTTTCAGGTCCTTAAGAATTTATTTATTTTTCTGTACAAAAAGCTTGTTTGCTGTAGCCTATAGTAATCCAGAGATAATTCTCAACCCTGAAGTCCTCCCTGGCCACCCCTCCCTCTGAGAACAGCCAGCACCTTTAGTGTCAGTCATTAACATATGAAAGGTCTTCACACCTAACAGTTGTCAGTCCTCTCACACCCAGCAGTGTTTCAGCTGTATATGTCCGTGAAATTTCACGGATTCCTGTATATGTCCGCATATGTGAGGTTTCCGGGTTTATCTGGAAATATACTGTTCCATGTTACTCTGATCCGCTTTTTCCCGCATACATCCGGCAAACATCAAATTACACAGGAGTTTACCATGCCCGTATTTTGCCGGATTTGAGTCTTTTCATGCAGTGTTGTAGTTTATACTAAATACTATACTTATACTAAATACAGCTTACCCAACATCTCAGACTGACATCGCTAGCTTCCGTTACTACTAGCACAACACGCTAATTCGCTACTGCTAGCCTGTTAACGCGCCACCCGTGCGCTCAGCTATTTTATTTATTTATTTTTCGCTCGCGCCTTTGAGTTAATAAAAGCTCAGGTAAGTAATAATCAGTCAACAAACACGGTGAGTAATGTCTTGTCCTGTTATTGTCACCTGCACTTCATGTCACATGTTTAGCATAGGCTTCTCTGCTGGCAATATAGGATTTATATGTGATAAATGCAAGGAGTCAGTTAGGCTGACAGAGAAGATTTCAGAATTAGAGACACGCATCCAAACCTTAATTGAGGATAGTAAGAGTGCTAGAGCTTTAGATACTATTTTGGATGCGCCTAGCGTGAACTCTTTACATGATGCGGTTCCAGCTGAAGTAGAGCCTGTGCAGCCAGGCAAATGGGTGACGGTGAGGGATCGCTCTAGTCGCGGATCTAAAAACCACTCTTCCGTTCCGATTACCATAACAAATCGATTTGCCCCGCTCAGTGAAACACCCACTGAGAATTCTGTTGATTGTGCCCTAGTAATTGGTGATTCGATCACACGGAACGTGAAAATAGAGACACCAGCGACCATAGTCACATGTTTGCCGGGAGCCAGAGCGCCTGACATCAAAGCAAATTTAAAAGTGCTGGCTAATGCTAATCGTAAATTCTCTAAGATCATTATTCATGTCGGCACTAATGATGTTCGACTCCGCCAGTCGGAGATCACCAAAATTAATATTAAAGAGGTGTGTGAACTTGCAAGTACGATGTCAAGGACTGTAATCTGCTCTGGCCCCCTTCCTGTTCGCAGGAGTGATGAGATAGTCAGTAGATTGTGTTCACTGAATCGCTGGCTGTCTGAGTGGTGTCCGTGTAATAATATAGAATTCATAGACAATTGGAAAAGTTTTTGGGGCAAACCTGACCTGTTGAAAATAGATGGTATTCATCCCTCCTGGGATGGTGCTGCTCTTCTCTCTAGTAATATGGCTCATAGTCTTAGAGCTCAAACATAACAAATTGGGCACCAGGTCAGGAAGCAGACAGACTGGCTAAACCGACCGTCTGCTAGCGGCCTCGCGTCACCCAGGTCAGATAAATCCCATCACATAGAGCCTCTTTCACCTAGATATCATCATATAGAGACTGTGTCTGTTCCCCGAATTTGGAAATCCAAAAAATGTTTAAACCTATCTAAGGTTAAAAATTTAATTGATGTTCAACAAATAAAAAACAGCTATAATACAGATGAGCAAATGCTAAATCTTGGGTTACTGAATATTCGATCGCTTACTTCAAAAGCACTCATTGTTAATGATATGATTTCAGATAATAACCTAGATGTGCTGTGTTTGACAGAAACCTGGCTAAAACCAAACGATTACATTACTTTAAATGAGTCCACCCCGCAAGATTACTGTTATAAACATGAGCCTCGTCTTAAACGCAAAGGGGGTGGTGTTGCTGTAATTTATAGTAATATTTTCAAAACCACTAAGAAATCAAGTTTCGAATATAATTCTTTTGAAGTGTTAGTGCTTAATGTAAAAATATATAGTATAAATGATAAATCGCGTTTGAGATTTGTGC
This sequence comes from Squalius cephalus, assembly GCF_949319135.1. Taxonomy (NCBI): domain Eukaryota; kingdom Metazoa; phylum Chordata; class Actinopteri; order Cypriniformes; family Leuciscidae; genus Squalius; species Squalius cephalus. The sequence goes on along the minus strand of NC_137127.1, from coordinate 32,370,424 downwards.
TGGCTACTGTATACAGGCCACCAGGGCACCATACAGACTTTATCAAAGAATTTGCGGACTTTCTATCAGAGTTAGTATTGGCTGCAGATAAAGTACTAATTGTTGGTGATTTTAATATACACATCGATAATGAAAAAGATGCATTGGGTTTGGCATTTAAAGACATTGTAAACTCAATTGGAGTTAGACAACACGTGTCAGGACCTACTCATTGTCGTAATCATACTCTAGATCTAATATTATCACACGGAATAGATGTGGATGCCGTTGAAATTCTGCAGCAGAGCGATGACATCTCAGATCATTATCTAGTCTCGTGTAAATTACATTTAGCCAAGGCTGCAAAGCCGACTCCGTGTTACAAATATGTTAGACCTATCACTTCTGCCACTAAAGATTGCTTTATTAATAATCTTCCTGATCAGTTTCATCATTTTAGCATCCCGGATAGCTTAGAAAAACTTGATATTGCAACAGAAATTTTTAACTCTCTCTTTTCCAGCACTTTAGACACTGTTGCTCCTTTGCGCTTAAAGAAGATTAAAGAAAATAATCCAACGCCGTGGTACAACGAGCACACTCAGGCCCTTAAGAGAGCAGCCAGAAAAATGGAACGAAACTGGAAGAAAACAAAACTAGAGGTATTTCACATTTCATGGAAAGAGAGCTCGATTGCATACAGAGAGGCTTTAAAAGCTGCTAGATCTGCTTATTTTTCAACCCTATTAGAAGAAAATAAACATAATCCTAGGTATTTATTTGAAACAGTGGCTAAACTAACGAAAAAGAAAGCTTCAAACACAGAAGTTTCCAAGCAGCACAGCAGTAATGACTTTATGAACTTCTTCACTTATAAGATTGATAATATCAGGGAGAAAATTATAACTATGCAACTGTCTACTACAGTATCGCATCAGGCAGTGCATTGTAGTCTCCCTGAGGAAAAATTTGATTCATTCGTTGCTATAGGAGAGGAAGAATTTACTAAACTCGTTAAATCATCTAAATCGACAACATATATGTTAGACCCTATACCGACTAAGCTACTGAAAGAGATGCTTCCAGAGGTCATAGATCCTCTTCTTAATATCATTAATTCGTCTTTGTCTCTAGGATACGTACCAAAAAACTTTAAGCTGGCTATGATTAAACCGCTTGTTAAAAAAACGCAACTTGATCCTTCAGAATTAGTCAATTACAGGCCGATCTCGAATCTACCTTTTCTGTCAAAGATACTAGAAAAGGCAGTATCTTCACAACTGTGTTCCTTTCTAGAAAGAAATGATATCTGCGAGGATTTTCAGTCCGGATTTAGACCATACCATAGTACTGAGACTGCACTCGTTAGAGTCACAAATGATTTGCTCTTATCATCCGATCGTGGTTGTATCTCGCTATTAGTGTTACTCGATCTTAGTGCTGCGTTTGACACCATCGACCACAACATTCTTTTAAATAGACTAGAAAACTATGTTGGCATTAGTGGAATTGCACTAGCATGGTTTAAATCATACTTATCTGACCGTTATCAGTTTGTAGCAGTAAATGAAGAGATGTCTCATCGATCACAAGTTCAGTATGGCGTACCACAAGGCTCAGCACTAGGACCGCTGCTGTTCACTCTGTACATGCTACCATTAGGAGATATCATTAGGAAACATGGAATTAGCTTCCACTGTTATGCCGACGATACTCAGCTCTATATTTCTTCAAAACCTAACGAAACTTACCAATTCACTAAATTAACAGAATGCATAGCTGATATAAAAAATTGGATGACTCGTAATTTCCTACTTCTAAATTCTGAAAAAACAGAGATTCTAATTATTGGACAAAAAACGTCCTCACGTAATAACCTAGAATACTGTCTAACACTTGATGGCTGCTCTGTTAAGTCTTCGTCGTCAGTTAGGAACCTGGGTGTGCTCTTTGATACCAATCTTTCATTTGAAAGTCACGTGTCTAGTATCTGTAAAACCGCATTTTTCCATCTTAAAAATATATCTAAATTACGTCATATGCTCTCATTGACAAATGCGGAACAATTAGTTCATGCTTTCATGACATCAAGGCTAGATTATTGTAATGCTCTACTGGGTGGTTGCCCTGCACGCTTAATAAACAAACTACAGCTAGTTCAAAACGCAGCAGCTCGAGTTCTTACTAGAACCAGGAAGTATGACCATATTAGCCCAGTTCTGTCAAAACTGCACTGGCTCCCTATTAAACATCGCATCAATTTTAAAATATTGCTGATTACTTACAAAGCACTAAATGGTTTAGCTCCGCAGTACTTGAGCGAGCTCTTAACGCATTATACTCCTTCACGTCTATTGCGATCTCAAAATTCCGGCCAGTTGATAATACCTAGAATATCAAAATCGACTGCTGGCGGTAGATCCTTCTCCTATTTAGCACCAAAACTTTGGAACAGTCTTCCTAACATTGTCCGGGAAGCAGACACACTCTGTCAGTTCAAATCTAGATTAAAGACACATCTCTTTGACCTAGCGTTCACATAATACATTATAGACTTCTATAATTCAATATTAGGCTGCATAGATTAGGTCAGCTGGAACCGGGAACACTTCCCATAAATCCTGATGTACTTGTTACATCATGAGAAGAATGGCATCTACGCTAATTTTAGTGTCTGTGTTTATCCCGAGGTTTTCCCGCAGCCTGCCGGATCCAGGCCGTTTCCAGATCTGACGAAGGCCCTTCGCCTGGACCCGATGACAACGCAGTGCTGAAGTGCCAACTAGTCTCTCCCTATGGAGGATCCCTTTCCCACTCTACAGATAAAGCGTCGTCGGGAAAACTCAATTTGCGTATCTACCCCGAATTGATAAATTAAAATAAAATTCTGAATTAAAACTATAAGGAAACACCAGTAATTTGTTTAGGCTTGGTTTGTAGGGAATTCCAAACCTGCACACATATATTCAAATGCACATAACTATTGAACCCGTTCTTAATGCGCATCTGAACGCCATCAGCGTTTCTCACAGGATCGCGTTTAAAGTTTGTGTAGAGAGAATGGTGTTGTCTTGGCGGCCCCTAATTTAATAACAAATGGTCGTTGCGACGGAAGCGAATCAATCAAAACCAACTTTAGCTGGAAAATAACTTTATTAAAGAACCGCTATAAAGCCAAAACAATCTTACGTTAAATTATACATTTATCTCTGTAAAGCTGCTTTGAGACAATCTACATTGTTAAAAGCGCTATATAAATGAAGATGACTTGACTTGACTTGACTTGACAAATATATTTGTTTTCCTCTCTTGGCAAATGTACATTAATTTTTGTTGTTTACTTATATTATATACCAGTATTATGTATGTGTATATATATATATATATATATATATATATATATATATATATATATATATATATATATATATACATATATATACATATATAAATATATGTGTATATATATGGTATATATTTTTGTTTGTTTATGGTTTTTGTTTGTCATCTTTTTTTTTTTTTTTTTTTTTCTCAGGACTGGGTTGGACCATGATCCATTCGTTGTTCACTTGAAATTTTCATTACAAAAGGGGGGGTTGACGTTCAAAGATGGTGGGAATGAGACGTTGGAAGTCTTGTATCGCTGTAAAGCGTTGAGACGTGCCCATTGCAGAAGGCCATGCAGTTCCAGTTACAACATTATGCATCGTTCTAGATGGCTGTTGATACGTCAAGGATGAGTAAAGGTGTGCGCCTGATTTCATGGAATACCAAAGGAATGAATAAGGCCATTAAGATTGGTAAGGTAATGACACAGCTGCAACATTTGAAAGGGGATATTATATTTCTACAGGAAACACATCTTAAAACATCAGATATCCAACAAATCAAAAAGCCTTGGATGAGTCATGTGTTTCACTCGAAATTCTCGGCCAAAGCTAGAGGGGCTGCTATTATTATTACCAAGAATATATTGTTTGAGCCAACACATATTATTTAGAATGTCAATGGCCGTTATGTCATAGTATCGGGCCTGTTACAGAACCTTTCAGTAGTCCTAGTCTCTATCTATGCTCCCAACTGGGACGATGAGCAATTCTTCATCAATCTCTTTGCTAAAATCCCAAATAGCGACAATCATCATATACTGATAGGAGGCGACTTTAACCTAGTGCAAGACACAATTCTCGACAGGTCGTCTTCCAAGCAAATTAATCTATCTAATTCTGCTAAAGTAGTGTTTAATTGCTCATCTCATCTAGGAATTTCGGACCCCTGGAGGTTTAAAAACCCCCAGAGTAAAGTTTTCTCTTTTTTCTCCGCCACACCAAACCTTTTCCCGGATTGACTTTTTCCTGATTGATAATAAATTGTTGCATCTGGTTACCACTAGATGGATACCCCATAGTTGTTTCGGACCATGCCCCCACCTCGCTTGATATTAATCTTCCTCTTAGTGTTATCTCCCCACCACTTTGGAAATTTAGTTCTCATTTATTAGCGCATCATGAGTTTGAGAACTTTGTGGCCACTCAAATTAGTAAATACATTGAATTCAATGATACCCCTGAGGTCAACAGTGGATTCTTATGGGAAGCCCTTAAAGCCTTTGTTCAAGGTCAGATTATTTCCTTCACTTCGTACATATGCGTAAGGCTGAAAGGACTAAAAGGCAGGATAACCTAGACAAACTCCTCAAACTTGATGAAACTTACGCCGTCTCTCCCTCACCTGTCCTTTACAAAAAACGACTTCTGCTACAATCAGAATATGATTTCCTGATGACTCATATTGTAGAGAGACAACTGCAGCAATCTAAGCAACGTTTTTTTTTTAACATGGCGATAAGGCGGGTAGACTTCTAGCCCAACAGGCCAGTGCGGCCAATGCCTCTAGATTAATTCCAAGAGTTATGTCCCCTAGTGGTAATCTTACTGCAGACCCATCTGAAATCAACAGAGTTTTTTTAGACTTTTACATTAACCTCTATACCACTGAGCAGTCTTCAGCTTCGATAATGTTCCCCAGTCCCTTAGATTCTTTAATATTTCCTAGAATTGATGAAGATTTGGCTAAGGAATTGGGCAGCCCCATTTCCCCCCAAGAAGTCAAAGAAGCAAATAACTCAATGCAAAATAAGAAATCCCTAGGCCCCGATGGGTTTACAGTTGAATTCTACAAGGCATATTCTACTTTATTAGTCCCAATTTTAGTGAGGATGTACAATAATTAATTTAAAAAAGGCCGACTCCCACCGACGCTGTATATGGCTTCTATATCCTTGCTTTTGAAGAAAGACAGGGATCCCACTTCCTGCGGTAACTACAGACCGATTTCTCTGTTAAATGTAGACTACTTTAAGATTAAGATTACTAGATTACTAATTAAGATACTAGCCAAAATTCTGTCTCTCCGCCTGCAAAATGTAATGCCATCCATAATTTCATTAGATCAAACAGGCTTTACATTGGATAGGCATTTTTTCTTCAATACTCGGAGATTACCTGACATTATTTTCTCTCTCTCATCTAATACCCCTGAAGTCATAGTTTCATTGGACGCGGAGAAAGCTTTCGATTAGGTCGAGTGGGAATACCTGTTCTTTGTGTTTGGAAAATTCGGGTTTGAATTTTGAATCCAAACTCATTTCTTGGATACGGCTTTTGTACGCTTTCCCATCTGCATCGGTATATACCAACGGTGTTCGATCGCCACCCTTTTTCCTTCAACGGGGGCCTTTGTTATTTAATATAGTTATTGAGCCCCTGGCCATCTGGCTTCGAAGTCACGATGCATTTAAAGGCATCACACGTCATGGCTTGGTCCATAAATTTTCCCTTTATGCAGACGATTTGTTATTATAAGTCTCCGACCCCATAGCTTCTTTCCCCCTATACTATCCGTTCTAGAACAGTTTGGCTGCCTATCAGGGTACAAGTTAAACTTTCAAAAAAGCGAGTTATTTTTTGTTAACCAACTGGCTAAATCTCTCCCTCATTCTTCATTCCCCTTTAAGTTAGCCTTGGATGGGTTTAAATATCTGGGGATATTTATCACCGGTTCGCTTAAAGACTTGTTTTTTTAAGAACTTTACACCACTTTTGGAAAAATGCAAGTCAGATATTGCTAGGTGGAGTTCCCTTTCCCTTTCTGAAATAGGTCGTCCAAACCTTATTAAAATGGTTATTCTGCCTAAGTTTTTGTATCTTTTCCAGCATCTTCCAGTCTGCATTAATTAATAAATCCTTTTTCGCTAATTTAGATCAGCAATTGAATGGATTAATTTGGAATAACAAACCAGCTCGCATCAGGAAGTCAGTTCTTCAGCTTCCCAAATCTGAAGGGGGTTTAGCACTGCCAAATTTTCGATACTACTATTGGGCATGTAACATCCATAAATTACTATATTGGGTTGGCCTTAAAAGTTGTGCCTCTAGTCCGCCCTGGGTGCATATAGAGATATCTTACTCTCGTTTTTTACTTTCTAATATCTGCTCCCAGCTTCCCCTTGGGGTACACAAAATCTCGAGCAATCCAATAGTTATTAATACTATTAAGATTTGGCATCAATTCAGAAAACAATTTGATCTACATAGAGCATCGATTCATATGCCAATTTCAAATAATCACTTATTTTCCCCGTCCCTTTCAGACAGCTTCTTTGATATTTGGCCAGCTAAGGGTCTCTCTACTCTAAACGACCTGTATGAAAACGAAGTCTTCTCCTCTTTCTCTTCTTTATCAGCTAAATTTAACCTTCCTAATAGTCATCTTTTTCGTTTTTTTCAAGTGAGGCACTTTATTCAAAAGCTATTTCCCCATTTTCCCAATCGTCCACCCGAATCAGAAATTGATTCAATTCTCACCTTCGACTCTGGTCAAAGACGACTGATTTCAACCATTTATGGTAAAATAATCTCCTTAACCCCTTCTCCGATTGACTCCCTTAAGCTAACCTGGAAGCATGATTTGGGCATTGACATTTCCGATGACCAGTGGAAAAACATTCTCAGTTTAGTTCACTCTTCATCTATTTGTGCTAGACATGCCCTAATACAATGTAAAGTGCTTCATAGAGCTCATTTCACTAATGCCAGACTGGCTAAATTGTTTCCTAACAGAAGTGATGCCTGTAACAGATGCAGACAATCCCCAGCCGATCATCTTCACATGTTCTGGGCATGCCCGGTGCTATCAGATTATTGGTCAGACATTTTCAGAACCCTCTCACAGGCCCTCAATTACACTATTGTCCCTAATTCTTTGACTGTCCTGTTCGGCCTTTCCCCAATCACATGTATACCAGCTACAGCGCACTGCGTCATTGCCTTTAATACTTTGCTGGCCAGGCATGCCATCCTCCTTAAATGGAATCATGCTTCTCCTCCATCACATGACGATTGGATAAGAGAGGTATTGCAATGCATCCACCTTGAAAAAATTAGACATTCTCTTAAAGGTTCGCTGAGATCATTTCATAAAACTTGGAGCCCTGTACTGACTACTATTGAAGGCCTTATCGGGATGTCAAGACCTCCTGATTAGACTTCTGTGGGGAGGGGGGAGACAGTCTTATTATTATTATTATTATATATATATATATATTTTTTTTTTGTTTACATACTTTCTCGTCTATGTATTTACTAGTTTATTTATTTCGTTTTTTATTATCTACTTGTGAGTGCTACGGGTGGCCTTAGGGGCAGGGTGGAGGGGTTGATGGGCGGGGGTCTATATTGCTGTGTGGAACTGTTCTGTTGATTTTCTTTTTCTTTTAGACACCTTGTTTCATTTTACATCTGTAGTAACACCCTTTATATGTCTGCAGAAAACTTAATAAAAAAAAAAAAAAAAAAATGAATGTACATTTATGCCACTATACTTAGTTTAATATTACCTCTGCATCAAATTACAAAAAAATAGTTAACGCTGTTGTGAGGGTGTTTCTAATACAGCGGCTATGGGAGTGACGGTAAAAATTACATATTTTTCTCTTCTGACTGCTGTTCAAATCAATTGCTCTCTATTTTTTTCCTGTTTTTGAAAGTTGTGAAAACACTGTTGTGGAGTATTTCATTTGCTATTTGAGCAAATGGAAACACAAAAAATATATTTAATGTATTCTCTCATTCACCGCTATAGATTTTTACCCAACTATGACGACTTCTGCTTCTGAGAAACCCGGAAATGTGAAAAGGGTCCATCGAATCCTTCAATCTACTGAAATATTACGCATCTGACCTTGATTCCTCCCATCAATGCTGGCATGTTTTTTAAATGGGCATTGATATGGGCAATTGGTCGGTTTGAAAGTAGATTTGAAATAGACAGCACAGTCCTACACTGTCTACCTTATTCTAATATGCCATTATGGCCATCGTAGTAACATAGGCTACATTATGTGTTGATATTGAAAACCTGTGTAGACTACCTTCACTACTGAAAGGATTTGATAAGAGAATTGATAGAGAATAAGACCGATAAAGTAGGATCGACAATTGCATCAATATTGTTAAAATCCTATACATTCCCACAATAAGTATCAACAGGTTGTGCTCTACTGCCCAATAGACAAACCTTTTGCCACATGCCATGGATCAAACTGATGTATGATGTTAGGATACTCCTCTCTCATCAATTTTCTGATGGATGGATGTCTATCAGTTGTAACCACTTTGATGTCAATGCCTTCATCCAAGAGCCTCTCCAGCACTTTCCTTAAGCCCATTGGTTCCATTGCTATGAAACTCATGGCCTGGGACACCTAGAGGGAACAAGTTTAGAGATTATGAAATTTTAGACAAAACTTTTTAGTAAATTGATTCAAGTGTTGTGTCCATTTTTTTACCTGAATCAGATCAAAAACAACTATCTGACTGGACGAGTCATTCATGAAGGAATAGGTTGTATATTTGCATGAATGGCCTGGGCTGTCACTCCTCCCAACTCCGTAGAGCTGCACTCCCTCACCATCCTGAGTCTGGCAGATTAGTCGTGCTTTTATGATGTATTCCTGCTTTTTGTATGCTGCTTCAATCACCGGAATGAGGTAGCTTGCCTGTATGTTGTAGTATATTGTTTTTTGGGGCAGCTGCAAGTTCAAGAGCCCAGCCCTGTCAGCAATGTCTGTAAACATTGCACCAGTGAAAAGTGTGGCAGCTGCTGCTAGTAGGTTGTTTTCCGGGATTCCACGTGTGTTTGGACATGATTCCCAATGTCCAGTATGACCGTTGTTGCATTTCCAGCTCACAATGATTCTGCTACCAATTGTTGTTATGGTCCGGTATGCCTCGGAGATCAAAGCTCCACAAGTGGAGCATTTCTGGAAGAGCTCCATGAGTTTTGACTCATTCACAATCCACTTTCTCTCCGTCCATCCTCTGGGATGTTCAGAGCTGCTTGAAGTGCTTCCTGTGGAAGAGGTGGAGCGGCTTGTGAATGGAACTAAACTGGTATCAGCAGGATCGGCAGCAGGCTCTGAACACATGCTGATGTCCAAGGCTGATGTTGAACTGATGTCCATTACAGATGATGTGTGTGTATCCTGTTATTGACAATTCAACATCGAAATATTTAGTTTTTCCTCTCAAATTTGCAAGCCAGTATTGGTGTTCTCACATGAAAATGATTTGAATAAACAATTATCTGACTTTTCTATGATTGCATTTCATAATACTATAGATAAGTGTCAGCAGAACGATGAAAAAACTACTAATATTTTCATCATGGATTATAGATAGCAGACATATAACTTGGCCACTCACATCAAAGATTAAACTTTTCCCTGGACTGCACACAGCCATGACACTGGACGAAGATGCGGTGTCCTATAAATTATAGAGATTTCAAATAAAAGTTTATTTGTCCTACCAGTTGTGTCCATGTGGGTGCCAGGGCAGAAAATGGCTTTGTGCACGTCACTGTCTGTGCAGGACTAGTCAGCTGCAACGTAACGGAACTTTGAACTCCGCTGGAAGTTCTTTTACAGGTCTGGATTTCTGAGGGGTTGACTGTGGTACACCGGCAAAAAGGCTGAAGGAATCTTCATGTTCAGGTAGATCCTGCTGTACATCAAGCTCACCCTGATTGATAATTGACAGAAAAAAAAGGTTATTCCATGGTGGCAATACCTTTGAGATGCAAGCTAAAAAAAACAGTTCCAACACCCTTTTCTTTCAATAGCATAGGTAATATGATATTACATACAATTACATTTTGGGAAAAGGCTGCTTGCAAGGCTAATTCTGAAACCAGGGACAGAGCACTGATTCAAGAGCTCCTCCCCCCTTCTAAGTAAATGTAGCATATAATATAACATAATGGTGTAATAAACGTTTTGGCTTGAAATGAATGTGGCTATCAAATGTATGTAAAGCAAGTCTTTGCTCATAATAGGCAGGAGGGGCAATATTATTAGTCTAAAATTGCAAAGTGGCTGAGTTAAACAGGGGCGGCACTGGGAATTTACAAGATTCGAACCGCTTCCTGAACTAGTCATGCCAAACAAGGCTTTGGACGTCATCAATGAGATGATTTTTCGACACACACTCCGAAGCCTCGGTACAGAACGTAACATCACTAGTATTTTGTACCACAGAAACTGTAGATAAACAATAGTTCCCTTTCGTGGTCACTCCGAGTTACGTCGGATGACGACGATTGGGGGTTTCGCTTAGAAGCCTATCACCTTCGAGTGTATAAAACGAGCCAATGGCAATGAAATGCCATGGGTCTGCGGAATTTGCATAGCGTATCTCCGCCCACCGCAGGGGGTATATAAGGAAGTACGCTGCAATATGCAGATATGTTTTCGCTTCGGAGCCGAGAACTTCTCCACTCCTGCAAGCCAAAATTCTGAGTTATTCTTCTCAAATCCTTCGAGACGAGCGAGCTCTCCGGTGTTGGTGTGAAGGCGATTTCAGCGAGTGCACACTACCCTGCTGATCTGTTCAGTGATCTGACAGTTAAGTGTGATTTCTCCCTGTTCGCTTCAACATCCGCGGAGTTTCCTCTCACAAAAAGAGCATTGCACGCGGCACGTCTTTTTAAAGATGCCTCGCCCGTGCACTTCTGGTTGTGGTTGCGATGTGTTCTTTGGTGATGGACACAATCTCTGCTTGGCGTGTTTGGGCGTTGATCACGCTAAAGCAGCGTTTGTGGATGACTCATGTTCTCATTGCGGGAACATGACCATCTCCATGCTGCGGTCGAGACACAATGAGCTCACTAGAGCGAGAGTCCCCCTACCCACACCCCGATCTACTGACTCCCCGGGAGCTAGTACTTCGGCTGGTGGCCGGGGTGACCTGAGGGTGACTGTGTGGGACATACCGCCGACACGTCCACGGTCCACACACCCCTCTTCAGCATCGGTACCCGCGAGCGTTCAGACTGAGACCGCTGGTCCCTCTACGGAGGCCCCGCGTGTTTCGTTTGGAGCTCCACAAGAGGATGCAATGTCGATCACTGCATCACAAGGTGGGCATGAGTCCTCGGGAAGTGAGGATTCGGCTGTGTTGCCGCCCTCGGGCGTGCCAGCATTGCCCGAGTCTGATCCCGAGCTGACTGCCATGCTTTCCCGGGCAGCCGCGGCCATTGGACTCGAGTGGTCCCCGCCGCCTGATCCAGTCCGCTCGCGGCTGGATGATTGGTTTTTGGGAGCGGCCGCTGACACTCGTCGCCACCCAACCCCAATACCATTCTTCCCGGAAGTGCATGAGGAAGTTGCACGGTCCTGGAAGGCCCCCCTGTCTTCCCGTGATCGTTCGTCAGCTTTCTCCGCCTTTCCTCCCCTCGATAAGGCTGATGCTTGTGGGTACACTGGGATTCCCCCGGTCGAACGTTCTGTCGCGATGCAGCTGTGTCCGACAAGCGCTTCATCGCGTGGTGATCCTAAGCACCCATCCAAGGCCTGTAGATTTTCGTCCACCATGGTGGCGAAATCTTACAGAGCGGCGGGACAGGCAGCTTCCTCCTTGCATGCCATGGCCATCTTGCAGGTCTATCAGGCCCAGATGCTTCGTGACATGCACGAGGGTAGGACAGACCCAGGGCTCTTTGATGAGCTGCGCGCCGCCACCGACCTCGCTCTCCGAGCGACGAAGGTGACCGCGCGCTCCCTGGGTCTGGTGATGTCCACAGCTGTGGTCCAGGAGCGACATCTCTGGCTGAACCTGGCCGATATGCGTGAGCCCGAGCGGACTCGTCTGCTTGACGCTCCCATATCCCAGGCCGGCCTTTTCGGCGGTGCAGTCGAGGACTTTGCCCAGCAGTTCTCGACCGCCCAGAAGCAGACTGAGGCGATTAAGCACATTCTGCCCCCACATTCATCCTCAGCCTGCTCGCCGCCGAGGGCGCCCTCCCGCGGCTCCCGCCCCTCCCGCACGGCCCCAGCAGCAGCCTTCATCCGGGCCGCGTCGTGGAGGAAGCCGCAGGAAGGCGCCACAGCCCTCTCCGGCCCCGCGGCCCGCTAAACGCCAGGCCAAGCGGCGCACCTGAGACGGGCCGCTCAGGTTTGGCTTTCTTTTCTGTTCAGGAGCTGGTAGCAGGGCCACTCCTTCCCCCGGTGGAGGGCCGGGGGAGAATCTTTTGTTCTCCACTCCCCGCTGCTCGTCCAACGACGAGCAGTACCCTAATGTGGTTAAAGACAGAATTGAATCCCCCAATCCTGAGCCAACAGAGCCCGAGGGCCGCAGTGCACGCCACCCTCGGGTCCCGCCACTGCCGTCCTCCTCTGCTCCAGAGGTGCGGGATGACAGCACGCGCCGCCCACGGGCCACGCTCCTCTCATCCCCCTCTGTCGCCAGACCCCTGCCAGAGCACGCCCCGTGGGACGCGCGCCCTCCCCTGGCCTCCTCTGGCAGGACGCGGTTAATGACCGTGCCCCCGCACAGGGCCGCTATGCCACCCTCCTCGGTGCCAGTCATTCCGCCTCGCTGCCCCACCGACGGTACAACTGTGGTTCGTATGACCCCGCTGGTGCACTTTCTGGAGGCCTGGTTAGAGCTTCCCAGACTGTCCCGCTGGGTCGCGAGAACCATCAGGCTCGGCTACGCGATTCAGTTTGCGCGATCTCCTCCCCGCTTCAGCGGAGTCCGCTTCACTATGGTCGGTGGCAATGCCCCTGTCATGAGAGCGGAGGTCGCCACCCTACTGGCGAAGGGTGCGATCGAGATTGTCCCTCCAGCCGAGATGAAGTCCGGCTTCTACAGCCCTTACTTCATTGTGCCCAAGAAGTCCGGTGGGTTACGGCCAATCCTCGACCTGCGCGACTTGAACCGCTCCCTTCACAGGCTGCCGTTCAAGATGCTAACGGCCAAACACATCCTCCAGTGTGTGCGGCCGCAGGATTGGTTTGCAGCGATCGACCTGAAGGACGCCTACTTTCATGTCTCCATTTTACCTCGACACAGACCGTTTCTTCGGTTTGCTTTCGAGGGGAGGGCATACCAGTATGCGGTTCTCCCTTTCGGGCTAGCCCTGTCTCCTCGCGTCTTTACGAAGGTCGTCGAGGCAGCCCTTGTTCCCCTCCGGGAACACGGGGTTCGCAACCTTGAACTATCTCGACGACTGGCTGATCCTAGCTCACTCTCGAGACCAGGTTTGCGAACACAGGGACCTAGTGCTCCGGCACCTAGCTCGTCTGGGCCTTCGGGTCAACTGGGAGAAGAGCAAACTCTGCCCCGTGCAGAGGATCTCTTTTCTCGGTATGGAGATCGACTCGGTCGCCATGTGTGCGCAGCTTACGAGCGAGCGCGCGCAGTCACTGCTGACTTGTCTTCGTCAGTTCGAGGGCAAGAGTGCGGTTCCACTGAAACTTTCTCAGAGGCTCCTGGGGCATATGGCATCCGCAGCCGCAGTAACGCCGCTGGGATTGCTTCATATGAGGCCGCTTCAGCTTTGGCTTCGCGACCGAGTCCCGAGGTGGGCATGGCAACACGGCACGCTCCGAGTCCCAGTGACTCCAGTCTGCCGTCAGACCTTCTCCCCGTGGACGAACCTCAATTTTCTACGGGCCGGAGTGCCCTTAGAACGAGTTTCCCGGCATGTTGTTGTATCAACAGATGCCTCCACCACGGGCTGGGGCGGCATGTGCAATGGACATGCGGCCGCGGGCTCCTGGACAGGACCCCAGCGCCTTTGACATGTCAATTGCCTCGAGTTGCTGGCTGTACGTCTCGCCCTGCACCGCTTTCATGCGCTGCTCAAGGATCAGCACGTACTAGTCTGATCAGACAATACCGCGACAGTAGCGTACATCAACCATCAGGGTGGTCTACGCTCCCGCCGTATGTCGCAACTCGCTCGCCACCTCCTCATATGGAGTCAGAAGCATCTGAGGTCGCTTCGAGCCATTTATATCCCGGGAGACCTGAACCAGGCAGCCGACGAGCTGTCTCGGCTCCGGCCTCTCGCTGGAGAATGGAGACTCCATCCCCAGTCGGTCCGGCTGATTTGGGATCAGTTCGGGGACGCACAGGTAGACCTGTTTGCCTACCACGACTCGTCCCACTGCGACCTGTATTATTCCCTGACCGAGGGCACGCTCGGCATGGATGCACTGGCACACAGCTGGCCGCGGGGCCTACGCAAGTATGCGTTTCCCCCAGTGAGCCTTCTTGCGCAGACCTTGCGCAAGATCAGGGAGGACGAGGAGCAGGTCATTTTGGTTGCCCCGTATTGGCACAACCGGACCTGGTTCTCCGAACTAGTACTCCTCGTGACAGCACCTCCCTGGCCAATTCCCCTGAGGAAGGACCTCCTTTCTCAGGGACGGGGCACCCTTTGGCACCCCCGTCCCGATCTTTGGAACCTCCACGTGTGGCTCCTGGACGGGACGAGGCAGGTTTGAGTACCCTACCACCAGCAGTGGTGGCTACCATCACTTCCGCTAGAGCATCGTCCACGAGACATGCCTATGCGTTGAAGTGGAACCTCTTCGTCAACTGGTGTTCTTCTAAACATCAAGAACCCACGAAATGCCTGATCAGTGTCGTGCTTTCCTTCCTGTAAGATGGGTTGGAGCGAAGGCTGTCTCCCTCCACCCTGAAAGTGTATGTTGCCGCCATTGCCGCACATCACGATGCGGTTGATGGTAAGTCTCTGGGAAGGCACGACCTGATCATCAGGTTCCTGAGGGGAGCGAGGAGGCTGAATCCTCCTCGTCCTCCCCTCGTACCCTCTTGGGACCTCTCAGTGGTTCTAACTGCCCTGCAGAGTGCTCCATTTGAGCCTTTGCAATCAGTAGAGCTTAAGTTCCTGTCTATGAAGACAGCGCTCCTGGTTGCATTGGCCTCCATCAAGAGGGTAGGGGACCTGCAGGCATTTTCGGTTGACGAAGCGTGCCTGGAATTCGGGCCGGCTAACTCTCACGTGATCCTGAAACCCCGGCCTGGATACGTGCCCAAGGTTCCTACCACACCCTTTCGAGACCAAGTAGTGAACCTGCAAGCGCTGCCCTTGGAGGAGGCAGACCCAGCCTTGGCACTGCTCTGCCCAGTACGCGCCCTTCGTGCTTACGTAGACAGAACGCGGTGTTTCAGGACCTCAGACCAGCTCTTTGTCTGTTATGGTGGGAAGCTGAAGGGAAAGGCTCTCTCTAAGCAAAGGTTGTCTCACTGGATAATGGACGCCATCGCTTTGGCATACCAGCAGCAAGGTCGTCAATGCCCCCTTGGTGTGAAAGCCCACTCCACTCGTAGTGTGGCTTCCTCTTGGGCTCTAGCGCATGGCGCCTCGCTATCAGACATTTGTAGAGCTGCAGGCTGGGCGACACCCAACACATTCGCGAGATTCTATAATCTCCGAGTAGAGCCAGTTTCTTCCCATGTACTCGCTTCAACCAGCCAGTACTAGATTCTGCTCAGGTGTCTTCGCTTGCTCGCCATTCCTCTCCACGGACGGGATACGTGCGATTATCTTCTCAGGTGAGTCTGATAAGCTCTGAGTTTCCTCCAGCACTGGTTACGTCAACGCCTGAGTTATGCCAATCTGCCATAACGCAGCTTTTGCGCTTGACTAGGTGCCTCCATGTGCATGGTCCCCCCTCTGGGCGACCCCCACATGTGTATTCCACTGTAAGTCTCTTTTGAGCGTGTGTCTTTCCCTTGGCAAGCCACCTTGCCACCCCTGGGGTTTAAATATTCCACCTGCGGCTGGACACCTCAGTGATCCTCCATATGCATCCCTCTGGATCATATGTGTCTCTCAAGTCCCCCCCTTAATGGTTGGGCGTAATTGCATATTTCTCCTGAGATATGCTTCCCAGTGTACTTGGTATTCCTGTGTTAGGTAGGACTCCTTCGTTCGTGCTAGTCTCACAACAGGGAGCTCAGACTTACGCAGGGAACTGGATGACAGCCGAGGTGGCGTGATTAGACTGGAACCCCAATCGTCGTCATCCGACGTAACTCGGAGTGACCACGAAAGGGAACGTCTCGGTTACGGATGTAACCCTCGTTCCCTGAGTAGGGAACGGAGACGTTACGTCTTCCTGCCACTTCCGCTGTATCGCTGAAAAACGCCTGGGTCCAGTTTCGACTCCTCAGCGAAGACATATCTGCATATTGCAGCGTACTTCCTTATATACCCCCTGCAGTGGGCGGAGATACGCTATGCAAATTCTGCAGACCCATGGCATTTCATTGCCATTGGCTTGTTTTATACACTCGAAGGTGATAGGCTTCTAAGCGAAACCCCCAATCGTCGTCATCCGACGTAACGTCTCCGTTCCCTACTCAGGGAACGAGGGTTACATCCGTAACCGAGACGTTTCTTTTAATCAAACTATACACTACCTCACCAGAACTCTACTACAAAACTACTAACATTATATACTGTATAAGCCAAATGGTAGAGCAAACCTAGCCCTCAGTGATTGCATTTCACAGGTAGCTAAAGACAACAGCAGTGTTTTTTTTTTCAATCTGGTCATTCAAGCTAATTAAAAATAATAATGTTATACTTACAGCCATGGGTGATGATGATACACTTGGACCTGTCTGTACTCTGAAGATTGTTGGGATGGCCATATCCTTTAGACGCCGTACCATACTGTCCATGTTTTCCAAATTCATCTGGTCCAAAATGCTTTGAGCAAACACGCCATTTCTTGATTGATTCTACCAGTGTTTTGAGATCTATGTTCAGAGCAGCCAACCATTGATTGTTTCGTTCCTTGTTTTCCATTGGTATTCTGTGAAACATGATGGAAGAGTACACCTTCGACTTACTGTCACAGCCTTTTACAACACACTAAACCATTACTAATCGCACAGGTAAATCTACTACCTAATTTGCAGGCTGCAACTACACAAACTTAGTGTCACATTGGAAGTTACCTAGCTGGGGACTATTTTCAGGCGCTGTGTAATATCATTAGTATTTACTATGCTGGTGCTTATGTCAAAATGATTAATGGCTTTGACCTTTGACCTTTTGACAAGTTGAACTTCCGGTATAGGGGTCAGGGATTAACCTTTGCCCTTCCTACCCATCGATCATGTGGTTTTGACAGTTAGTTTGACCTTTTAACCTTCCTAACCCTAGATCATGTGGTTTTGACAGTTAGTTTGATCTTTTAACCTTCCTAACCCTAGAGGTTTGGGTTTTTGAAGTTGGTATAATATGTCATGGTTTTGACAGAAGGTTTGGGTTTTTGAAGTTGGTATAATTATTTGTGGTATTGACAGAAGGTTTGGGGTTTTGAAGCTGGTATAATACGTCTTGGTTTTGACAGAAGGTTTGGCCTTTTGAAGTTGGTGTCACAGGATCCCCCCTCCATATTCCTGAGCGTATCCGGGGCTGCTGTGAAAGTGATAAGAAAAAACTGTGGAAGTGTATCTCACTCAAGCGTTGAAAAAAAACATTCTGTTCTTTAAAAGAATATAAATGATTATTAAAATAAATAATATAAATGAAAATCTACCTCACAAAAAGTTGAAATAAATGTAGAACTATCCGCTGAACCAAGTATTTCAGTTTAAATAAAATGGAGTCACAAAAAAATTGCAATGAGTTTAAAGTTGTAATACAAAAGATCACAGAGTGTTTACTGAAGCGCCTCTCAAAGCACCGTCTCTCAACCAGAGGCCCCTGCTCGTGTGTGTCAGCAGGCCGATGGGCGCGCGCGCGTGTGTGTGTGTGTGTTTTTGTCTGTGCGCGCCCTCCACATTTGAGCTCTGACATCTGAAACATGATCCCCCTCCACATTCCTGAGGTGAGAAACAGTGAGAAAGGGGTTTCATAATAATGTTGTATATTTCATACAAAAGTTGAAAAACCATTCAGTTCTTTATAAGTATATAAATTATATAATATAAAATAATTATCTTGATAATTAAACTAAATTTGAAAACATACTGTTTTTAAAAGTATATCAATTATATAATATAAGATAAATATCTTGATAATTTAACTAAAGTTGAAAAACATTCTATTCTTTAAAAGTGTATAAATGAAATGTTTATAAAATAAATATCTTGCTAATTTAAAGTTGAAAAACAAAAAAGTAAAAGTATATAAACTTTCTTTAAAAGTATATAAATAATTGCTTATAATATAAAATATATCATATAAAATCACAGACTGGTTCTCTCTCTCTCTCTCTCTCTCTCTCTCTCTCTCTCTCTCTCAGCTCCGTCTGTCGGTCTCTGACTCAGAGGGGCCCTCACACCCTCCGCATTCCTGAGCGCATTGGGGGCTGCTCGGGCACTGTGATTAAACAACGTCACACAAAAACATCAAATCCTTTCAAATAAATATCTTACTAAATCTACTTAACCAATTATTTTAGTTTTAGATAAACAAAAATAAAAATAAAATCATCTTACATTTTTAGAGAGTCACAAAAGTCATCTCACACCTGTGAAATGTTCAATAATTCCTTAAGTTGTATCTGTGAGAAAATGACCACATAGGCTTATCTTCAGAGAGAGAGAGCAACAATGAAAACATTTAGAAACTGTGAACCCTCAGGCTGTCTTATTGATAGGCTGCTTATAAGGTCCTTCCGATCAGTGCTGCGTCTTCTGAGGAAGAAGTTAATTGTTAGCTTCAGGATATCGGGTGACAGACCAGATGAGCCTCTGTGCATCGTGTCACAGCGTATGTAATGTTAGTCTGCTAACGCCTTTCCAGAGCCAAAGTTTTGTTCATACTAAATTTATTTCAAAGCATAATCGTAAAAGTTTAAATATGATCTTTTAAAATGAAAGATTGTTTAAATGAAATCTTTAAAGTTTGAATACAGTCATATCTTCTATTTATCTTTTAGAAGATTGCTGTAATGATTTTGTCTAACGGTGACCTAAAGTATAATTGTTATTAAACAATGTCTGTTCAAAAACTTTAGATTGTAGAAAAACTGTACTTAGTTGTCTTAAATGTCATTTATATGAAAAGATTCAATAAGCCTTTTTTTTTTTTTTTTTTTTGTCCGTAACTGGATATTCTATCCCGTACACCTAAACACGACCATCACAGAAAACTACATTTGTACATTTTCAAAAATTAATTAAATAAATAAATAATTTAATATCATTTCTAAGCTGTTTTGCGCGCGCACACACACACACACACACACACACACATACGGTTCTAAAAAAATAACTAATCTCTATTTTAAATTAAATTATTATTAATAAAACATATAACCAATGAATAATAACATATGTTACTAAAATGTAAACAAAGTTTTAGCTAAATAAATATATAAATAAAAACACCTTACATTTCCAGAGAGGTGAAGTAGTTCTTTATGCAACGATAAAAAACAATCCAAAAAGCAAATAGTTTAGGTTGTCATAAACAAAACAGCCCCAGATCCTTCAGGGATAAACTACAGTGTGTTTAGCTTCAGACCCGTACAGAGACGAGAGGAGTCACAGACCAGATAAGCCTCGTGGGATAATGTCAAAGTAAATCTAGTCTGCGTTCCAGAGTACATCCAGAGTTTTATACTAAATTCATTTAAAAGCATAACCTTAAAAGTTTAAATTAGATATTTTAAAATTAAAAGACTGTTTAAATCAAATCTTTAAAGTTTTATTAAAATCATATCTTCTTTTTATCTTCTTAGAAGACTTATGTATGATATAAATGATTTTGCTTACATTTAACATTAGGTATTATTTTTAATAAACAGCGTCTGTTCAAAAACTTTAGATTTAAAAAAATAAATAAAATAAAAATAAAAGCAAAAAGTATGCTTAGGCATCTTAGATCTTATTTATACAAAAATATTTCAAACAGTATTTTTTGTCCATACAACATGTTGTCAAAGTTTGTCACAATATTTTGTTGTTATGTTGTTTTTAAGAAATCCGAGGACTCCACATTGCTCTTATTTAGACTAAGTTGTATCATTTGGAAAATCACCACACAATTTGAGAGACGCGATGTGTGATAAGTAAAGTTGGTCTTGAGCGAATATTTAATTTTACTTGTCTTAATTCAAAGCATGATCTTACTGGTAGCTATGATCTATTACACGTATAAGATGTATAAGATCATTTTTACTTGTATCTCCCGAACTATCCTTAATCAGTGTGGAAACACACAGGGTGAAACCCTTTTCTGAGAATATACTATCGGTTATCTACTCAAAATATATGTAGAAGTTTAAAATGTTAGCATTTGTTGATGCGACAGGCTGTCTGTCTGGTGGCCGCATGAACAGACTTTGGGGAGAGCTGATGAGGCTTTTTTTTGTTTTTTTTGTTAAAGACCCTACAAGTTAGTCCTTAAAGGTACGCTTTGTAGGAATTTCTCCCATCTAGCGGTGAAATTCTATTTTGCATTTAAACGAATAGTGCTCTCTAGCGCCTCGCTTTTTCAAATGCGTGTTGCAACTGCGGTAGCCGTTATGTGCCAAGAAGCTATGACAACATGTCTTCCAATAGCACTTCATCGAGTTTAATTGTACATGTTCTACTGTTATGCTGCCTATATAATGATTTACACAACCAAGCAATGAAAAAAGCTTGTAATTTAGACCGTAACTTTGACTTACCTGTCGAGAAGAAAGCAGGCAACTTCAGCATCCCTTTCAAAGTCTTTCTCCTTCATTAGCTCTTTCCACCTGGGAAAAGCTATCCTGATATTTACCCTCGTTTTGAATTCGCCGGTCACGTTTCCTTTTAAATGAAATTTTTGCTTTTTGGCGACGAGGATACCTTCTCCTGTGGCCCTGCATAACTATGATCCTGCATTTTACTGTACCGTGCAGTGCAGCCTTTCAAATGTGCCGGGGGCAGTGACAAGCGCCTCTCACTGACAAGCGCCTTGTCCACTTTAGCTGGTCTCAGGCAGCCGGCTCTGAACGAAAACGCGTTGATGACACGTGTTGAGGTAGGCTAGTGCTTTTTGTCCCTCTCCGCAATTATAGTTTTCAAGATGGCGGAACGATATGGAAGCCTCCTTGGACCTTGAACCTGTCCCATGTAAATAAAGATAAGAAATTCTTCGCTTACGAGGATAAGTCAGATCATTGGCAGAGGTCATTTTACACCAATGAGGACATATTTTATGAATACAGACAACGATTTTAGCTAATAAAATACATTTGAAAAACTACTGTACCTTTAATTTCAGATGTTTAAATTACAAAATACCATTTTTCAATCGAGTGAATCTGCACATGAGAGGCCTTCAGAAGTCATAACTTCAGGGGTCAACGGTTTAGGTCAGTTGGCGAAAACACTACATGTGTAAGGAAGTTTTCCAGATTTTCACCCAAAATCAAATACTGTATTACACTTTTCAAAAGATAATCTAGCTTTAAAGTTAGAATAAAAAGTTAAAAACCAAACATAACTTCATACCTGTTGTGTTCTGACACAAGGCCATTAACTTGTTCTTTTTGTTTTATAAATGTATTTTGCTTATTTCTACAAATATCATCCTGATAAATATGAACTTAATACACGATTAAACAAGATAATCATGCTACCAAATACGTCTGACCCAACATTTTAAGAAAAAACTGTGTTTTAAAATACAACTAAACCATGATAACGGATGATTTTTTGACAGTCCTACATAAATGCATGTTGATTACTATGTTTCAGGCATAGTGCAACCACACAATGTTTGCGAAATCTAATATTGGTGTAATCTTTGCGAGGTCTCACTCACAAAGCACAACTTTGTGTTGGGTGATCCAGGCATACCTTTACTAAAATAAAATATTATGGAAGTCATTGTACTGTAATTGTAAAATGTAATTATACCATATTTTATTTATTAATATTATGGCTTCATGTTGATTTAAAGTTTTTGTTTGTTTGTTATTAACCCTCTGGGGTCTGAGGTGTTTTCTGGGTCCTGGAGGTGTTCTGACATGCTCTGACATTTGTGCTTATTTCTGTTACTTGTGACATTTTCATGGCTAAAGTCTGATTGCACTGTATTCAGCACAAACTCTGCTACAATAATATGTCAGCAGCATGTATGTAAAAGTTTGTAGTTTTGAGATAATGACATTTATGCGCGGTTTGTGAAAATACAAAAAAAAATTGTCACTGAAATAAGGCCATGAAACCCCTACTGATTATTTCTTCACAAGACTTTTGAAAATTGTATCACGTAGCCTAGAATATTTGCTCCAAAACTATGTGAAAATCACCCTGACTGCTCATTCAGATAAGACAATATATTGATTTAAAAATTGTAAGACGTGTTTTGTGTGTGAAAGCTTTATGCGGGAGGCGTGATCACATCATTAACCCTCTGGGGTCTGAGGTGTTTTCTGGCCCTGGAGGTGTTCTGACATGCGCTGACATTTGTGCTTATTTCTGTTACTTGTGACATTTTCATGGCTAAAGTCTGATTTCACTGTATTCATCACAAACTCTGCTACAATAATATGTCAGATCCAAGATGGCACCGCTCAATGGCGACTCGGTACTACTCTCTGTTTTGTTTGTTTGTTTGGTGTTGTCCTGCACGTTCCTACGTTCTGAAAATACGTTCTGCGTATTTTCAAATGCACATAACTATAGAACCCATTCTAAATGCGCATGTGAACGCCATCAGCGTTTCTCACAGGTTCGCGTTTAAAGTCTGTGTAGAGGGAATGGTGTCGTCTTAGCGGCCCCTAATTTAATAACAAATTATCGTTGCGACGGAAGCAAATCAATCAAAACTAACTTTAGATGGAAAATAACTTAACTCTGCTATAAAGCCAAAACAATATCTGTTACCTTAAATTATACACTTATCTCTGTGAAGCTGCTTTGAAACAATCTACGTTGTTAAAAGCGCTATATAAATGAAGATGACTTGACTTGACTTGACGTTCCTAGAACCCAGCCTTGGTATTGTTCAGTATGATAGATCTGCATTACTTCATATTCGGGACAGCATGCCCGTTTTCCTGCCCGATCTACCGCCGGATTGCCAACTACATAAGGAGCGGCTTAAACAATGCTGGAAGACTCGGAAGCGGGGTGTGAGGGGTGGCGCTCTTGTCCGGCTTAGGAGTCGCATCTACCGCCCAGCTCTACCTAGCCTGATTCTTTCCAATGTCCGCTCCCTGGCAAACAAAATGGATGAACTTTCTATGCTCATTCGTACACAGAGAGACTTCAGGGACGCCGCCGCTATCTGCTTGTCTGAGACCTGGTTGGCTGAAAGTTTCCCGGACTCCATGTTACAACTAGCCGGCTTCTCTCTACACCGTGCAGACCGCACTGCGTGCTCACAAAAACTACATGGAGGTGGGGTTGGCTGCTACATCAATAGCAACTGGTGTTCGGACTGCAAAAACTTGTCACAAACCTGCTCTCCAGAGTTGGAGTCTCTCACTGTGATGTGTAAGCCCTTCTACTTGCCTCGTGAGTTTTCTTCTGTTGTCCTGATGGTTATTTATATTCCCCCGGACGCCTCTGCTCCGGCTGCTCTGCAGCAACTTGTGGATAATATCCCGGAGGTTGAAAACAACAATCCCGACGCTGCCATGTTTGTGCTGGGTGATTTCAACCATGTCTCCTTGAGGAAGGCACTCCCCAGATACAAACCCCAAATCCAGATCGCTACCAGGAAGGATAAAACACTGGATCAATGCTATTCTCCTATTCCTGAGGCATATCATGCTGTAGCCAGGGCCCCCTTGGGTGAGTCCGACCACAACACTATTTTTCTTATACCAAAATATCGCCAGAAACTTAAAGTGGCGAAACCAACTGTCAAACTTTTTAGGAAATGGTCCCCACAAGCCATAGACACATTACAGGACTGCTTAGACTCCACGGTATGGAGTAATTTTTGGTCTGATGGTCAGGATATTAACATATTTACTGATACCGTCACATCCTATATTCAATTATGTGAGAGTGTTTGTATTCCTACAAGAGCTGTTCATGTTTTTAATAACAGTAAGCCCTGGTTCAATAATGTAGTGAGAGTGCTATGTAAGAAAAAACAGGCTGCTTTTAAGAGTGGTGATATGGTACAATACAAATTACTGAAATATGAATTTCAGCGAGCTGTGTTGAAATCCAAGGCTTCCTATAAAGCTAAGCTTGAAAATAAACTATATGCAAATGACATCAATGTTGAAGCTCTCCATTAATGGGGTGGGGGTGGAGAGGGTCACTTCCTTCCAGTTCCTTGGGACCACAATCCAGGAATCTTTATCATGGGAGCTTAACACTAATATTAAGATCAGTAAAGCTCATCAGCGACTCCACTTTCTGCGGCAGCTCAAAAAGTTTAGAGTCAGCCGAGTTGCCATGACCCACTTTTATAGGTCAACTATTGAAAGCGTGCTCACTTTTTCCATGCTTGTCTGGTTCGGTCACACAACTGCTCAGGATAAAGCTAGGATGGAAAGAGTAGTACGCAGAGCATCAAAAATTATAGGCTGTAGTCTCCCTTCACTTTCTTCACTTTTCTCCACCAGAATAATCAGAAAGGCTAAAAAAATCATAGCGGACCACTCTCACCCCACTCACCATCTCTTTAATTTCCTTCCATCAGGAAGAAGATATAGGAGCATTAAGACTTCCACATCACGTTTCAGAGACAGCACTTACCCTCTGGCTATCAGACATCTGAACTTGCACTGACTGCTAGCAGCACTTTATCACTGTATGCACTGTGCACTTTCTCAGCCGAGGGGTATTGTCTTTTTTCTGCGGGTTTGGTTTAATGTCCTACTATTTGCTGGGTATTGTTGGTGAACATTGTCTGTTTTTTTGTACTTATGATGTTTGTCTTTTAGGTTATTTACGTCTGAGAGTTGTACCAAGACAAATTCCTATCAACTTGTTGACATGGCAATACATTTATTGAATTTAATTGAATTGTCAGCAGCATGTGTGTAAAAGTTTGTAGTTTTGAGATAGACATTTATGCGTGGTTTGTGAAAATACAAAAAAAAATTGTCACTGAAATAAGGCCATGAAACCCCTACTGATTATGTCTTCACAAGACTTTTGAAAATTGTATCACATAGCCTAGAATATTTACTCCAAAACTATGTGAAAATCACCCTGACTGCTCATTCAGATAAGACAATATATTGATTTAAAAATTGTAAGACGTGTTTTGTGTGAGAAAGCTTAATGCAGGAGGCGTGATCACATCATTAATATGTAAGGATTTTCACACCTGAGAAAGACAAAGACCCTCCCTAATGGCCCTATTAGGAGCCATCAGGCCCTGTCATTCTGAGCAACCTTGCACAAAGAATGAGGAGATTTAAAAAAGAATGGCTTTTTGATTGTTTGGATTTATTTGCAACACAACATAATCCAAAGATACACAACAAATGACAAAAAAGCACACTATTGAAAACAATGATCCAAAGACAGAGACCTTTGTGCCATTCCTAAAAACATTGTACATACCTTTCATTTCCAAGGTGTTTGATTTTCACTTTACCATGTTCATATACAGAGACTCATGTGAATGTTGAAGTCAGCAGTACTCAGTGGCATCTGGTCCCTGAAAGAAAAAAAAAGTGAACATACTGATATCAAGATTTCTATAGGCCTGCACGATTTTGGGAATACATTTTAGATTTTTCAGGTTAAAATTGCTTTTTAAAATTCACAGAATACACACACACACAAATGTTTCCAACAATATATAATATAATGAACACCAGGTTTGTTGAGCCTTGTAAGCATAGGCTATGCGCAGTGCTGCATAAAATAATAATAACAATAACCTATAGCAGCCTATAAATCTTCCAAAAGATTTCAGTAACAACTACGCTAGAGAAAAATATATTGATTATCATATATCATATATATTATCATATATATATATAGAAATATATTTTTCTCTAGCTTAGTTGTTACTGAAATCTTTTGGAAGATTTATAGGCTGCTATAGGTTATTGTTATTATTATTTTATCCAGCACTGCGCATAGCCTATGCTTACAAGGCACAACAAACCTGGTGTTCATTATATTATATATTGTTGGAAACATTTGTGTGTGTGTGTGTGTGTGTGTGTATTCTGTGAATTTTAAAAAGCAATTTTAACCAGAAAAATCTCAAATTTATTCCCAAAATCGTGCAGGTCTATAGTTTCTCTTGATATCAGTATGTTCACTTTTTTTTTCTTTTCTTTCAGGGCCCAGATGCCACTGAGTCCTGCTGACTTCAACATTCACATGAGTCTCTGTACATGAACATGGTAAAGTGAAAATCAAACACCTTGGAAATGAAAGGTATGTACAATGTTTTTAGGAATGGTACAAAGGTCTCTGTCTTTGGATAATTGTTTTCAATGAGTGCTTTTTTGTCATTTGTTTTGTATTTTTGGATTATGTTGTGTTGTAAATAAATCCAAAAAATCTTTTTTAAATCTCCTCATTCTTTGTGCAAGGTTGCTCAGAATGATAGGGCCTGATAGATCCTAATAGGGCCGTTAGGGGAGGGTCTTTGTCTTTCTCAGGTGTGAAAACATATTAATGCTTACATATTAATGAGCTCCCGCATAAAGCTTTTTCACACAAAACACGTTGTAAAATTTTTAAATCAATATATTGTCTTCTCTGAATGAGCAGTCAGGGTGATTTTCACATAGTTTTAGAGCAAATATTCTAGGCTACGTCATACAATTTTCAAAAGTCTTGTGAAGAAATAATCAGTATGGGTTTCATGACCTTATTTCAGTGAGAATTTTTTTTTGTATTTTCACAAACCACGCATAAATGTCATTATCTCAAAACAACAAACTTTTACACACATGCTGCTGATATATTATTGTAGCAGAGTTTGTGCTGAATACAGTGTAATTAGACTTTAGCCATGAAAATGTCACAAGTAACAGAAATAAGCACAAATGTCAGAGCATGTCAGAACACCTCCAGGGCCCAGAAAACACCTCAGACCCCAGAGGGTTAATACGGAACTTTATAGGTAACCAATGTAGTGATGATAAAATTGGTGTTATATGATCATATTTTCTTGATCTAGTTAGAACTCTAGCGGCGGCATTTTGGACTAACTGTATCTTGTTTATTGAGGTTGCAGGACAACCAGCTAATAAAGCATTACAGTAATCTAGTCTTGAGGTCATGAATGCATGAACTAACTTTTCTGCATCAGAAACTGATAGCATGTTACGTAGCTTAGCAATGTTTCTAAGGTGGAAAAAGGCTGTTCTTGTAACATATGAAATATGATTTTCAAAAGACAGGTTGCAGTCTAATATAACACCCAGGTCTTTTACTGTAGAGGATAAAGTAACAGGACATCCTACTATGTTAAAGTTGTATTGTGAGAGGTTTTGTGGGTGTTTTTTTGAACCGATGATTAGTACCTCTGTCTTGTCTGGATTTAATAAAAGAAAATTGCGCGTCATCCAATCTTTTATATCTTTAACACACTCTGTCAATTTGGATAATTTAGCGTTTTCATCCGGCCGTGATGAAATATAGATTTGAGTGTCATCAGCATAACAATGGAAACTAATTCCATGTTTCCTTATAATATTTCCAAGTGGCAGCATATATATTGAAAATAACAGAGGGCCTAACACAGATCCCTGCGGCACTCCATAGTTTACTGGAGTTATGATCGATTTTTCTCCATTTAAATAAACAAAATGGTAGCGGTCAGATAAATACGATCTAAACCAGCTTAATGCTTGTCCTTGAACACCAGTGTAACGCCCATGTTTTTTAATGGCAAAGAGCCGAACGGCGTAATCCTCAGAAAAGTTCTGGATGTGTTGCATGCATGTTGTGACGAATTCGGAATCACCGAGATACTCTCTATATGCACATTCGTAACAGATCTTTGTGTGTCACTGGTGTCAAAAAATGCAAAAACTGACATTGGTGAAATAGTTGAAAGTCTGGTCAGCTACATCCTAGAGCAAGACATGATAGCCTGCCGCGATTTTCTATTCTGGTTAGACCATCTGTAAATGTCGTTAATGTTTTACTTTATGTACGTAATGCTGATCTATCATTTTCTTCACAACTTCAACATATGAAAGTATAATGTTGAAATAAAAAAAATAAAAAAATGACTTTTGTGGTAATGTCTGAGCTCATAAAAAATAGTATTATAATAGTACACATAATAATAATAATAATAATAATAATAATAATAATAATAATATTTAGAATAATTAAAAATACTACATGATTTAAAAGATTAAATATTTCAGAGATCCTTGTAAAGAGTTGCGGAATGTTTTCTGCATTTTAATTACTGTATTGTAACCCTGACTTAAACACTGTATTCAGTTGGCTTTAAGTTAATTTTACCAACTATTAAGATGTTAAAGTTCATAGACCTTTAGCGCATTCAAATGTATTGAGTTAAAATTAAAACGTGATATCAATATCGCATTAAACGCATCATTACCGAATTCAGGGGTGTTTAATAGCTTCAATAGTTATCAAGCACCAGCTGATTTAAGTTTTTCTTCAAACAAAAGTAATTTTCTGATAAATCATTGTACGCATACATGTGTTTTGTTGTATGCATTTTGAGGGTCGCTTATAGAAAGATGTGTCCTTGTCTTTGTTTCGTGGCATTTTAAAAACATAGCTAGATCTACATAGATGTTTTACACGATAAGATATGTCAGAGAACCTTGTGCGGCATTCGCATAAAGGGTTAAAATATAAAATATACATTTTAGCGCTATTTAAAAACTAGGACGGTATAATAATAATATAATGTAAATGTCTCACGTGAAGATGATGGTTTAAACCATCATTTTATCAAATCAAGCCAATTAATGTGAATACTGTCGTATATGAACAAAGAGAAGACCTAGAGTTCACTAACATTACAGCTAACTGTAGGAAACAGATATCCAGGGGAAAGTGTAAAGAAAACGTCATACAAAACATTACAATCACACCCGGCAATACGATAAGTGTTACGCTAGTGATGTTAAAAATGAAACCGTGGTAAACAGTTTCAAAACAGGGCGTTTCAGAAGAAATGCAAACAAAATCAAAGATGCATAAAAACAAAGGTGTCCAAAATGTTACGTGCTAATATTTGGTCTTGTTTCAGAGTCGGTATGCTCCGGTGAAAACTTTGTGACTTGTGTGAACTTTGATGAGGCCGAGAACAATAGTGCTGTTAAACATGCGGTTCAATAACAATGTTCAGTATAAACAAGAATCCAACTCTAATGCAAATGTGCTTGTTAGATATAATAGTTAGATGATTTATCTAACAATTGAAATTTATGATATGTTAAAATATTGCTGATGAGGCCAAAAACTGCTTACCACATGTTTTCATAAAAAGAAGAACAATTATTAAGACATAAAACACAACGTCTGTTTTCTGGATCGGGCCTAAAAGGCCGATGCCTAAAACTCGGGTGTCAAAGTATTGGTGGGGCCAGAATAAAAAATTAATCACCCCCACCTTTCACGTAAAAATACCACGTATCAACTGTAATTCATTAGCTTAACTGTTGTTTAGCGACACACACAAAATAACTGTGTATCTATGACTGTGCAGCGAAATGCAGCTCTTTAAGTGTAATAGTTAGACGAGTTTGAAGTGTAATACTCATCTTTGATGTCGATGTTTCGTAGACATAGCAGAAAGATGTTCTAAAATAAATATGATTTGTTTAGTCATACTAGAAGGACCGTCATTTAATTCTCTTTATGCAATATTTGTTCATGTTTTTCATACATTCCTATATGAACATGTTTGACCCCGCTCTGAGACTATGTACTTTTTGCAAACTGTACAGAAACAAGATGTAAACGGTGTAATTGACTAGTATGTAAAATGTCAATTACAGACATTCAAAAGCTAAAACTGATCACTATAGTGGCTTTTCTGTATTTGTTTTAAATGGCTCATGATGCATTTACTTTTAACCCAGTTGACCTCTAGATTTTACTTTTGTGCAATTTTATCAGCAGGTTTTACCAAAGTGTGGAACTTTGTTTAACAGCCTCAAGCTTTGATGAAAATGCCTCTCTCAGTGCAATAGTCAGATGTGATTCTGTTGTAAGTGTAAAACAGCATGCACTTTGTGTGATTCGTAGATAGAGAAAAATATATTGATATATCATATATATTATCATATATATATATGATAATCAATATATTTTTCTCTAGCGTAGTTGTTACTGAAATCTTTTGGAAGATTTATAGGCTGCTATAGGTTATTGTTATTATTATTTTATGCAGCACTGCGCATAGCCTATGCTTACAAGGCTCAACAAACCTGGTGTTCATTATATTATATATTGTTGGAAACATTTGTGTGTGTGTGTATTCTGTGAATTTTAAAAAGCAATTTTAACCTGAAAAATCTAAAATGTATTCCCAAAATCGTGCAGGCCTATAGAAATCTTGATATCAGTATGTTCACTTTTTTTTTCTTTCAGGGACCAGATGCCACTGAGTACTGCTGACTTCAACATTCACATGAGTCTCTGTATATGAACATGGTAAAGTGAAAATCAAACACCTTGGAAATGAAAGGTATGTACAATGTTTTTAGGAATGGCACAAAGGTCTCTGTCTTTGGATCATTGTTTTCAATAGTGTGCTTTTTTGTCATTTGTTGTGTATCTTTGGATTATGTTGTGTTGCAAATAAATCCAAACAATCAAAAAGCCATTCTTTTTTAAATCTCCTCATTCTTTGTGCAAGGTTGCTCAGAATGACAGGGCCTGATGGCTCCTAATAGGGCCATTAGGGAGGGTCTTTGTCTTTCTCAGGTGTGAAAATCCTTACATATTAATGATGTGATCACGCCTCCTGCATTAAGCTTTCTCACACAAAACACGTCTTACAATTTTTAAATCAATATATTGTCTTATCTGAATGAGCAGTCAGGGTGATTTTCACATAGTTTTGGAGCAAATATTCTAGGCTATGTGATACAATTTTCAAAAGTCTTGTGAAGACATAATCAGTAGGGGTTTCATGGCCTTATTTCAGTGACAATTTTTTTTTGTATTTTCACAAACCACGCATAAATGTCTATCTCAAAACTACAAACTTTTACACACATGCTGCTGACAATTCAATTAAATTCAATAAATGTATTGCCATGTCAACAAGTTGATAGGAATTTGTCTTGGTACAACTCTCAGACGTAAATAACCTAAAAGACAAACATCATAAGTACAAAAAAACAGACAATGTTCACCAACAATACCCAGCAAATAGTAGGACATTAAACCAAACCCGCAGAAAAAAGACAATACCCCTCGGCTGAGAAAGTGCACAGTGCATACAGTGATAAAGTGCTGCTAGCAGTCAGTGCAAGTTCAGATGTCTGATAGCCAGAGGGTAAGTGCTGTCTCTGAAACGTGATGTGGAAGTCTTAATGCTCCTATATCTTCTTCCTGATGGAAGGAGATTAAAGAGATGGTGAGCGGGGTGAGAGTGGTCCGCTATGATTTTTTTAGCCTTTCTGATTATTCTGGTGGAGAAAAGTGAAGAAAGTGAAGGGAGACTACAGCCTATAATTTTTGATGCTCTGCGTACTACTCTTTCCATCCTAGCTTTATCCTGAGCAGTTGTGTGACCGAACCAGACAAGCATGGAAAAAGTGAGCACGCTTTCAATAGTTGACCTATAAAAGTGGGTCATGGCAACTCGGCTGACTCTAAACTTTTTGAGCTGCCGCAGAAAGTGGAGTCGCTGATGAGCTTTACTGATCTTAATATTAGTGTTAAGCTCCCATGATAAAGATTCCTGGATTGTGGTCCCAAGGAACTGGAAGGAAGTGACCCTCTCCACCCCCACCCCATTAATGGAGAGCTTCAACATTGATGTCATTTGCATATAGTTTATTTTCAAGCTTAGATTTATAGGAAGCCTTGTATTTCAACACAGCTCGCTGAAATTCATATTTCAGTAATTTGTATTGTACCATATCACCACTCTTAAAAGCAGCCTGTTTTTTCTTACATAGCACTCTCACTACATTATTGAACCAGGGCTTACTGTTATTAAAAACATGAACAGCTCTTGTAGGAATACAAACACTCTCACAGAATTGAATATAGGATGTGACGGTATCAGTAAATATGTTAATATCCTGACCATCAGACCAAAAATTACTCCATACCGTGGAGTCTAAGCAGTCCTGTAATGTGTCTATGGCTTGTGGGGACCATTTCCTAAAAAGTTTGACAGTTGGTTTCGCCACTTTAAGTTTCTGGCGATATTTTGGTATAAGAAAAATAGTGTTGTGGTCGGACTCACCCAAGGGGGCCCTGGCTACAGCATGATATGCCTCAGGAATAGGAGAATAGCATTGATCCAGTGTTTTATCCTTCCTGGTAGCGATCTGGATTTGGGGTTTGTATCTGGGGAGTGCCTTCCTCAAGGAGACATGGTTGAAATCACCCAGCACAAATATGGCAGCGTCGGGATTGTTGTTTTCAACCTCCGGGATATTATCCACAAGTTGCTGCAGAGCAGCCGGAGCAGAGGCGTCCGGGGGAATATAAATAACCATCAGGACAACAGAAGAAAACTCACGAGGCAAGTAGAAGGGCTTACACATCACAGTGAGAGACTCCAACTCTGGAGAGCAGGTTTGTGACAAGTTTTTGCAGTCCGAACACCAGTTGCTATTGATGTAGCAGCCAACCCCACCTCCATGTAGTTTTTGTGAGCACGCAGTGCGGTCTGCACGGTGTAGAGAGAAGCCGGCTAGTTGTAACATGGAGTCCGGGAAACTTTCAGCCAACCAGGTCTCAGACAAGCAGATAGCGGCGGCGTCCCTGAAGTCTCTCTGTGTACGAATGAGCATAGAAAGTTCATCCATTTTGTTTGCCAGGGAGCGGACATTGGAAAGAATCAGGCTAGGTAGAGCTGGGCGGTAGATGCAACGCCTAAGCCAGACAAGAGCGCCACCCCTCACACCCCGCTTCCGAGTCTTCCAGCATTGTTTAAGCCGCTCCTTATGTAGTTGGCAATCCGGCGGTAGATCGGGCAGGAAAACGGGCATGCTGTCCCGAATATGAAGTAATGCAGATCTATCATACTGAACAATACCAAGGCTGGGTTCTAGGAACGTGCAGGACAACACCAAACAAACAAACAAAACAGAGAGTAGTACCGAGTCGCCATTGAGCGGCGCCATCTTGGATCTGACATATTATTGTAGCAGAGTTTGTGCTGAATACAGTGAAATCAGACTTTAGCCATGAAAATGTCACAAGTAACAGAAATAAGCACAAATGTCAGCGCATGTCAGAACACCTCCAGGGCCAGAAAACACCTCAGACCCCAGAGGGTTAATGATGTGATCACGCCTCCCGCATAAAGCTTTCTCACACAAAACACGTCTTACAATTTTTAAATCAATATATTGTCTTATCTGAATGAGCAGTCAGGGTGATTTTCACATAGTTTTGGAGCAAATATTCTAGGCTATGTGATACAATTTTCAAAAGTCTTGTGAAGAAATAATCAGTAGGGGTTTCATGGCCTTATTTCAGTGACAATTTTTTTTTGTATTTTCACAAACCGCGCATAAATGTCATTATCTCAAAACTACAAACTTTTACATACATGCTGCTGACATATTATTGTAGCAGAGTTTGTGCTGAATACAGTGCAATCAGACTTTAGCCATGAAAATGTCACAAGTAACAGAAATAAGCACAAATGTCAGAGCATGTCAGAACACCTCCAGGACCCAGAAAACACCTCAGACCCCAGAGGGTTAATAACAAACAAACAAAAACTTTAAATCAACATGAAGCCATAATATTAATAAATAAAATATGGTATAATTACATTTTACAATTACAGTACAATGACTTCCATAATATTTTATTTTAGTAAAGGTATGCCTGGATCACCCAACACAAAGTTGTGCTTTGTGAGTGAGACCTCGCAAAGATTACACCAATATTAGATTTCGCAAACATTGTGTGGTTGCACTATGCCTGAAACATAGTAATCAACATGCATTTATGTAGGACTGTCAAAAAATCATCCGTTATCATGGTTTAGTTGTATTTTAAAACACTGTTTATTCTTAAAATGTTGGGTCAGACGTATTTGGTAGCATGATTATCTTGTTTAATCGTGTATTAAGTTCATATTTATCAGGATGATATTTGTAGAAATAAGCAAAATACATTTATAAAACAAAAAGAACAAGTTAATGGCCTTGTGTCAGAACACAACAGTATGAAGTTATGTTTGGTTTTTAACTTTTTATTCTAACTTTAAAGCTAGATTATCCTTTGAAAAGTGTAATACAGTATTTGATTTTGGGTGAAAATCTGGAAAACTTCCTTACACATGTAGTGTTTTCGCCAACTGACCTAAACCGTTGACCCCTGAAGTTATGACTTCTGAAGGCCTCTCATGTGCAGATTCACTCGATTGAAAAATGGTATTTTGTAATTTAAACATCTGAAATTAAAGGTACAGTAGTTTTTCAAATGTATTTTATTAGCTAAAATCGTTGTCTGTATTCATAAAATATGTCCTCATTGGTGTAAAATGACCTCTGCCAATGATCTGACTTATCCTCGTAAGCGAAGAATTTCTTATCTTTATTTACATGGGACAGGTTCAAGGTCCAAGGAGGCTTCCATGTCGTTCCGCCATCTTGAAAACTATAATTGCGGAGAGGGACAAAAAGCACTAGCCTACCTCAACACGTGTCATCAACGCGTTTTCGTTCAGAGCCGGCTGCCTGAGACCAGCTAAAGTGGACAAGGACACATTTGAAAGGCTGCACTGCACGGTACAGTAAAATGCAGGATCATAGTTATGCAGGGCCACAGGAGAAGATATCCTCGTCGCCAAAAAGCAAAAATTTCATTTAAAAGGGAAACGTGACCGGCAAATTCAAAACGAGGGTAAATATCAGGATAGCTTTTCCCAGGTGAAAAGAGCTAATGAAGGAGAAAGACTTTGAAAGGGATGCTGAAGTTGCCTGCTTTCTTCTCGACAGGTAAGTCAAAGTTATGGTCTAAATTACAAGCTTTTTTCATTGCTTGGTTGTGTAAATCATTATATAGGCAGCATAACAGTAGAACATGTACAATTAACCCTCTGGAGTCTGAGGTGTTTTTGGGGCCCTTGAGATGTTTTGACATGACCTGACATTTGTGCTTATTTCAGCTACTTACAACATACTATTGGCCAACATGTAATTTTGTTGTATTCAGCACAAACTCTGCTACAATAATATGTGAGCAAAATGGATGTACATGTTTGCATTTTATAGAAAAAAAATATTATGCGTGGTTAGTATGTTTTGGGAAAAACATTGTCACTGCAATAAGGCCATTTAACACATACTGAATAGTTTTCCATAAGACTTTGGAATTACTATTCTTGTAGGCTAGAATTTTTTCTACAAAATGAGGTGAAAATCATTCTGACCACTCTTTCACAAACAACAATATAACGATTTTAATTTTGCATGTCAGTTTTTGTGTCAGCACTGCTGTATGCGTGGGCCATGAATATTAATGTGATTCACACCAGGGGTGTGACTAAAGACACTCCCCCCATGGCTAATGGGCCATCAAGGTGCTGTGAGGCAGCCTGAACAAAGAATGATGACCTAAGAATGATTCACTGATGAATACAAAGTTAAAAAGAACAGCATTTATTCAAAATAGAAATCTTTTCTAACAATGGAAAGACTTAAAGTTATTACTATCACTTAATACATCCTTTCCAAAAAAGAAAGAAAAAAAGACCAAACTTTTGTTTTTTTATAAAAAAATATTTTTATTCAAAGAATCCTGAAAAAACTATTACAGGTTATAAAAAATATATATTAAGCAGCACAACGGTTTCCAACACTGATTTAAAACTCATTGCCGTTTTCTGTGACACACCACAGAGCTCTGTTATAAGTTGCTCCATAAACTCTTTATGGGACAAGTTACCATGTAGCTCTTTGTGCACAATGAAAGAGTTGGTGGAAGCAATGTCCAAGAAGTGTAGAAAAATCTTACTGTACCACTTCATGGTTATGTGCTGTGTTGTGTAGTACTGTATCAGCTGATCAGACAGGTCAACACCCCCCATGTGTTTGTTTTAGGCAGTCACAGGTGCAGGACATGGAAATGTCTTTGTCCTCCATGTATCTTGTGTTTTCACCCTCATCTGCGCAGTGTCTCCTGTATAAGCAGAATGTATGTTTTTTGTCATTTCACACAAGAATAGGTAGGCTACTTTTATATTATGACGATGTAAACACAATTAGGCTACATTTCATCTGTAAAATATTACGTCTATGCACTTACTCGGTATGATTTCTCGATCGCACTGAGAACTGAAGGTTCACATTCCTAAAAAACAACATCAAAATAAAACTTTTAGCATACATTATACAAAGTAAACTGCTGAGCAAGTGATGGTTATGGACAAACAATGTATAGTTGATGGGCCATAGAACGGAGAAATATCTATTTATGGGCCATAGACCGCGTCACCGCGAGTATCTGTTGATGGGTATCCGCACGCATTTAGTGACACACGCAATGAACGGATCGTTCGCGAACGACACACATCACTACATTTCAAACATTTACACCTGTATTCACAAACATCTGTGCATAAGGCAGTATTGAAGCGTGTCTTAGGCTAACCAAAATCGAGCATTTATAAAAATATAATGTAGACAGTAGGCTATATCACATATTTTACCGGAGGCTGAAACATTGCACTAAATCACATTAGCAGATATTCGCAAACAAGCTACATTACGCATAAAGAAGTATTTTAGCATTATAATCAGTGTCATAAGCTAATCAAAACTGAGTGAAATATATATGAAGTATATAAATTTAGCACTGAAAGGTTGCCTACCAGTCTAGTTCACA
The DNA here is from genome assembly GCF_949319135.1 of Squalius cephalus. NCBI lineage: Eukaryota > Metazoa > Chordata > Actinopteri > Cypriniformes > Leuciscidae > Squalius > Squalius cephalus. The sequence continues at coordinate 32,333,162 of NC_137127.1, read as the reverse complement.
TTTTAACATGTTTCTGTCTATTTATATATACATGTACGATATTAGGCTTAGTTCATGTTTTTACTCCAAACTCATTTCATAACATACATTTTAATCTGGCATGACCAGTTTAACATGTCTTACCTTAAAAATCTTCTCATCTTCAAATCGCGTTCTTCTGAGGTAAATCCAAGGTAAACAGCACAGCACAGCACAAGGTAAACAGCACAGCACAGCACATCTTCAAACTCGATGAAAAGCAGAGAGGAGTAAGTTACCGAAGTCTCTTATTCTTTGTTTTGAGGTGATGAGGGCGTTTACAGGTCTGCGTTCTGCCGCGTGGATCATTTGCATGTCAATCGCTCGTGCGCGCGTGGGTGTGGTCACATTATAGTTAATTAGGATGTGTTTGAGAAACTGTACATGCCGCTGCTTTCTTACGGATTACTTAAACAGAGAATATTTGTTTTTTATATAATTTACATATTTTAAAAATAGAGACTCCAAGCGTTGTATAGACATGTGTTTTAAGTCTGTGTGACAAACATTCGCTGAGTTACAGGTCATTTTCTGTCGCGTTTCAGAATGAGTTTCACATTGAGAGAGACGGCAGAACGCGCATCATGTTTATTTTTCTTTATTTGGCGAAAAGCACAACACTTTGTTTTTATTATGAGTATGCACAAAAAAAATACACACTTAACTGGATCGATTGATGTACAACACAAGCATATAAGATAAAAATTAATATTAGAATTTTGATTTTGTTTGCACTGATAAGGAAAAAAAACGAGCCTATCACGCCGGCGCGATAGCCGACCTCAGGGGGTTAAACTCGATGAAGTGCTATTGGAAGACATGTTGTCATAGCTTCTTGGCACATAACGGCTACCGCAGTTGCAACACGCATTTGAAAAAGCGAGGCGCTAGAGAGCACTATTCGTTTAAATGCAAAATAGAATTTCACCGCTAGATGGGAGAAATTCCTACAAAGCGTACCTTTAAGGACTAACTTGTAGGGTCTTTAACAAAAAACAAACAAAAAAAAGCCTCCAAAATCGAGGAGGTCAAAGGGCATGCTTCCTGCTATAGTATCATCAGCTCTCCCCAAAGTCTGTTCATGCGGCCACCAGACAGACAGCCTGTCGCATCAACAAATGCTAACATTTTAAACTTCTACATATATTTTGAGTAGATAACCGATAGTATATTCTCAGAAAAGGGTTTCACCCTGTGTGTTTCCACACTGATTAAGGATAGTTCGGGAGATACAAGTAAAAATGATCTTATACATCTTATACGTGTAATAGATCATAGCTACCAGTAAGATCATGCTTTGAATTAAGACAAGTAAAATTAAATATTCGCTCAAGACCAACTTTACTTATCACACATCGCGTCTCTCAAATTGTGTGGTGATTTTCCAAATGATACAACTTAGTCTAAATAAGAGCAATGTGGAGTCCTCGGATTTCTTAAAAACAACATAACAACAAAATATTGTGACAAACTTTGACAACATGTTGTATGGACAAAAAATACTGTTTGAAATATTTTTGTATAAATAAGATCTAAGACGCCTAAGCATACTTTTTGCTTTTATTTTTATTTTATTTATTTTTTTAAATCTAAAGTTTTTGAACAGACGCTGTTTATTAAAAATAATACCTAATGTTAAATGTAAGCAAAATCATTTATATCATACATAAGTCTTCTAAGAAGATAAATAGAAGATATGATTTTAATAAAACTTTAAAGATTTGATTTAAACAGTCTTTTAATTTTAAAATATCTAATTTAAACTTTTAAGGTTATGCTTTTAAATGAATTTAGTATAAAACTCTGGATGTACTCTGGAAAGCAGACTAGATTTACTTTGACATTATCCCACGAGGCTTATCTGGTCTGTAACTCCTCTCGTCTCTGTACGGGTCTGAAGCTAAACACACTGTAGTTTATCCCTGAAGGATCTGGGGCTGTTTTGTTTATGACAACCTAAACTATTTGCTTTTTGGATTGTTTTTTATCGTTGCATAAAGAACTACTTCACCTCTCTGGAAATGTAAGGTGTTTTTATTTATATATTTATTTAGCTAAAACTTTGTTTACATTTTAGTAACATATGTTATTATTCATTGGTTATATGTTTTATTAATAATAATTTAATTTAAAATAGAGATTAGTTATTTTTTTAGAACCGTGTGTGTGTGTGTGTGTGTGTGTGTGCGCGCGCAAAACAGCTTAGAAATTATATTAAATTATTTATTTAATTAATTAATTTTTGAAAATGTACAAATGTAGTTTTCTGTGATGGTCGTGTTTAGGTGTACGGGATAGAATATCCAGTTACGGACAAAAAAAAAAAAAAAAAAAAAATGCTTATTGAATCTTTTCATATGAGATTTAAGACGACTAAGTACAGTTTTTCAACAATCTAAAGTTTCTGAACAGACATTGTTTAATTTACTTTAGGTCACCGTTTGACAAAATCATTACAGCAATCTTCTAAAAGATAAATAGAAGATATGACTGTATTCAAACTTTAAAGATTTCATTTAAACAATCTTTCATTTTAAAAGATCATATTTAAACTTTTACGATTATGCTTTGAAATAAATTTAGTATGAACAAAACTTTGGCTCTGGAAAGGCGTTAGCAGACTAACATTACATACGCTGTGACACGATGCACAGAGGCTCATCTGGTTTGTCACCCGATATCCTGAAGCTAACATTATTGTCAAGTAACTTCTTCCTCAGAAGACGCAGCACTGATCGGAAGGACCTTATAAGCAGCCTATCAATAAGACAGCCTGAGGGTTCACAGTTTCTAAATGTTTTCATTGTTGCTCTCTCTCTCTGAAGATAGGCCTATGTGGTCATTTTCTCACAGATACAACTTAAGGAATTATTGAACATTTCACAGGTGTGAGATGACTTTGTGACTCTCTAAAAATGTAAGATGATTTTATTTTTATTTTTGTTTATCTAAAACTAAAATAATTGGTTTAGTAGATTTTTTAGTAAGATATTTATTTGAAAGGATATGATGTTTTTGTGTGACGTTGTTTAATCACAGTGCCCGAGCAGCCCCCAATGCGCTCAGGAATGCGGAGGGTGTGAGGGCCCCTCTGAGTCAGAGACCGACAGACGGAGCTGAGAGAGAGAGAGAGAGAGAGAGAGAGAGAGAGAGAGAACCAGTCTGTGATTTTATATGATATATTTTATATTATAAGCAATTATTTATATACTTTTAAAGAAAGTTTATATACTTTTACTTTTTTGTTTTTCAACTTTAGTTAAATTAGCAAGATATTTATTTTATAAACATTTAATTTATACACTTTCAAAGAATATAATGTTTTTCAACTTTAGTTAAATTAACAAGATATTTATTTTATATTATATAATTGATATACTTTTAAAGAACTGAATGGTTTTTCAACTTTTCTATGAAATATACAACATTATTAGGAAACCCCTTTCTCACTGTTTCTCACCTCAGGAATGTGGAGGGGGATCATGTTTCAGATGTCAGAGCTCAAATGTGGACGGCGCGCACAGACAAACACACACACACACACACTCACGCACACACACACACGCCCATCGGCCTGCTGACACACACGAGCGGGGGCCTCTGGTTGAGAGAGGGTGCTTTGAGAGGCGCTTCAGTAAACACTCTGTGATCTTTTGTATTACAACTTTAAACTCATTGCAATTTTTTTGTGACTCCATTTTATTTAAACTGAAATACTTGGTTCAGCAGATAGCTCTACATTTATTTCAACTTTGTGTGAGGTAGATTTTCATTTATATTATTTATTTTATAATCATTTATATTCTTTAAAGAACAGAATGTTTTTTTCAACGTTTGTGTGAGATACACTTCCACAGTTTTTTCTTATCACTTTCACAGCAGCCCCGGATACGCTCAGGAATATGGAGGGGGGATCCTGTGACACCAACTTCAAAAGGCCAAACCTTCTGTCAAAACCAAGACATATTATACCAGCTTCAAAACCCCAAACCTTCTGTCAATACTACAAATTATTATACCAACTTCAAAAACCCAAACCTTCTGTCAAAACCATGACATATTATACCAACTTCAAAAACCCAAACCTTCTGTCAATACCATGAATTATTATTATAACAACTTCAAAAACCCAAACCTCTAGGGTTAGGAAGGTTAAAAGATCAAACTAACTGTCAAAACCACATGATCTAGGGTTAGGAAGGTTAAAAGGTCAAACTAACTGTCAAAGCCACATGATCGATGGGTAGGAAGGGCAAAGGTTAATTCCTGACCCCTATACCGGAAGTTCAACCTGTCAAAAGGTCAAAGGTCAAAGCCATTAATCATTTTGACATAAGCACCAGCATAGTAACTACTATCATTGTGCCTGCTGCACCCATCGCAGGAATGGGAGTATAGTTCCTAGACATATCGGCCTAGAAAATCGCAACTTTTCATTTTCCATCGGACTTTGTACTCGATGTAACTATAGAAGAGTCAAGTTTTAATCTGAGAGAGTCATTTTTTTTTCGAGAGATGCTAATGGTCTAATCAGATTCAATGATCTATGCCAAGCTATGCTAAAAGTGCTACCGCCAGACCCAGAGATCGGCTGAATGGATTCGAAAACTTTAAAACTAACAAAACCACTATTTGGCGGCAAAATAGTGATTTTGCGGACACAGTGTTTTTTTAAGCTTAGCTTTTGAAATATTTTGATTATACCCATTTATCAGCACTCAGCGGGCTCCCCTGAGTCCGTAGCACTAAGTGTCATCCCAAAATTCCACTGTCCACAAAACCACTATTTTGTACAATGGAATAAATGCTATGTGGGATCTCCATATCTCAGCTCTGGAAGGCTCTAGAGCCTCCAATCTTGCACTCATGTATATGTCTCAGCACCCTCTATCAGAATACAGAGTTTCAAGAAGATCAGATAAACTTATTTTTCGACCCAAAAAATCTATAAGAAATAAAGTTTCTCGGATCTTCTCGAAACCTTGGATTCTGATAGAGGGCGATGAGACGTAGACAGGAGTGCAAGTCCTGGCTCTCTACACCTTTCCTGAGGTAAGATATGGAGATCCCACGTAGCATTTATTCCATTGTACCAAATAGAGGCTTCGCGGACAGTGGAATTTTGTGACGAAACTTGGTGCTACAGACTCTGGGAGGCCTGCTGAGCAAGGTTATAATCGTTAACGAAAATGAACGAAAAAACGAGAACTAGGAGGGAAAAAACATTGTCATTAACTGAAATAAAAATAAAAATGAGGCATTACAAAAAAACGTAAATGTCCATAGTTTTCGTCTTTGTCAATGTCTTTCATTGAGCAAATAACGTTATATCTTTCAGAGTTTGTTTCTAAATGAGAAATTTCAGAAATTTACGACCATAGACATACAGTTTCCGACTAGCATTGTTTCCCACACATAGACTAATTCGTGGTGGTGCGCCACAGAATCAACACCGGCCGCCACATAGCCTATTGTGTTTCGTTATTCATTTTTTTTAACGATATTTAAAACACGCAGCGTATTCGTTCAGTTGCATTTCCTTTCCCTGCTCTCCCTCCGTCTCTCTGTCACTCACATGTCTCTCTCAAATACATGCGCACGCGCGCGCACACACACACACACAGCCCCTCCCCTCCGTGCACACCGCGTCTCCATGAAAACGTGTGTTCGTTGAAAGCAAGTTTGCGAAAGGTTGGTATCCCGTGAACACCTTTACACAATCACACATTAAAAAGTGGCATGAAAAATATTTAAAATCTGAATACAATTTTGTCAGTGTGTTAATGTCGACCCGAGAAGCGATTGAGCCTTCTTTAGAAAGTTAACAGGTCGCAAGTTTGAGGTAAAATGCAGTTGGGTTGTCGATGTCAAAACACTATATAAGCTGTGATTCAAATATTAAATAATGTTATGTCATTTTTTTACTCTTACATGGAATGTTTGCTGCTTCAATCCAGATGAGTATTGTATAGGGTAAATTTAGTATAGGGTGTGAAAATTGTACAGCTGTGGGATTTGTATAGAGTGTGAATTTTGTATAGAAGATGTATAGATTTTTGGTATGGCGATGTGTAGATTTTTGGTACGCCGTTTAAGAGGTAAATGAATTTCAATGGGGTGTGAATTTTGTATAGGGTCAGGGTATAGCCATCTCTCTCTTTCTCACCCATGCACACTCACTCAAGCACACACCCACGGCACACACACTAAAAAAATATAAAAGCTGTATTTGAAACAGCTGATTCATTAAAGGGGTGATGAACTGAGAAATCAAAATTTCCTTGAGCTTTTGACATATAAGAGATCATCATACTATAATAATATCCTGTAAGTTTCAGAACTGAAAACTACCTTGTTAGTCCAATAAAAGCTTGTATAGACATCAGGCTCAGCAAACGACTCGTTTTTCAAAGTGGGGAACTATGACGTCAAAGAGGATAAAACACCGCCTCCACAAAAGAAGATCAACGCCTACTTCAACACGGCCTGTTTAGCCCCGCCCACCGATTCGCCCAAACATGCTAAATAACATAGGACGACATGATGATTGCTTAACCGGATCGAGCTACTTCCAAGCAATAAACATGCTGTTTACTAAATATTGTGCAGTGCCTGTTTGTGGAAGAAGACAGTCTGCATAAGCTTCCTTCGGATTCCAGCATGGTTAAACTTTATTAAATCAGTCAATCACAATTTCCCGACATGGATCTGCCAGCAACATGTAAGTAACCATGTGTATTCTAATGCCTGATCTGCGATCAGTGGTTTCTGTGTAATTATTCAAGTTCAGATTCTCTTAAAATCGTTCAATACTGTTTATGCATCAGTGACTAAACGATCAACTTCACATAATTTCTCGTAGTATTATGAAAATAATCCTTTTTAAACTGTTATTAAATTATATACAGAAAGCGATCAAAGAACGATCCCTTTCCATTCGCCCAAGCTGTCAATCAAACAGCACAGCGCGAGCCGTGAGAGCTTATCTGGACACTTACCAAACTCGTGATGAAATAATGACACTGTTACACTACACAACGAAGCTCTTACTGTGTATTCACATCGTGTTTACATTGTGATTTGGAGTAAGCATTTGTGAGAGTGCAAAAATTGCGTTGCAATGATAAGATCTTTATTCACGCGATCAACAGACTGTCATCTGCTCAGTCAAAGCTCATCATGCTGCAACCTTTCATGTGATGGAATAGATTTAAATATTGTTGTAACCTGGCCCTTTAAGTCCCTTAACTACCTACTGTGTTCTTGTAGCTCATTGGATGTTCAGATACGCACTCCTAAGTATAGAGCATGAAGTTACGTGGGTAACGTTAGTTGTTGTTATCGCTCGCATGCTCATCGCACGTCGGAAAAACTGCCGTCCAGTGCCGGAGCAAGCAACTGTGTTGACTCAACCACACTGTGAACTGTCAGAGACATAAGGAAAATCAAACGCAAAATAATTGACTGTAGTGAAAAAAAAAAGAAAGAAAAAAGAAAAAAGAAAAAAAAGAAGAAAGATAAAAAAAAAAGATAAGAAAAAAAAAGGAAAAAAAAGAGAAAGATTAAATAAAAAAATCAAGATAAGAAAAAAAATAAAGATTTAAAAAAAAGAGAGAAAGATAAAAAAAGAAAGAAAGAAAACAAAAAAAAAAAAAAAAAAAAAAAACAGAATGAAACACGAGAGATAGTAAACACAGAAATATTAAAACATGTCCCAGGAAGATTTATATCAAGGAGCAATGGCAGCAGCAGCCCCTGATCCCGACCAACCTCCAGACTGGTTGAAGGCAGTGCTCGAAAATCAGAGCAAGAATAATGAGCAACTGCGAACAATGATGACTCCAATATTGCACCATATTGCAAGTAGTACCCAAGCCCCGCAAACATCCATGTCCACTGCACCTAGGTGGGACACCCGTGAGAGTTTGCAGCCCACTGTCAGAGATAGACGGACGCCTTACTGTGATTCGCAGTTTTCTCTTAGAGAATCCAGAGAGGTCACACAACATTGCAAGTGGACCGTTTGCTGCTGAGCTGGAAGTCATACAACAGAGAGCACGTACTTCAGGCCCCACCAGAGCTACCCCCTCCATAGAGACAGGTGTTAGGCAGCGAAATAGTGAGCGTGGCTCTCAGCTACTGCCACCTACCCACGCTGCTGAACAAAGACACAGCATTCCTCTTCATCAAGGCCAACCCGTTTCTCAAGAAGGTCCCAGAGCAAAGCTTGCTATTTTTGATGGTAGTGGGGACTGGGAATCATTTCTAGTACCATTTGAACGGCAGGCCAGGAAGTATGGATGGAGTGGAGCCCACAGGGTGGATTATTTACATGAATGCCTAAGGGGGGCAGCAATTAAGTACGTCTGTTCACTTCCTGAGCATATTCGAGAGGACTACACTCTCCTGAAAGAGCAGTTAACTCAACGTTTTGGTCAACGAGACCCCCCAACCACAATTAGAAGGAAGCTTGGAGAACTCCGCCAGTTCAAAGAGTCGGCAGCAGAGTTCGCAGAAGAGGTACAACGCTTAGTCACCTTAGCCTACCCTGGTGTGGACCTCGATCTGCAAGACCAACTTGCCACAGATTTCTTCCTCAAGGGGCTTCGTAACCAAAAGGTGGCTTATGAAGTAATGAACAGAGATCCGCATTCATTAGTGGAGGCTCAAAGACTTGTAGAGGCCCACAAACACAATTATCGAGCCACTGTGGGGCGTGATGTTGATGTAAAGAGCAGAGCCAGGCGGATTTCATGGGCAGATGATGATGACGTGTCCATTGAAACTCCAGCAGCCTCACGCAGGGTGCATAGTCCAAGCTACGTCACTGCAGACCAGCTAGCCCTTCTCTCACAGAAAACTGCATCCCTAACAGAGACAGTAGAGACAATTAGTAAGAACTATGTGACTGCTGACCAGTTTCACCTCCTGATGAAAAAGATGGAGCAGCTGCAATCGAAACTAGACAGCCCTGTGGCTAAGGAGTCAAGAAAGCTGGAGGAAGCAAATCAGGAAAGTAGGCGAGGGCGGTCTCCAACACAAAGAGGTGCAGCACAAACCAGATCCTACTCCCCAAGTCCCAGCCGTGTTGGAACAGGTTTGTGTTATCACTGTGGTGAAGAAGGACATTTTCGCAGAGAGTGCGTGAGGCTGGCAACCCCGCCACCCAACTCTGGTCAGAGTAGTAAGGATCAAAACCGCAGTACTGCTTCAAGAGACTCGGTAAGCTCGAGAAGTCAGTCCCCCACACCCCAGGTAGGACGCGCTACAAGTAGAGGCCCAAGCTTGCTCATTGATGCAACTGTGAACAGCATTCCAGTGAAAGCCGTTGTAGACACAGGAGCTGAAGCGACAGTCATCTCAGAAACCTTGTATCAGCAGTTTCCCTCAAATAAGCAGACGGCTTTAACACAGACATGCCTCCATAATGCAGAATCAGGGAAAGACATGAGCGCCAAAGGTGGACTAAAAGTTAAATTCCAAATTGGTACCTGGAGTGCAGAATGGGAAGTTTTTGTGGCTCCGATACGTGACTCTGTTCTTCTGGGCCTCGATCTTCTGCAAGCTGCAAATTTAACAATCCACACTAGCGGCAGAGTATTAATTGAGGAGGAGCTGGTTCCTGCTAGGATCGTTGGCGGTGATGGAATAGACTATCACGTTGCACGAGTGGTCCTGGAGGCAGACACAATGTTACCTGCAGAAAGTGAATGTCTTGTCTGGGGAGAAGTTGACAATCCAAAACCTGGTGTCTGTGCTGTTTTGGAACCTTACCTGATCACGGAAACTGTGGCTTCTGGAAGTGTTGTCACAGCCATGGAGCAACGGGTGATTGTCAGGCTCTGCAATCTTTCCAGCCACAAAACTACCTTACTGAAAGGAGCCTGCCTTGGTCTCTTAGTTGAAACGTATTCAGATGAGAGCTTATCTAATTACACGCAGCAGGAAGAGGATTGTAGTCTTCAAGAGCAGAGTGATGACACAGTTTATTCAGAACTGAGAAGACTGACAACTGCCACTGACTTACCCGAGCACCTCCAAGCCCTTTATGCTGCTTCAAGCATGGCATTAAGTGAGGAACAGCAACAACGACTTGTTAAGCTCCTGCATTCATACAGGTTTCTCTTTGCCATGTCAGATGATGACCTTGGATTCTTAACAGCTGTCACTCACAAGATAAACACTGGAGCGGCTAGGCCAGTGCGCCAGCCTGTAAGACGGACTCCCCTAGGGTTTCAAGGGGAAGAGAAGAGGCATCTCAAAGCTATGCTGGAAGCAGGAGTCGTTACACCTTCCTCCTCGGAGTGGGCATCACCTGTGGTGCTAGTCCGTAAAAAGGATGGTGGTGTCCGCTGGTGTGTCGACTATCGGCGCCTAAACAGCCTGACAATCAAGGATGCTTATCCTCTCCCCAAGATTGAGGAATGTCTTGATGTTCTTGGTGGCGCTTGTGTTTTCTCTACCCTAGACCTCCAGTCTGGGTACTGGCAAATTGTAGTAGATGAAATGGATAGAGCAAAGACGGCCTTCATCACTTGCTATGGCCTTTATGAATACAATCGTATGCCCTTCGGATTGTGCAATGCTCCAAGCACTTTCCAAAGGGCAATGGAGCTTGTTCTTCGAGGACTTCAGTGGGAAACCCTTCTAATCTACTTGGATGACATCATAATCCTGGGTAAAGGGGTAGACGAGAGCCTTGATCATCTCGAAGTCGTATTCCAACGCCTCGACAGTTACGGGTTGAAGCTGAAGCCATCAAAGTGTCATCTAATCAAAGATGAAGTCCTTTTTCTGGGCCATGTGGTCAGTGGTGAGGGTATACGCCCCAATCCAGCTTTGATTAAGGATGTGGAAGCTTGGAAAACCCCCACAAGTGTGCATGAGCTAAAGGCCTTCCTTGGACTGTGTAACTACTATAGGAAGTTTGTTCCGGCATTCTCTGAGTTGGCCAGCCCTCTGAATGAACTCCTTCGAAAAGAAGTAAAATTTCTGTGGACTGAGGAGCACCAAAATGCCTTCACACAGCTCAAGGAAAAGTTAACTTCTGTACCGATACTTGGGTATCCTTCTGCGGAAGGCAAATATATCCTGGACACAGATGCATCAAATCACAGTATCGGAGCAGTGTTATCACAACTCCAGTGGGGAGAGGAGAGAGTTATCACCTACGCCAGTAACCACCTTACTCCAGCTCAGAGGAGATACTGTGTAACAAGAAGAGAGTTGCTAGCTATTGTTTGCTACACCCGCCAACTTCGACACTACCTGCTTGGCAAGAAGTTCCTTTTGCGCACTGATCACAACAGTCTGACCTGGTTGTTCCGTTGATGACGTTGTGCCACTAGCAGTAAGGCGCATTGAGTGTGAAACAGAGGAAAACAATGATATTTGCACAGGTGAAGAGAACAGGCCAGCTTCAGAGTTGCTTGGAGCCCCACGTGTTAACTGGTTAGAAACCATTACCAAACAACAGCTGGCTCAAGAACAAAAAGCTGATCCAGATCTTTCAATCTTGCATGAGTGGAAAGAGAGTGAAACCCTTCCCACAAAAGAGCAGGTAGCATTGAAAAGTCCAGCAGTAAGGAAATACTGGCTGTGTTGGCCGCAAGTCCAATCACATCAAGGGGTTCTCTTCTATCGTTGAGAAAGGCCTGGAGGACTCAGCCCTTCCTTGCTGCTACTAGTACCAGCTTCAATGAAAACAGAAGTGTTGCAAGCCTGCCATAACCCACCCCAGTCTGGCCATTTGGGGGAAGGCAAGACGTTAGAGCGACTCCGTCAGAGTTTTCACTGGTATGGCATGGGTGGAGATGTACATTTGTACATACAACGGTGCCAACACTGCAATGCTTGCAAAGTAGCGGGACCTACTAAGAGAGCCAAGCTTAAAAATTACCAAGCAGGGGCCCCAATGGATCGGATCCATCTCGATATACTTGGTCCATTTCCTGTGTCCAGTTCTGGTAACAATGATTCTCATCATCATTGATCAATTCACTCGATGGGTGGAAGCATTTCCGGTTCCAGACCAAGGGGCAGAAACTACATCTAGGACACTAGTTTACGAGTTCATTTCCAGGTTTGGTGCACCGCTTGAACTGCACACAGACCAGGGTCGCAACTTCGAAAGTTCACTATTCAAGAATGTTTGTAGTCTCTTGCAGATCACAAAAACAAGGACGACCCCTTACCACCCTGCCTCAAATGGGCAAGTTGAACGGTTCAACCGTACACTCCTGCAGATGATTCGCTGCTATGTGAACCAGAATCAGAAAAACTGGGATGAGCATCTTCCTCTCCTTACATCAGCGTATCGTAGCTCCCAGCATGCAGTTACCGGATTCACACCAAATAGGCTCATGCTCGGAAGGGAAGTCTACCAACCTCAAGATCTGTGGTCTGGCATAGCAGAGCAGAGGTCAGATAGTTTGGGAGTTCCAGACTTCCTGTACAACTTGGAAAAAGGCTTAAGAGAAGCACACAACACTGCCAGAGAGCACCTTCGAACAGCTCAACAACGTCAAAAGAAGACGTATGATCTCAGGGCTCAAGAGAGGATGTATAGTGTGGGAGATCTTGTGTATATTAGGGACAGCACCAAAAAGAAGGGACAAAGTCCAAAACTCCAAGCACCTTGGAAAGGGCCTGTTGTGATATCTGCCTGTCGTGGCCCTGTACTTTATGAGGTTCAGGGGTTACGACACAAGAGAATCATGCATCATGATCGTCTCAAACCTTATGACTGTGAGGTGATTCCAGCATGGGTTAAGCGCCAAAGGAGCCAGATTCTGCAAAAGAGCAATGGCACCCTGGATAATCCTATCATTCAAGAACCTCAGCTTGAACCTGAACAGCTCGCAACCCAGGACAGTAGTGAAACAGATTCAGTATCGTCTGACTTGGAGTCCAAGGAAAACCTGGACAAAGGAAGAAAATGTCAGCCAGCAGCTCGCCGAAGAAGAAGAAAAGAAAGAGAACTTGGGTTTATGTTAGACCTAGGACAAGAAGAAACAATCAAGAGGACAAACAAAGGAAGAGAAATTCGTAAGCCTGCTAGATACAATGATTAAGAGAGAAGAGAATGACTGTTCCAGACTTCAGTTAAGTGCAAGCACTTATGGACTGTTATTTCAGAGTTAATGCCTTTGAGGACTTTTCCAGGCTAAAGGTACTTACTGTTCATTATTACATGTACAATATTTTAGTTACTATTTTGGTTCCTGTTTTTGGGTTATTTGTACTGAAGGGACTCAGTACTGCTAAAAGAGGGGGGATAGTGTTGTAACCTGGCCCTTTAAGTCCCTTAACTGCCTACTGTGATCTTGTAGCTCATTGGATGTTCAGATACGCACTCCTAAGTATAGAGCATGAAGTTACGTGGGTAACGTTAGTTGTTGTTATCGCTCGCATGCTCATCGCACGTCGGAAAAACTGCCGTCCAGTGCCGGAGCAAGAGCGCTTATCAGCTACAGCAACCTGATAAGTCTGTGTTCATGAATGTAACACTGTTGGTGAGTGTGCTGTAACTTACGTCTGTGTCCGAAGAACTTGAAGTAAAACTTGTGAAAAGACTCTCCTTGTCGTGGCTCATTCCACCTGCGTTTCCATGTGCATTAATAATACCAACGGCACGACAATATAATGCTTTAAACGATACTTTTCACGATTTGTTATCTCTATAGCTGTAATAGTAAAAACGTAGTAAAAGTTTTTGAGAGAGTTCATGTAATACTAGCTATTTCATATGCAAGCATGTCAGCCAATCACAGCAGTGGGCGTTTGCACTGCAGTCTCACAGCAGACACGCCCCTTAAAACTGAGCGTTCAAATCTGAGCCTGAAATCAGGCTTGGAAAAATGGCTTTTATTTATAAATTATGACAATTTTTGATGTAAAAATCATACTAACATTATAAGGGCACCCCAGGAAACATTATAAAATAATAAAACAATCCAGTTCATGACCCCTTTAATGCAAGGGACTTACATTCTTTTGTTTACCATGTTGGACACAAGATGATGTAAACTTAACATAGAAAAGCAAACCACATCAGCTTCCAGCTGAGATGGTGCAGTATCTTGCCAGCTGTCTGGATCTCAGTGTACTTGAAGTGTTCAAAATATTCACTGTTAATTAATGATGTCAAGTACAACATAAGCAGTATTGTATTGCTTATCATTAGATGATGATCATCTAAATGTGTTGACCCTCTAGAGTTTATTTTTTATTTTTCATGTTCTTTTCTCAGATTGAGCTCCCTGACACTCTGACAGCAATGTGTTGTGTGGGTCAAAAATGGGTTGGATGCATGCTGGTCATGTAGGTCTTCTTTAGTCTGTTGGCTATTTAGGTTTTTTCCTGGCCCGTCACTTACACATTTTGCACTTACTGAGTCTTGAGTAGACTGTTTACATATTTGTGCCCATATGTACATTTTATGTACTGGTGTTATTGTTGAATACATATTTCTAAAATTTCGGAAACAGATCACCACTGCTTGGCATGGTTCGACGGGACATTTAGTGGGTTTGTGGGATGGGGGCGTGGCTTGGGACCGGTCAGGGGCGGTCAACGGGACATTTGGCCACTATAGTAGATAATCAGACAAATAGTGGGTTTGTGGGATGGGGGCGTGGCTTGGGACCGGTCAGGGGGGCCAACGGGACATTTGGCCACTATAGTGGGGAAGGCGAAGGAATGTTCAAAAATTGTCATGAGAGAGCCGTCATCGTTTGAGAGAGGCTTTGAACTGCAGAAATGAGCTGAAAATTCATGTCAGTGGGATCGTTGATCTGTGGAGAAGATGGCAGGCTGCGATGTTCTTTTTGCTGGATAAGGTCAAGATGATTTGGCAGTTCTCTTCCTGCCGGCTTGTTTTGGCTGAGCTGTCGATGTCGAGGCTTTTGAAGTCGAAGAATTAGAAGCTGGTGGGTTACCCAGAGTGTTATGGGCGAGAAGGAGTAGATCTTCTCTTGAAAGACCTTGGCTGATGGGTATGCCGCCGTCCTCGAGAACGCTGACTATACTCTCAGAGGACCAATGCGCCCATGGGGAAGTACGGATGTTCGGTCGGCAACTGAGCAACTGAATGAAAGAATCTGTGAACTCAGACATGTGTAAGTTCCGATCTTTTATACTACAAGTATTAGAACATGATTGGATAGATGAGAAGGTAATAAGTGACGTAACAATTAAAGGGATAGTTCACCCAAAAATGAAAATTCTGTCAGTAATTACTCACCCTCATGTTGTTCCAACCGCGTAAGACCTTCGTTCATCTTCGGAACACAAATTAAGATATTTTTGATGAAAACTGAGCCCTGTCTCACTCCTCCGTAGGCTGCTAGGTGGCCCAAACTT
Source organism: Squalius cephalus (assembly GCF_949319135.1). Lineage (NCBI taxonomy): Eukaryota > Metazoa > Chordata > Actinopteri > Cypriniformes > Leuciscidae > Squalius > Squalius cephalus. The sequence goes on along the minus strand of NC_137127.1, from coordinate 32,317,781 downwards.
GCTGGCCCAGAAAAGTTATTAACCCTCTGGGGACCAAAAACGCGCCCGCGCGTTTTGCTCGTTTTTTTTTTTTAGCAATGAAAATAAACACTAAATGCTCTGTTAATTTTGATCTTTCATTTTCGTGTAATACATCAAACGATCCTGTTCAGTTTCTATTTTTTTTCTGTATACTCACAATAAAAATAAAGTGTTTTGCTTTTTGACAAATAAAGAAAAATTAACATGATGCGATTTCTGCCTTCTCACTGTCAGTAAACTCCCATTTGAAACGCGTTCGAAAATGATCTATAACTCCGCGAAAATTCAGTCAAACAGGCAAACAGACCCACGGGCATAAAGCTTGAGATCGCATCTGTTAAATGAAGTAACTTATATAAAAAACAAATATTCTCATCTTCTGTAATCTGTATAAAAAGAGAGCGACTCCAGTCGAGCTCATTACGAGCTAATTCACAGTAATGTGACCACTCCCCGGAGAGCGCGTGCTATTTAAACGCAAATTCTGAGAACTATTGAAGATCTGTGAAACGCCCACATCAGCTGTAAACAAAGCGCGTCGCGATCGAGTGAGGCATAATATAGCCTACCTTATGGAGAAAAGACTCCTCAGAACAGTGCTGATATGAGGAACAATATATCCTGATATGAGGAGCAGATCCCGCTGAGGAGTGAGGTAGGCTGTTTTCTTTTCTCAAGTGTGGAATAACGTTATGGAATAACGTTAGTGTAGGCCTATGCAAACCGCAAAAAGATGAATCGCATTTCTATAATATGACTCGCCTTTCTGTGAGATGAATGAAGGGTACATATTTGTAAAGACTGTTTAGCCTAAATATAAATCGCGCGTCTGTGTGTGAAAGAATAAACTGCTTTGCTATAGCCTACTGAGATGAGTAAAAATCGACTGGAATATGTTGAAATAAAATGTATTTGTATAAGCAACGTATTAAACTGCAAATGAGCATTTATATGCCCTAATATTTCATAAAAACAACGCTACAGTCAGTCACTTGTTGACTAGATTTGGGTACAGTTTTTAGGCTACTGTAAAATATACTGCCACATAAAATAAGCTTTTGTTTAGCAATTTCTGCTCATATCTAACGTTTTATATATATATATATATATATATATATATATATATATATATATATATATATATATTTGTCAAAAATAAAGTCATAGACTAAGATGTTAGATGTTCCAATGCGGCTATATTCAAACTAATGAATACATATGATAAAATGTAGGCCTATAATCTTTATTCTTTTTCTTTTTTACAAAGAAAGAGTACACTTGAAATATTGTTGAAATTGTAATTATTGTTGTAATTGTAACATTTTTAATAAAATAGCAAAACATATTTACAAGAGAGATGTAAGCAAAATCTTAAATGGTCAATATAAGTCTTCTTCTAAATACATCCTTTGTCCTTGCATTGTGGCTCAGTCAGTGTCACACCTGAAAGGATGGCTCATTAGGCAGAGTCATTATGCAGAGTGGGTGTGAACTACTCCTCCCCCTCACATATTGGCTTTCCAAGCAAAACCTGTTTTACACCATTTAAATCAATGTATTTTTTTTTGTGAACGATAAAGCAAGACTATTTTCATATAATTTTGAAGCTAGAACTCAAAGGGACCACATCCATTGGTCAAAAGTCTTGTGGACACATATTTAATATGTGTTTTGTGGTCTTAATTCAGCAACTTTCATTTTTATTTTTTCCAATAACCACGCATAAACATTATTCTCTTAAAAATACAAACATCTACATACAAGTTGCTCGCATATTATGGTAGCCCTGTTTGTGCTATATATAGTGAATTTACACCTTTGTCATTAACATGTTTATAAATAACTGAAAAAAGCACAAATGTCAAGGCATGTCAGAACATCTCAAGGGCCCCAAAAACACCTTGGTCCCCAGAGGGTTAAAGAGATCGTTAATATAGTCCAAGTGACTACAGTGGCTCAATCTTAAGTATATCAAGTGACGAGAATACTTTTTGTGCGCAAAAACAAACAAAAATAACGACTTTATTCCACTATTCATTTCCTTCTCTCTGGGCCTTGTAGTGTTTTTGCGCTGCGCGTCTGTGTTGCACGTCAACACTCATCACACACATGACCAGCTTCGGCCAATAGTGAGCCTACGTGGTGACGTGTAACACAGACGCGCTGCGCAAAAACACTACGCGAACCAACTAGAGGCCCAGAGAGAAGGAAATGAATAGTGGAATAAAGTCGTTATTTTTGTTTGTTTTTGCGCACAAAAAGTATTCTCGTCGCTTGATATACTTAAGATTGAGCCACTGTAGTCACTTGGACTATATTAACAATCTCTTTAATAACTTTTCTGGGCCAGCAAGTTTGGGCCACCTAGCAGCCTATGGAGGAGTGAGATAGGGCTCAGATTTCATCAAAAATATCTTAATTTGTGTTCCGAAGATGAACGAAGGTCTTACGTGGTTGGAACAACATGAGGGTGAGTAATTACTGACAGAATTTTCATTTTTGGGTGAACTATCCCTTTAAGTCTTCCCGGCAGAACTTACGCTAAAGCTTTCATTTATGAAATTATTTCTGAATGTTTTTTAAACATTCAAAGCATCCAGTATTAGGAAATATTCCATTCTATCATTTTGAAAATATATTTCTGAATGTTCAAACATCCAGGTTTTAAAAATATTTTAAGAATGATTTGGCATTTACATACATTTTAAAGAACGTCAGTAAAAGTTATGAACGTTACCTTTTAGCTGGGATTGAACCTAAAACCTAAAGCATTACACTAAGCAGTCAGGACTTTGAACTTCCCCTTCTGTAACGGAATTTCATATGATTCTGAACTAAATTCTCTCATTGTCTTTCTGTTACTCACAACTCCATTTTTAAAACAAAAATCCAGTTACACTCTAAGGTCTCTCTCCAGCCTGAAGCATCACAAAGAATTTTGTAAAATGACAATGTTTGAAACTCTGTATGAAATAGCTCATATACACAGATTATTAGATTTTTTTGCATGCTGTCTAGTTGTATGTTTGAGTTTGTGTTCTTTTTCCCCTTGTTTAACTTGTGGGGTTGTGTTTTTGGTTTAGAAAATATAAGCGTTTTGCTCTTTATGATTCCATGTTTTGGACTTCACAGAGACTCTTGAAGAGTAAAGTGTACTACTACAGTAAAATGTGAATCTTAAAGTAAAGTTGTATCTGTTATTTTTGTAATTCAAATATTGAATACACTTATAAACTTTTAAACTCTGGAATAATGTAAGCACTCTGGAAAAATGTGTCTTAACAGTTTTTGGTACTTAAAAATTCTGTTAATTTGAAATCCATACATGCAGCTGTAAGAAAATTAATTGCTGACATCTCTTTTTTTTATCACTTGAATTCATATAAACATAAATATAATCAGGGCAGCACAGTGGCTCAGTGGGTAGCACTGTCACCTCACAGCAAGAAGGTCCCCGGGACTCGACACAGGTTCAAGTGTCAAGTTGAGAACCTGGTTTCCACCAAAATTTCAAGACAGCATAGGTAAATTGGCAATACTGGCCATCTGTCCAGGATGTTTCCCTTACCTGTGACCAGATAAGTGGTGTGGAGAATGGATGGAAAAGTAGAAGCAATGTTCCCAGGGGAACGTTTAAAGGATATATGCATAACCAAGAAAAACATTCAGAAATAACATTTTCAATTAGATAGAATGTAATGTTCCTCTAATGTTTACATAAACCAAGAAAAAAACTTTTTTAATACATTAAAAAGCGGATCTTTTGAACGTTCATAAAACTTTCAAAAATAACATTTTCATAACATTTGCAAAATTATAGAATGGAATGTTCTTCTAATGTTCACATAAACCAGTGGTTTTGAAAGTTTCAAAAACATTCAGATATAATGTTTTTATAATTTAATGGGAATGTTAGCAAAACATTCTAAGATACTGACCAAAGGCCACAACAAACATAAAAAGTATTATGTTCATGTCAAAATGTGGCACCTCCTCAAATGAGGGTAACCTATGTTATTTCCCAAAAGATTATAGGATCTCTATAAAATCCTCAAAGTCCTTCTATTTGCCGAAATGTCAGCGCTGACACATTTTACATATGATAATATCTATTAAATGGGTGAATGGAGTCACTGGTTGCACTGCTGCAAATGGTAATAGCCATCATGACTTTCTCTAAAGCTAATGAAACTGTCTGTAGTCTGCAAGGAGAGCCTGTACACCCTGAGCTATGGAAAGACGGGGACATCGTAGTTGGAGGGGTTTTCTCTTTCCATAGCAGCTGGGAGGTTATGCAACTGACATATTCTGTCACACCACCTCCACTAAAATGCATCAGGTAAGTAAAACCCGAAAAACAGTATGTTATAAGATGTTGTAAATACGAATGCTATGCTACATGATTAATTCATAGTTTTTTTTTTGTTTTGTTTTTTTAACAAGTCTTAATTTTAGAGACTTCCAGTATGCACAGTCCATGCTCTTCGCAATAGAAGAAATTAATAACAGTTCCACTTTGCTACCTGGGGTCTCATTAGGCTACAAGATCTATGACACATGTGGCTCAGTGGCAGTTGGGGTTCGAGCAGCTATGGCCCTTGCGAATGGGCATGAGAAAACGTCTGTTGAAGGGCCCTGCACAAAGAAGGCTGAAGTGCAAGCCATTATAGGAGACACAACTTCTTCAGCATGCATGGCAATATCAAAGGGTATTGGACCATTCAAGCTTCCATTGGTATGTTATTATACATCACATTTTACAGTTTATCAAAATATAGCATTTTAAAATGTTATAAAAATCGAATGCAATCTATGTTTTAACCAAATAATAGATTGCAATGAATGTAACAAATGTAAATATACTGGATGTGTTATGACTAAATGTATTGTTTCTCATAGATCAGTCACTATGCAACTTGTGAGTGTCTCAGTGACAAAAAAAAATATCCCTCATTTCTTCGAACTATTGCCAGTGACCACTACCAGAGCAGGGCACTGGCAGAACTGGTTAAACACTTTGGATGGACCTGGGTGGGAGCCATAAGAACAGATGATGATTATGGTAATAATGGGATGGCCACTTTCATGAAGGTGGCTGAACAAATGGGTATCTGTTTGGAATATTCTCTCCCTTTTTTCAGAACCTATCCTGAAGATAAAGTAATGAGGATAATTGAGCAGATTAAAAGCTCTACTTCACGAGTTCTTGTGGGGTTTCTTGCTCACTGGGACTTGGAGGTTCTGCTGCATAAATTTGTTGAATACAATATTACTGGTTACCAGTGGGTAGGCACTGAAGCCTGGATCTCTGATTCAGTCATTGCCAGTATGGATAAGCACCATGTTCTACAAGGAGCAATTGGTCTGGCTATACCCAAAACACAAGTGACAGGTCTGCAAGAATTCATTCTAGATATAAAACCACTGAAGTCATCAGGAGGTGCTATTTTTACTGAGTTCTGGGAAGCCCTGTTTCAGTGTAAATACTCAACTAAGAACAATTCAGTGTCCCCAACTGCATGCACAGGCAAGGAGGAACTTTCACAAGTGCAAAACCTATTCACAGACATGTCCCTTATGCCCATCTTCAGCAATGTGTACAAAGGAGTATATGCTGTGGCTCATACACTTCATGACCTTCTGGGCTGCAAGGAAAAATGTGCCTCAAAAAAACAGCCTGATCCTTTAACAGTGGGTTAACTATTTTACTACTGCTACAATATAAAGTACATTATTCTCTAAGGTTGTACATGTGTACAGAGCATGTTCAACACATTATAATATGCACTATATGTACATTACAAATATTATTGTACTGAGTTTAAAAAGATTTGTTTGTGGTGTCAAACACTAGTCAATGACTGCTTTAAATATTGAATATTTTGTCTATTATTATTATTATTATTATTATTATTATTACGGTATTATTATTATTATTATTATTATTTTTCAGTTTCTGAAGCACCTGAGAAGGGTGCATTTCAAAACTAAAGATGACGAAGAGGTTTACTTCGATGAAAACGGTGATCCAGTGGCAAAATATGAGATAATAAATTGGCAACCAAGTAGAAAACAACACTATGAATTTGTTACTGTTGGACTATATGATGCTTCTTTTCTGGGGATAAATCGTTTAGCTGTCAATATGGCAACAATTATATGGGCAAATAATTCCACAAAGGTGAGGAAAAAGTGGTGGACTTACAGAAAAAAAAAATGGTTTGAATTTTAATTTCTCTAAGTAAATGGAAATGGCAAAACAAACAAACAAACAAATAAACTCTGTCACAGGTACCAGTGTCTGTGTGCAGTGAAAGCTGCCCCCCTGGCACTAGGAAGGCTGTGAAGAAAGGAAAACCTATATGTTGTTATGACTGCATACCATGCACAGAGGGAGAGATCAGTAACACTACAGGTAAAATTGAATGACTATTTCCATAAAGAAAGAAAACAAGACACATAAATCACTGATTTTTCTGTTATTAATAATCACATCCAATAACAGATTCTGTAACATGTCTGCGGTGCCATCAAGACTTCTGGACAAATCTGCAAAACAATGGATGTGTTAAAAAGGAAACAGAATTTTTGTCATATGATGAGATCATGGGAATTTTACTCACAACTATTTCAGTTGTTGGTGTATTTATAACAATGATAATTGCAGTCATATTTTTCAGATATAAAAATACCCCAATAGTGAAAGCCAACAACTCAGAATTGAGCTTCTTGCTACTGATTTCATTGATGATGTGTTTTCTCTGTTCACTTACTTTCATTGGTCGGCCCACTGAGTGGTCCTGTATGTTGCGTCACACAGCATTTGGCATCACTTTTGTCCTCTGTATCTCCTGTGTTCTGGGGAAAACGATTGTGGTATTAATGGCCTTCAGGGCTACACTTCCACAAAGTAATGTCATGAAACGGTTTGGCCCTCCTCAACAGAGACTCAGTGTTTTTGCCTTTACTCTTATACAAGTGCTTATTTGTGTCCTTTGGTTAACAATATCACCCCCTTTTCCTTTTAAAAATCTTAAGTACTTCAAAGAAAAGATCATTCTAGAGTGTAACGTGGGATCAGTTGTAGGTTTCTGGGCAGCGCTGGGTTATATTGGACTTCTTGCCATTCTTTGTTTCTTTATGGCTTTTCTGGCTCGGAAACTCCCTGATAACTTTAATGAAGCCAAATTCATTACATTTAGTATGCTCATATTCTGTGCTGTTTGGATTGCTTTTATACCAGCTTATGTTAGTTCTCCTGGAAAATTCACTGTAGCAGTGGAGATATTTGCCATTTTAGCCTCCACATATGGAATGTTATTTTGCATATTCATTCCTAAATGCTATATCATTTTATTGAAACCAGACAAGAACTCTAAAAAACATTTGATGAGTAAATTACCCTCAAGAGCTCTGTGAGTAATATATTTAAAGAAAATATATTTGAGAATTATGTGGATGAAATAATACACACTCTTACTTTTACCAACCTATATTAAGTTATGCTGATTATTATCACGATGATGGCATGTTTTTTTTTTACTGAACAGCTTTATAGTTTATGTTGGTACATAATAAAACTAAAAACATCTCTGTTTTGGTAACTGTTTTATCCAAAACCTTTATACACACATAAACTGAAAATAAACTGAAAATTCGGATGACACATCCGATACGCAAACGAATGACTCTTTAATGAATGGTTTAAACAACTGATCTGTCCAACACTGAGCTCACGAGACGTCTGAATCGGTGTATAAAAAAAAAAATCTGTAACACTTTACAATGATGTTCCATTTATTAAACTCTGGTTAATTACATTAGTTAAAATACTATTAATAAACTGCACTTCTACAGTATTGTTAATGTTAATTTTAATATTTAGGCTACTAATAGCCTACATTATTGAAATCAAAAGTTGTATTTGTTAACATAGTTAAGGAGAGGAGAGGAGATGAGAGGAAGAGCAGAGGAGAGGAGAGAAACAGGAGAGGAAGAGTGTATATATATACAGTGGTGGTCAAAATTGATGGCACCCCTGGTAAATATGATAAAAAATGGCTGTAAAAATTAAATCTGCATTGTTTATCCTTTTGATCTTTCCTTCAAAAAATTCGCAAAAATCTAACCTTTCATTGAAATAAAAGAATTGAAAGTGGGGGGTAAATCACATTATAAAATAAATGTTTTTCTCCAAAACATGCTGGCCATAATTGTTGGCACCCTGTTATTAAATACTTTTTGCAACCTCCTTTTGCCAAGATAACTGCTCTGAGTCTTCTTCTATAATGCCTGATGAGTTTGGACAACACCTGACAAGAGATCAGAGACCATTCCTCCATGCAGAATCTCTCCAGATCCTTCAGATTCCCAGATCCATGTTGGTGCTTCTTCTCTTCAGTTCACTCCACTCATCAGGTCAGGGAACTGGGACGGTCATGGCAGAAGCTTCATTTTGTGCTCAGTTACCCATTTTTGTGTTGATTTTGATGTTTGTTTTGGATCATTGTCCTGACTGAAGATCCAACCACGGCCCATTATAAGATTTCTAGCAGAGGCCGTCAGGTTTTGATTTTTTATCTGTTGGTATTTGCTAGAATCCATAATACCATGTATCTAAACAAGATGTCCAGGACCTCCAGCAAATAAATAGGCCCACAACATATAAGATTCAGCAGTATATTTAACCGTAGGCATGGGGTACTTTTTATCCCTGTTTGCACCAAACACATCTGGTGGGTTTGCTGCCAAAAAGACCTTTTTTTGTTTCATCTGACCATAGAATCCGGTCCCTTTTGAAGATCCAGCCGTGTCTGACAACTGAATATGCTGGAGTTTGTTTTTGGAGGAGCGAGGAGGATTTTTCTTGAAACCCTCCCAAACAACATGTGGTGATGTAGGGGTTGTTTGATAATTTTGTTTAGGCTTTCTGACCCCCAAGACTCAACTAATCCCTGCAATTCTCCATCTATGATCCTTGGAGAGTCTTTGGCCACTCAAACTATCCTCCTCACCGTCCATTAATACAATATAGACACACGTCCACTTCCTGGCAGATTCGTAACATCTTTAGTTGATTATGACTTCTTAATTATTGCCCTGATGGTCAAAATGGGGATTTTAGCTATTTTCTTACAGCCACTTTCTATTTTGTGAAGCTCAACAATCTTTTGCTGCACATCAGAACTATATTCTTTGGTTTTCCTCATTGTGATTGATGATTCAGGGGATTTGGCCTTTGTGTTTCCTCATATTTAAACTCCTGTGAAACAAGAAGTCATAGCTGAACAATGTCATGTTCCTAGTCACCCTGGTGTGCTTAAAAATGTAAATATTAATGGGAAAATACTTCAGAGATATTTTTCTCATAAAAAATTCTAGGGGTGCCAACAATTATGGCCAGCGTGTTTTGGAGAAAAACATTTATTTCATAATGTGATTTACCCCCCAATTTCAATTATTTTACTTAAATGAAAGGTTAGATTTTTGCGAATTTTTTGAAGGAAAGATCAAAAGGATAAACAATTCAGATTTATTTTTTACAGCCATTTTTTAGCATATTTACCACGGGTGCCATCAATTTTGACCATGACTATATATATATATATATATATATATATATATATATATATATATATACATACATACACACACACATATATATAAAGTAATATAATGAATAAACGAAAACGAGAATAACAACGAAATAACACTCTTAGCAAAAGGAAACTGAAGCGAAGAAATAGTGCAAAGCACAAACAAAAAGAAACAAAACTATAATTGTAAACAATCAAAAACTAAACTGATCAGCAGCCCTGCAGATTCAATGCTCGTAAGCTAGAGCCAAATAGGCCTGCAAAGCAGCACAAAAGAACCCACAAAAGAACAGCACGCAAACAAAACAAAAACAAAGAAATGCCCATAAGCATCAAAAACAAATAAATGAACGCAAACAAAACAAAAATAAAGTGCCCGTAAGCAAAACAGCAGCGGCATTGTGTGTGGCATCTTTGGCTAGGAATAATTGTGTTAAGTTAGCACTCTTTAACATCCGCTCACTTAAAAATAAATCACTTCTAGTCAACGACTTAATAACCACAAACAATCTGGATTTTATGCTTCTAAATGAAACCTGGCTAGAAGACAGCTGCAGTGCAATAATCCTCAATGAAGCAGCCCCTCCTAACTTTACTTTTATGAGTGTCTGCAGAGCTGTTAAGAGAGGTGGGGGTCTAGCTGCTCTTTTTAAAGATATCTATCAATGTAAGAAAATATCATTTGGGAATTACTTGTCTTTCGAATATCTGGGTATTGTGTTAAAAGGTGCTCCACGCATTTTACTTATCATTATTTACAGGCCTCCAAAATACTCTCCAGCCTTTGCTGAGGACTTTACAGAACTGTTATCAACAATTACCTCAGAGTTTGACTGTTTTGCCATTGCTGGAGATTTTAACATCCACATAGATAATGCAGAAAACAATATGGCAAAAGAAATCAAAAGTGTTTTAAAAACTTTTGATCTGACTCAGCATATACATGGACCCACACACAATCGTGGACACACTCTAGATTTACTTATCAGTAAGGGTCTAAACATTTCATCGATTGTTATTAAGGATGTAGCGCTGTCTGATCATTTCTGTATTTTCTTTGATATATTGATCTCTCCTGCCACTGAAGCTAGATCTGTGTCTGTCAAGAAGAGATGCTTAAATGAGAACACTAGTGTACTATTTATGAAGGCTATATCCTTAACACCAAGCATATCTGCAGACTCTGTTGATTTTCTCCTTGATTCTTTTAACTCAAAAGTTAAAAGTGTATTTGATGATATTGCTCCTGTGAAAGTCAGGAAGAAGAGTGGCAGACAAAAAGCACCTTGGAGAAACTCAACAGCAGTGCAAAATATGAAAAGACAATGCAGAAAAGTAGAGAGCATGTGGCGGAAGACAAAACTTGTAGTCCATTATAACATCTACAAAGACAGCATCCATGCTTTCAATATGGAACTAGGCAAAGCTAGACAGACGTTCTTCTCAAATATTATAAACAGTAATTTAAACAACACACGCACTCTTTTTGCTACTGTAGAGAGACTGACAAACCCCCCAAGCCAGATTCCCAGTGAAATGCTCTCAGACAACAAGTGCAGTGAGTTTGCTTCTTTCTTCTCTGAGAAAATCGTCTCGGTTACATATGGTAACCCTCGTTCCCTGAGGGAGGGAACGGAGACGTACGTCGTGGTGAACGACGAATAGGAATCTCGCTAGAGAGGCCAATCTACTTCGAGTGAAACTAAACGAGCCAATGCATATTGGCGTGCAATCATTTGCATCAGCTGTGCAGCCTCGCAGCGCGGGTATTTAACGAGCAGCTGGTGCGATTGCTCTTCAGTTTTTTGCTGAGGAGCCGAGCCGGTGAGCTGGCTGCCCCGGCGGGTCGCAGCAGATGTGGCGACGGGACGTACGTCTCCGTTCCCTCCCTCAGGGAACGAGGGTTACCATATGTAACCGAGACGTTCCCTATCGTCCGGTCACTACGACGTACGTTGTGGTGAACGACGAATAGGAATCCCTACTAAAGTGCCACAGCTGCTGCACCCCATCCAGCGCCCTGAGCAAGCCTCTACCCCTTCTTGCCTGGAAGGACGATAGGAGAGGGCTTACACCGAGAGTATCCTTCACTGTTGTTCCGTGATAACCCATACAGTGAGATTATTGGATAACACTGGGAAGCGTGCCCGAACTGAGGGAGGGGAACGCTGCGGGAGCCACATTCTTAAGAAGAGTTATGTGGGAATACACATATGGACTAACCCAAGGGTTGTACTGCATATGAATAATGGGTGACTTAGCCCAAGGGAAGACACGGGCTTCCGTTAGGAGCAGCCGTGGAAGATATACACATATGGGATCCCCGTAGGGTCACACATATGGGAACCAGCCTAGACCCGGTTCTCAAGGATTCAGCGGATAAAGGCCTGGCACCGGACGCTCCGCCACATCCGGGCCGAGGGTGTTTGGAGGACTCGACAGGTTTTAACTCTGGAGCAATAAGGGTGCACAGTAGGGTGCAGCAAGCCGACAGAGCCGGTACTCTCAGTGCTTCTACCCGTTTAGGGTGAGAACACAGGAGGACACGGGCTCTACACGTAGGCTATAGTATCTAGCGAACGTGTTAGGTGTCGCCCAGCCCGCAGCTCTACAGATATCTGTTAGCGAGGCGCCACGTGCCAGCGCCCAGGAGGATGCAACGCCTCTCGTGGAGTGTGCATGCAACCTAAGCGGGCAGGGCACGCCTTGAGCTTCGTAAGCCAAGGCGATGGCATCCACTATCCAGTGGGCCATCCTCTGCTTGGAGACAGCCTTTCCCTTCTGCTGACCTCCGTAACAGACAAAGAGCTGGTCTGAGGTCCTGACGCTTTGGGTTCTGTCCACGTACATACGCAGAGCGCGAACGGGACAGAGCAAAGCCAGGGCTGGGTCTGCCTCCTCCAGGGGCAGCGCTTGCAGGTTCACTACCTGATCTCTAAAGGGAGTGGTAGGAACCTTGGGCACATAGCCAGGCCGGGGTCTCAGTACAACATGGTTGTCACCCGGCCCGAACTCTAGGCACGAGTCGTCGACCGAAAATGCTTGCAGGTTCCCTACCCTCTTGATCGAGGCCAGTGCAATCAGCAGCAAAGTCTTCAAGGAGAGAAGCTTTAAGTCTGCTGACTGCAAGGCTCAAAGGGAGCATCCTGAAGTGCTCGAAGCACCAGGGAAAGGTCCCAATAGGGTATGGAGGGGGGATGAGGAGGATTTAATCGTCTCGCCCCCCTAAGGAACCTGACGACCAGGTCGTGCTTCCCAACTGTTTTGCCATCTAAGTGGTCATGATATGCTGAAATAGCAGCAGCATGTACTTTAAGGGTGGAGGGAGACAGCCTTCGCTCCAACCCTTGCTGCAAGAAGGAAAGCACTGACCCTATCGAACATCTTCGGGGGTCCTCTCTGCGGGAGGAACACCACTCGACGAACAGGTTCCACTTCAAGGCGTACGCACGTCTCGTAGACGGCGCTAGCGCAGAAGTGATGGTGTTAAGTACCTCTGGGGGTAAGTCACCTAGAACCTCCGCGTCCCATTCCAGGGACCAGACATGGAGTTTCCAGAGGTCCGGACGCGGGTGCCAAAGGGTGCCCCGTCTCTGAGTCAGAAGATCCTTCCTCAGAGGAATGGGCCAGGGAGGGACTGCTACGAGGAGCATGAGTTCTGGGAACCAAGTCCGGGTGGGCCAATAGGGAGCCACCAGAAGGACCTGCTCCTCGTCCTCCCTGACTTTGCACAGGGTCTGTGCAAGTAGGCTCACTGGGGGAATGCATATTTGCGGAGGCCCCGGGGCCAGCTGTGTGCCAGTGCATCCATGCCGAGTGTTCCCTCGGTCAGGGAGTAAAACAACCGGCAGTGGGAGGTTTCTGAGGAGGCAACAGGTCTACCTGAGCCTCTCCGAACTCTCTCCAGATCAGCTGAACCGCCTAGGGGTGGAGTCGCCATTCTCCCGGGAGCACAGTTCGTGATAGCTCGTTGGCCACACGGTTGAGCACACCGGGGACATACATGGCTCGAAGCGACCTCAGATGCTTCTGACTCCAAAGGAGGAGATGGCGGGCGAGCTGCGACATGCGACGGGAGCGTAGACCACCTTGACGGTTGATGTACGCAACGGTCGCAGTGTTGTCCGTACGGACCAGCACATTTCTGCCCTGTAGCGGCCTTTTTATGCGGCTCAGAGCGAGACGTACTGCTAGCAACTCGAGGCAGTTGATGTGCCAGTGCAGTTGGGGGCCCGTCCACACCCCTGACACTGCATGCCCGTTGTACGTGGCACCCCAGCCGGTGGCAGAGGCATCTGTGAAAACCACAGCATGCCTGGACACCTGTTCCAAGGGGACTCCTGCCCGGAGGAACGAGGGGTCTGACCACGGACTGAAGGTCTGGCGGCACGCCGGTGTGATTGCCACCCGGTGAGTGCCGTGATGCCACGCCCATCTCGGGACTCGGCCGTGAAGCCAGTGCTGAAGCGGTCTCATATGGAGCAGGCCGAGCGGAATTACCGCTGCTGCCGCTGCCATATGCCCCAGGAGCCTCTGAAAGAATTTCAGTGGGACCGCTGTCCTGCCTTTGAACGTGTTCAAGCAGTTCAACACCGACTGAGCGCGCTGCTCTGTGAGGCGCGCTGTCTGAACGACCGAATCCAACTCCATACTGAGAAAAGAGATCCTCTGCACGGGGGCGAGTTTGCTCTTTTCCCAGTTGACCTGAAGGCCCAGCTGGCTGAGGTGCCTGAGCACGAGGTCCCTGTATTCGCATAACTGATCTCGAGAGTGTGCAAGTATGAGCCAGTCGTCGAGATAGTTGAGGATGCGAACGCCCTGTTCTCTCATGGGAACAAGGGCCCCCTCTGTGACTTTCGTGAAGACACGGGTAGACAGGGACAGGCCGAAGGGCAGGACCTTGTACTGATATGCTCGACCCTCGAATGCAAGGCGCAAGAACGGCCTGTGTCGAGGAAGAATCGAGACATGAAAGTACGTGTTCATCAGGTCGATCGCTGCAAACCAATCTCGGGGACGGATGCATTCGAAAATGCGTTTCTGCGTGAGCATTTTGAACGGTAGCTTGTGAAGGCTCTGATTCAAAACTCACAGGTCCAAGATCGGTCATAACCCACCACCTTCCTTGGGTACAATGAAGTAGGGATTGTAGTGCCCTGACCTCATATCGGCTGGAGGGACCGGCTCTATCGCGTCCTTCGCCAGTAGGACTGCGATCTCCGCGCACAAGACATGGGCATCGGCTGCTCTCACTGTAGTGGAGTGGATGGCCCGAAACTTGGGGGGACGCCGGGCGAACTGAATCGCATAGCCGAGCCTGATGGTCCGAATGAGCCAGCGAGACGGACTGGGGAGCGCTAGCCAGGCTCGCAGAGACCGTACAAGCGGGACCAAAGGGACCGTAGGCGTACCCGGAGTGGGGCAGCGAGGTGGAACACAGGGGCTCGGCTCGGAAGGCTCTCTCTGGGAGGCGGCCCGTAGCGGAGTCTGAGTGTGCTGTGCAACACTTACCTGGTTCCACGAGGCAGGAGGTGCAGGAGGCAGCTTGGTTGCATTCTCGAACCGCACACTGTTGCCTGCTGGCGATAGAAGAGGCGGATGAGAGTGGTGAGAATTCTCTCCTCCCACTGCTCTCCTGGCCCTCTTCAGACCCAGGGATAGAAGAACTGCTCTTTTTTTTTTTTTTTTTGAGAATTTGGGTACCACTGTGACTCCAGTGGTGGAACACTCAAAAGATTCGTTCCCCGGCCCTCCACCGGAAGAGAGCAGCTCCACCCATCTCCGGGTCACCCATCTCAGGGGTGATTGTTTCACCGACCACTTAAACAGTGGCTGAGACGGGCGGTGTCATCCTCCTGCAGCGGACACAGTAGAGCAGGCTGTGTCGGAGTGTTTTTTGCAGGGGATGACACCCTTGGCGACGAGTAGACTGAGGGGCAGCCCACGAAGCACTCAGGTGGTACGTCGGGGAAGCGCTTCAGTCTGCTGCTGACTGCGGAGAACTGCTGGGCCAATTCTCAACAGTGTCGCCGAAAAGGCCACCTTGTGAGATGGGAGCATCGAGAAAGCGTACTTTGACGACGTCTCACACCTCTGCAAGGACAGCCAGGGGCGCTTCTGGACCACCAAGGTGGACATCGTCTGGCCGAGGGCCTGCGCTGTGACTTGAACACGGTCAGTCGACAAGTGCAGCTCAACTCCGGCTCAGAACTACCCTCGTGCAATAAGAGTGCCTTGGCCTCGCATGCAGGGCAGAGGTGGCTCGCCAGAGGCACAGCCACCCCACCATCGAGGGTAGCGAGAGAGGTGAAAACTTAACAGAATTTGGCACTTTTGGCGTTCCATATTTTTGGCACCAATATAGCTCCATACTCCTAAGTTTTCAATGCACATCCGAGAAAGACCCGGGAAAGCATGGCTGTCAGTTCTGAATCTGATTCAGCATAAGCACACACACTATTACAGTGGGAACTCAGCATACCCTCATTTCCAGAACAAACAGGCCCTCTCTCTGATGCAGCAATCGACATCTGCCCTCAGCTGGAGCCCTGAATGAAACGCTAGGTTCCTCCAATTTTGAAGGACCAGCAATCCCATCCAGAAGCTGCACAACTTGTAATGCGCTAGAGAGGGAGGGGCCCTAGGGGGTTGGGTCCCCGAAGGAGAAGCCCTCAGCTCTCAGATCACCCAAGCCATTCTACTGAAGTAGACCTCTCCTGGTGGCCACCAGGGAGGGCGCTACAACAGAGAATAGACAAGGAGACCGCGCACCTAGAGCGCCGAGCGAGCGCTGGGTTGCCGTGACAACCCGCGCTGCAGCCCGGCAGCTCGACGGCACACGACACGCTGAGGAGCGAGAGACCGTCGGGTTTTCCCCGCGGAACTCTCGCTCATGGTCCCTCAGAGTGTCGAGCAGACCTGCAGCTGTGCTTTTACACACAGCAGCGGCTGGCCAACAACAGAGGGGACTCAACTTTCCGGAGAAAGAAGAGTTGACCGGCGTGCCGACGTGGTCATGTTCCCGTGAGAACATGAACCACCCACTAACACAGTCTCACATGTTTCCCAGGCATGCGAGACCGTGATCGTGGCCGTCAGTGAGGACAGGAAACGACCGCAACCAGAAACACACGGGTGGAATGTCATCTTTAGAAAGACGCAACTCACACCCATGTAAGCTCTTTCAGGGAAATACTCTCCTTGGTACTGAAGCACGCAGGGGAACGGTCGCAGCTGACACAGACAGAATATGCAACCTGTTGTGCGCTGTCTCTCTTCACGGCGGTCTTACCAGCCATAAGAACGGCTATTCAGCGCTCTTGGCGCACCGTTACCAGCTGTGAAAACAGCTTTTTTGTTTTGCTCAGTCAGTAACACAAAAACAAAAGAGAGAGAAAAAGAAGTCGACCCCGCTGCGCTGTATCGCCCGCACCAGACACGAGAGATCATCTTGAAGAGCTTGCTCGTTGTTTGATCACTCAGTAGATTAAACAGCATCGAAACGCTCGGCTCCGAAGCAAAAAGCTGAAGTGCAATCGCACCAGCTGCTCGTTAAATACCCGCGCTGCGAGGCTGCACAGCTGATGCAAATGATTGCACGCCAATATGCATTGGCTCGTTTAGTTTCACTCGAAGTAGATTGGCCTCTCTAGCGAGATTCCTATTCGTCGTTCACCACGACGTACGTCGTAGTGACCGGACGATAGGGAACAATAATATCAGAAAGGTGATCAGCACATCCTTGAGTTGCCCTGGGGTCAGACAGATCAAACCACCTGAGAAAGTAGTTACTATGTCTGACTTCAAAGAAATTGATGGCAAAATTTTGGAAGAAACCGTACAGCACCTTAAAACATCAACCTGCGCCTCTTGACACACTTCCCACATAATTTTTCAAAAGTGTGTTAAACAGTTTAGAAGCAGATCTTCTAGAAGTGGTAAATGCCTCACTTCTCTCTGGGAGTTTTCCAAACTCCCTGAAAACTGCAGTTGTCAAGCCCCTCCTGAAAAAGAACAATCTGGATAAGACCATATTAAGCAAATATAGGCCGATCTCAAATCTTCCTTTCATAGGCAAGATCATTGAAAAAGTTGTCTTTAATCAGCTGAACAAATTCTTATGCTCGAATGGATACTTTGACAATTTTCAATCTGGTTTCCGACCACACCACAGCACAGAGACAGCGCTCATAAAGATAATAAACGATATTCGCTTAAATACTGATTCAGGCAAATTATCAGTGCTGGTACTACTCGACCTCAGTGCTGCATTTGACACTGTCGATCATAACATATTTCTTGACAGGCTGGAAAACTGGGTGGGGCTTTCTGGGATAGTCCTAAAATGGTTCAGATCATACTTAGATGGGAGAGGTTATTATGTGAGTATAGGAGATCATAAGTCTGAGTGGACATCCATGACATGCGGAGTCCCTCTAGGCTCAATTCTTGCGCCACTCCTGTTCAACCTGTATATGCTCCCAATGAGCCAAATAATGAGAAAAAACCAAATTGCTTACCACAGCTATGCAGACGACACACAGATTTACTTAGCCCTATCGCCTAACAATTACAGCCCCATTGACTCCCTGTGCCAATGCATCGATGAAATCAACAGTTGGATGTGTCAAAACTTTCTTCAGTTAAACAAAGACAAAACTGAAGTCATTACGTTTGGAAACAAAGATGTTCTCAAGGTGAATGCATACCTTCACTCTAGGGGTCAAACAACTAAAAATCAAGTCAGGAATCTTGGTGTGACACTAGAGTCAGACCTTAGTTTTAGTAGTCATGTCACAGCAATAACTAAATCAGTATACTATCATCTGAAAAATATTGCAAGAATTAGATGCTTTGTTTCCAGACAAGACTTAGAGAAACTTGTTCATGCTTTCATCACCAGCAGGGTGGATTATTGTAATAGACTCCTCACTGGCCTTCCCCAAAAGACCATAAGACAGTTGCAGCTCATACAGAACGCTGCCGCCAGGATTCTGAGCAGAACCAGAAAATATGAACATATCACACCAGTCCTCAGGTCTTTACACTGGCTTCCAGTTAAATTTAGGATTGATTTTAAAGTATTATTACTGGTATATAAATCATTCAATGGCCTAGGACCTCAATACATTGCAGATATGCTCACTGAATATAAACCCAACAGATCACTCAGATCACTAGGATCATATCAGCTAGAAATACCAAGGGTTCACTCAAAGCATGGCGAGTCCACTTTTAGCTATTATGCCGCAGCTGGAACCAACTTCCAGAGGAGATCAGACGTACTCCTACAATAGTCACTTTCAAATCCAGACTCAAAACACATCTGTTTAGCTATGCATTTAATGAATGAGCACTGTGCCAATGTTCGTCCGACTGTTTGTACTGTACTGTATTTTATTTTTTATTTTTCTAAACTGTTTTAATTATTCTTATTTCTTTTTATTATTTTAATTTCTTCTATGTAAAGCACTTTGAATTGCCATTGTGTATGAAATGTGCTATATAAATAAACTTGCCTTGCCTTGCCTTGCCTTGCCTAGGAATAGGGCTTAACAATCTCGATGTTCCATTCCCTCTTTACCTTTACCAAAAAGATCCAAAGGGTTAAACTAAATTTACCAAATCCCAAATGTAAAGAAAAGGGGGACGCGTACTTACGATTTGGATTGAACAAACACAAGACGCAAAGCTGTATGGTTACTCACAACAGGTGCCGTGGCTCAATCTACCGGCCAGCATTCAAACACCTGCTATTGTTGCTATTACTGAGAGCAATACACAATAAATATCACCATCGCAAGCGATCAAGAAAGTTAATACAAAAGACCACACGTACCTGAGCGAACTCCGCCACAACTTTCTACAACACCGACGCCACCAAAACCGCTCTAATCAAACTATAAATAGTACATATTAGCCTTGAGCTGTTCACATTACACATTCAGCAGAGCCCTAACATATCTGGATAGGATTGGAAATGGAAATGCCAGGGAGAGGAGAACCCAGAATCACCAGGACACGTCAACACCCATCAAAATAAGGATCCTTAAATATTATGACCAGAGGGGCGCTAGTGAGCTATGGGTTGGTAGGTCGCACTCCCCTGCAGCTCCCGCAAAATTATAATTAAATTGACTTTTATAACAATAATTTCTACATAAATAGTTTTCCGTGCAAGTTGGATTTGCTGAAGTTTTGTTTATGCTCATCAGCTACAAGAAATGCACAAATTTTTAGTGCATTGATTTTTTTAGATTTGAAAACTTGTTAGGTCAAGTACAGTGGGGCCTACCAGGAAGGAGCTGGGTCAACTATTGGTGAGGAAGTGGAGCAGGTGAACAGCTTCCTATCTAGAATTGATGTTACAAGCAAATATATGTCAAAATCAGGTATGTTAAATTAGGTATGATTAATGCAGAATGACTTTTGTTATATTCATGCCTCTCATTACATTTTCTTACATTTATGTTGTAACGAACTACAGGGTGTAGTACTTTATTTTGTCCAGTAGATGTCTTTGGGTAACACTATTTGTGTCCTCAGGTTAAGTGCTGTGAAACAGGTGTGGAGAATTGACGGTGATTAACCACTGCTTATAAGAAGCTGGAGGATATCTCAAGAGGACGAAGGAGCTTGGGGTTTGGCCTCTGCTGGTCTTAATGCTGGCTTTCTCACCCTCTCCAGTCCAAGGCTTGATGTTGATGTTGATGTTGATGTTTTTGTATCTTTATATTTTATCTTTTACTTTAATGTCATGTTTGTTTTCCTGATTAAATACATATTTGTGCAAATTTGATTATGTTGTATGCCAAGGGGTCGTAACTTATGGGGGCTCGTCCAGGATCAACTAAATTGGCTCAGGGTTTTGTAGACATTTGGGTAATTAAGTTGGCTTTGAGAAAGCCAACTTACTGATATTGTATTTAAACTTATTAAGTTGGCTTGAGAAAGCCAACTTAATGACATTGTATTTAAACTTATTATTATTAGTGGTGCTTGCCAAAGGCAAGTCATCACTATTGTTCTTCTCCATTCTTATTATTAGTGGGTGCTTGCCAAAGGCAAGTCATCACTATTGTTCTTCTCCGTACTTATAGTGGGTGCTTGCCAAAGGCAAGGCACTCACTATTGTTATTAGTAGGTGCTTGCCAAAGGCAAGGCACTCACTATTGTTCTACTCCATACTTATTATTAGCATTAGTGGTGCTTGCCAAAGGCAAGGCATCATTATTGTTATTGCTCATACTTATTATTTTTATTAGTGGGTGCTTGCCAAAAGCAAGGCACTCACTATTGTTCTACTCTATGCTTTTTATTATTATTAGTGGGTGCTTGCCAAAGGCAAGGCACTCACTATTGTTATTGCTCATACTTATTAGTGTGTGCTTGCCAAAGGCAAGGCACTCACTATTGTTCTTCTCCATACTTATTATTAGTATTAGTGGTGCTTGCCAAAGGCAAGGCATCACTAGTGTTATTGCTCATACTTATTAGTGGTGTTTGCCATTCAAACTGACAAGCAGCCTTTGGAGTTTCATGATTGGCAGCTGCCAAGCCACTCCCTAGCAACCAAACAGAGTACCCTAGCAACCAAAATCCAAAGAGGGATATCTTCCATTCTGAATGTCACAGAGGCATGGGAGTTAGTTTTGTAGCGACTGACCGAATCCAGATTGTTTTTCTCATGTTGAACAAATATGAACACATACATGTTCAAATTCAGAAAGCCCTAAATGACTGGCTTGGTTCCATGTCTACAAGTTTGCAAACAGGCCGCTGGTTAATGTTTTACGATGACTTGATGAAATCAACGAACAGACCCCTGTTGTTCTCAAACTATCACTGTGTGTGTGTGAGAACAACTCCTTGCTGTGTCTAACGTTTGTTCTTTGTGAACTAGAGGCAAATTACAAAGACTGGCTCCATTCAGTTGTCTAGGACTAACTGCTTCCATCATCAATTCTTACGACTCCTCAGGCTGTTAAGTGGATTTGCATACAGAACTACTTTTGTCTCTGAGAGTGCCATTTTCCAAATTAAACCCCCAACCCCTCACGTGGTACAGCACCACGGGATGCAACAGATGCCGACCATAAAGATACACACAGATATACACACACACATTGCCATATATGGACTTCCACTAGTAAAATTTCATTTTACCAACTATTACAAATGTACAAAGAGTGTTCCGGGTGATTTGCATGTTCCCCAGTGTGATATTAGAGTAGTTGTGTTTTGGAATTACAGTAATGTAATCTTAAAGTGCCTTTGTTCAACAAAAGAATGTACCTTTATGTGTCTATCGTTGTCAATATTCATCCTTGGTATTGTTTTAATCCCCTCTGCACGACGAAGGAGATTTTTGATAAGAGATTGTGATAAACGTTATAGTTCTATGCGTTTTAATTCCCCGATTATAATATTACATTTTGCCTCCTCGTGATTCCACCCGAGGGTCGGGCCGCATTAACACACAAAGATAATCTTCCCGCCTGGTAATCCCTAAGATGATTGGTCCGCGTACGCAAAGTGGGCGTACGTTAAGTCTTTCCATAAGAAGACCAACCTAGAGTTCTCCAGGAAGCACTTTCACGAACCCACTTTGTCAGTGAGATCATCCATGGCTCCCTTTTAGGGAGCGTTCTCCGTTTCTCTTTTCTTTTTCTTTAAGTCTTTTCTTTATTTTTGTCTTCGGACTCTCCCTACGTTCAGTGAAGCGAACGTAGCCGGCAACTTCAACTTTAAAGAGACTTGAACCTCCCGCGACCGCGCTCGCCCGGAAGACACGAGAGCACACGCACGCCTCCACTCAAACGACACACGCGCCTTCGTGCCTCAACACAACAGACCACATGCAAGTATCGAAATCTAAATGCTGGTTAAGGTTGCCTATTCCCTTTTTCAAGGTGATTTGATTTCTTGTTGTCTCTCTCAAAGGTTACATTGTCTGTGATTTTTGCCATAGCCTACTGCGATCTCTGATCGCACATTTTGCTTTCACTTTCTCCCTCTCTCTCATTCTCTCTCTCATCCTTTTCTGTCAGTCTATCTTTCTATAATCCTGATCATTTTATTCCCCCTCTTACTGTTATTCGTTACCTTGTATTGTTTAACTGTATGTTCTGTACATAGACATATAATCCGTGTATATACATATATTCTGTTTGAATCGTAGTATGTATTCTTTAGTTTTGCAATTATTAAAATCCATTAGCCTATATCCTTGATTGATTCTGTCTGTCTGCTCATATTGTAAAGTCAATGAGGTGTTTTGATCCAAGCTACATGCTTTATCTTGTTACTTTTCAGTAACCTAAATTGTATAAGGACAGGAGAATAGTTTCCATGGCCAGAAACATAATTTTCCTGAAATTATAAGAAGTGATAACTTTATTGAGAAGTTGATAAGTTAATCTTACAGCCGTTTGCTGGACAAACAGATTGTTTGATAACTAAATTAATTCCATTAAAGTTATCTCATAAACTCGATCTGTACAGAGACTATTGATATATATTAATGACGAACCATAACCCGTTGTGGTGATCATTCATATATACAAGCGATCTGGTTTCAGCTTCGATAAAAGAATGTAACTGTAATATGCAATATATTAATCATATTCATAATTAATTATTAAAATTCCCTATAGATCATTTGAGCTAATGTTAATGTACTACCCAGTGCGGTTACATATTTTGGTGGAAGAATTTTAGGGCATTTCAAACTTTAGATTTTTAGCAATTCAGTTTCAATCTGGGGATATGGTTATTAATAATTTTTGCGCGTTATGAAATTATGAAATTGTGAGAAGTCGCAACGCAAACTCACTCCTAACTGACTGAGGCAAAAAGCCGAGTTCAGTCAGCACATTTTAACAGTTGCTAAATATGCTGAGACATTTTTATCACTGTTAAGTGCTAAAGTGAACTGCAGTTAATAATATTACACCTGTCCCTGTAAAGACGAAGCAAACTCTTTGCAGCTGGTACATGTTAACTCTTCTGAGTCGCCGATCATGCCGGCGTGATCAAATCACATGACAGGTTTAAGACGTTGAAGCATAAAAACAAAGTCACGTTGAGCGCTGCCGTCCACTTCTGTCGAAAGTGCTGGCTTGAAACTCTATTCTACTTTTTGTTTTGTGTTGATAGACGAAGTAAAAACGGAGATATGATCATTTAAACTTTATATAAAAAAATATTGAAAATATTGACGCATTCGTAAAAGAACGCAAGATGGGATGCGACAGGCGTTGCATTTATTCTAATAACTTCGTCGGTTTTTGTCATAAAACAAAACGGAGAAAAATGTGTGAATCTGCTGACTCTGCTCTTCATGCTGCACATTTTACGGAGTGGAGGAGGAGCCAACTGTGCAAAGAAGCGAAATTGAAAGGCGCCGACGGTATATTGACGGAATAGACAGAAAGACAGAGATATTGTTGCTAGTTTTTGGAAGAGTTTGAGTAGATTTTGCGAGTAGTTTAGGAGTAGTGTAGATAGTTTAGGTATTTTTTGTGGAAGGAAAATGAAGCAAATGTTTTTGGTTGAACAAGCCCTCGACTTGTTCTACCAACTGGACGATGTTGTTTACAGTTCATCGACGGAATCAGAAAGTGGCGATGATGAGATTGACGACTCGGCTTTTGTGGTTCACAACGAGGGGTGAGACAAACTTTTAGCTTATTGTATATTATATTATCTGTGTGTGTGTCTCTGTCTGTCTGTATGTCTGTCTGTGTGTGTGTGTGTGTGTGTGTGTGTGTGTGTGTGGTTGTGTGAACAAGAATTTCATTGCCAATGACTGCCTCACTGTAATTGTTGTGCATATGTGCCAATGAGCATCTTGAACTTTAATGTACAATCTTTAATCTTTTTGCGTGTGTCTTGACATGTACAGAGATGATGAGCAGCCTGGGTCATCTACCACTTCGACAACAAGCAGACAGAGGCCTACAAAGAGATGGGGTGGAAGGAAGAGTCAAACCAGATCAAGATCTCCAGCAAAGTCAGGACAGCCACACCACAGCTCTGAGCCATGGAAAACCGAGAGTGATCCTGATATTGATTTTGTGTTCATTTTACCTTTTGTATGATATATTTGCACTTTTTAGGAACCCCTCTTACTCAAGCTCATGAAAGCCCTGTAATGTAGCTGTCTGTGTAATTGTACATTAAGTGTTTTGTAGAGTTTCTAAGCAAAAAAGAAAAGAAAAAAAAGCCTATTGCCACACCTGCTTTTTGCTGTATATAGTTTGATTTTATCTCAATTTTACCTTTTTTATGTTGTATTTGCACTATTTGGGAACCCTCATACTCTGGGAATGCAAGGCCTTAAATATAGCTCTCTGTATAATTGTGTGCATGAACCGTTTTAAAAAGTGGCAAAGCTAAAAAGAAAAAAAAGCCTACGGCTACACCTGCTTTTTTTTTGTAAATCATATTTTTTTTTGTATATAGCTTGATTATATCTGAATTGTACCTGTATATGTTGACATTTACAACTTGTGTTAACATTTTAAACCTTTTAAAATGCTTCATTGAGCATGTTTGTGTTTTTTGTAGTAAAAAAACTATAATTTTTCTATTCGGATTTTGTGTTTTTTGTGTGATTTTGGGTCCAGTATGTTGATAAAGTACATAAAAGTGAAAAACTAATTGTCTGTTCATATAGGTGATGTTGTGCTGAAAACAATGATACCAAACATTGGTATGGTAAACATTTTTTTATGTCGCAAAATAAAAAAAATAAAAAGTACTCAAAAACGGCCAAAATAGCCCAAGACTCCGAAGAGTTAATATTATTTAAACCGCCTACTAAGACGAAGAAATCTCTTTTTAGTGCGAGACGTAAATCTGATTTGAGCGAGATTCCTCTTTCAGTAGTAGAAGGCCTTACATATCGTTATTGAATTTGTGGTTAACCACAGTGATATTCAAAAATAAACGGTAAAACTCCTGGTCGGAAAATTGGCTTATCTACCCAATTTTAAACCTAACACATTTAAATCATAAGTGCTATTGTGATTGTGTATGGGAGTGCAACAGACGAAAATTCCTGTTGTTTCACATTTGCGTGTTAGTGCAGCGGAAAAATCCTGCCACACGTTTTGTGCCATTTAGCACCGCAAAGGTCTGCCGAGGCCTGTTTGTTTATTTGTGATTTATTGCAGAAAATCAGCGCGTGACGCGACCTGAAAGCTCTTAGCACTTGAATCACACTAAAATTGGTTGTAATTACGCTGACTAAACACCAGAGGGCGTCCTTTAAGTGTTTAGAAGTTTAAAATTACGCCATCTTGTGGCCGTTTCAGATAATGCTCTCTTTCTGCTATTTGTCCATTTCCCTGTGACTAATGAATTAGCCTGTCTAAATTCTCAATAATTGTTTGCATTTACAGCTTTGCTTGCGCAAATATTATTTCATGATTAGACAATTTTCCTGCCTCTGTTCACACTTACTTTGAGTTGTTTCAAACCAGATTTGAATTCAAATTTAAATTAAGTGTCTCAAGTCAACCACTGATAACCCAGAAGGAAGTAAGCCATCTAGTGGCCGCCTCCTGCTAGGTCGGTTCACAGCTTTCAGCTCTATTTTCTCTCTCTTTTCAATTCTGCTTTGAATTGTGTATTTCTACTTTTACCCTTTGTGATTATCTTATAATTTGTAATGATACTTCACTGTTATCGTTAATTATTAGAGGATATCATCCTGATTTTTCAATCCTCTTACATGCTTATTTAAATTTGATTTTAAACCAGTTTTGAATTTTAAATTTAAATTGAGTGTCTATTCAGCCACTGATATTCACTTGGAGGAAACAGCGCCCCCGTGTGGCCTTGTGGATACTAAGTCAGTATCACTATTTTCCTCCTTTCACTCTGTTGAAGTGTGCATTTATATCGTCTTTCTCTCCTGATTATTTTGTAATTAGTACTGATACTTTAGTGTATCTGGATTATTATAGGATATCATTCTGATTTTCCTTTAATTTTTCTTACATGCTTATTTTAAATTATTAATTTAAACAAATCTGAAGTTTTAATTTGAATGAAGTTTTCTGTTCACCAGGTTAAGCACAGAGAGGGAGTACGCCCCCTTGTGGTGAAAACCAGCTACTGCGGCCTGCTTCTTCTCTCGTGTTTCATCCTGTCTCTGTCCATTTTGATTTTTATTCTTTTTCTTCTCTCTTTTGGGTTAGGTTATTTTGATAATTACAGTCATTATCATAATCCCCTTTTGTTTTAAAACCTTTGACTCTGATTGCCACATAAATAATTAATCCATTTGGTTTAAACAAACTAGCCTTAATTCACTTTAAGTTTCACTGGTTTATCCTTTGTGTATTTATAGGTGGCATTCACTAGAGCACCGTGGTGAGTTGAAGTCATCTCTGGTGGGTTTTCCGCAAGCGAGGTCGCCCGACCGACGTTACTGACGCTGGCCGTGCGTGAGTCTCGGACTCTTCCGAATCTCGTACCTCCGGTTGTGGCACGCCACCCCGACATCAGCAATTTGGCCCACCAAAAGGTTAAGTCAACGCCAGCGACACACAAGGCAATTTTGAGACAATAACTCGAACTGGGGTCTGCTGAAAGGACCACTCCGAAAGGAGAGTTACGAGGAAAACTCAATTTTTCCGTGCCGTCTGATGATTGACACCTTGGCGTAACCACTTTGTGTTTAAAGTCGCAAGTGGTTTGAGTGGGCACACCGTGGTACCGAGAGACGAAGTTGCCCGTGGACACTGCGGTCAAAGTGTTGGGAACCGTCAGAGGGGTTGACTGAGCCACGGGTTCCCACCAGAGTGGCCCAATTCACCGCAGGTAAACTAAATTTAGTAAAACCCATTCCACTTACTATAAGCCACAGAATACTAAATATCTCCCGGATATCTTAAGTGCTTGACCCACCTTCTTTCTCTTGCAAGTCATACCATTTTCTTAGGTTTATACCCCGATAGCGCCCCCACTCTGTTGGTCCTATCATAAGAACCCTTCAGTGGTAATAGACTTAGGCCTCCTTATTCTCCCTAACACATACCGTGTTACTATTCTGTTCTATGCCATTTCAAGTGTTTTGTTTCACTTTGATCTTTTCTATCCTTTGTTCTGTTGTGATTTGTTTCTTTCATTTCACCTAGAGACAGTAACCTGTGAGAGCCACCAAGTAACGCTGAATAAGTAGAGTGACAACCAGCAGCCGGTGTCACCACGTGACCCACTAGGCTACTGCCTGCCAAAATCTATATTTCAGGTCCTTTGTCGACCCAAGTTAATTGGCACCGTCTAACTGTCTGCATCAGTTAGCCCAAATTCTCATAGACGGTATAGCCGTATTAGCATAGCGCGTTAGCCTTAGAACGAACTTGCATTGGTCTCTGTGTGTGTGCTGTGTTTCTCTCGCCTACAGCGAAGCCAATATGTCCCGTGCATCCAGTCCCGCGGTCCGTCGGGATCACCTAACGACATGGCTGGAAGCGATGACGAACACCTCCCTGCCCAAGGACGCCAGTAACCTGCAGCACCTAAACCAAGAGCAACTGGACACCGAGCTAGACAAGCTGATAACCCAGGATCCAACCCAGAGCTACAACTACAAAGACTGGGCCAGGATCGTCGGAAGTGTCGTCCACAACGTCGTCGCCCAGGCAAGGCTCAACGAAAGGAGCAACATCGACCTGGAGCAGCAAGCAACAGCACTTAAGCTTCAAGCGGAGGAGGCACAGAAAGAAGTAGAAAGACTTCAATATGCCCTGCAAGATCTTCGCCTCGACACAGACCAAAGAGAACAGTTGGAAAGAGAAACCCAAAAAGAACTCGACGAAAAACTCCAACAAGGTGACGCTCTCCTTGCAAGAGCAGAGACTGAACTCAAAGAAAGAGACGCTAAAGCCAGGGCCTGCGAGAAACACTTGCAAGCGGCCCGAGCTAAAATCGACGAGCTTACTCTGCAGAAACACGATCTCAAATACGAACTTGACATTGTTCACAGAGAGCTGAAACATTCTTATAGACTGCAAAGTAACCGGGAAGGGGAAACACACATCACAGAGTTTTTCCCGACCCGCTGGTCCGCACCTTTCAGCCAAGAATCCAGAGCAGAAAGAGGGGGGGAAAGCCCCCCTTTCAAGACATCACCAGCCAGCTTCCAAGAACACCTGTCAGCAGCGAAGGGGGAAGAGCCCTTCAAGAGAACCCATGCTACTAAACCCTGCACGGCTCCCCGAGAACTTGACAAGCTAGCCCGAAACATTCCTATGTTCGATCCAGATTCTGCAGGAGGTCATGACGTTCACGCTTATCTAAAGGACATTGACTTTCACTTGCAAACTGTCGCCAACTTGACAGCTTGGGACAATTTGTATCTGTTAAGAATCACGTCCAGTCGTGATGTGCGTAGTTTTCTAGACCGTCAACCAGAGACTGTCAAAGCAGACTACCAACAGCTAAGACAAGCTTTGATTCATGAATTTGCTGATCCAGAATCAGACGAAGGGTTCATCAACGCTATGAACCTCAAACAGGGCCGACTTGAAAACCCACAAGCCTACTACAGTCGTCTACGAAAAGCCTTTTTCGGATCACGCAACGAACCAGGTATGGAACAGGATGTCAACTTTAAAACTCTGTTCCTCCGAAACCTACATCACAGTTTGAGTTTTCATCTCGGACTCTCAGCGTGTCCGCGTAGCATGTCTACCCAACAGTTAAGAGACTTAGCCCATAAAGCTTATACCAAACAAAAGACTGTTTCTGAAAATACTGTGAAAAACCCCACAATCTACTCTGTCTCTGAGCACTGTTCAGAGCTGACCCTAGAGGGCGCCCAACAACACCACAGTCACAGACCTTTTTACAGAGAGTCAAGGCCATTCCAAGCCATCAGAGGGCAACACAATCGTGGTGGTGCTCGTCCAAAGCACCAGAGCGAGCGCTCTGAAAGATTCTGGTACCGGCGACCCAAAAAGAGCCGATCCCCACCATCCAGGACACAAAGCCCCGACAGCCGGCAGTGGAACCACTCTCGACACGACACTGGTAAGCTCAATCCTGAGCCTACATCAGAAAAACACAGCGCAGCCACGTCTGAAACAGCAGAGATCCTGAGGGTGCTGAAAGAGCTTCTTTACAGGGAAAACGCGCAAGGAAGACAAAGACGAACCAGACATCTTATGTCTAAGCATAAGAACTAAAACCAACACCCTGTGTAACTGCCACCTGACTGAGCCAAGCACCCCGAACACTGCTCGTCATCCACAGACCACAGAGCTAACTGTCACATCACAAGGTGACAGCATCACCCAAGCTCCACAGCTGACAGCTGCACACCCTGAACGAGACAGCACAGTACCTCACATCAGGTACCACAATCCCAAGGTACCAGAAAATGCTGTTTTGGCTATCTGCACCCGCAGAGAGCTACACGAGACCGGTCCTAACCACCCATCGATCGTCACACCTGCCCCGATGCCAACATTCCCGGGCAACCTCGTCGAAAAGGGGGTGGGCCAAAAACTCCACCTGAACATCACATTAGAAAAAGAAGTGAGCATGGAAGCCTTGATCGACACAGGATCAGACCTTACGGTGATCTCATCTCAACTTTTCAAAAGACTCCAAGCTAAAGCTAAGAGACAAGATCGAACTCTTACACCTCAAACTTGTGAGCTGAATGTGCAGTCATACAGCCAGAATGACATCCGGCTCGAACAGGTAGCTCACATTCACCTGACAATTGGTCCTTTGAGTCTAGTCCATCCCGTGTTCATCTCAAAAATGGACACTTTCCCGTTCCTCATCGGCAGAGACCTTCTAGATCGCTTTGAATGGTTACTGGACTTGAAACAGCTCAAAGTCTGGGCTCAAGTACGAGAACTTTACCCCCTCCAGTCACAGCCAGACGGTCAGGTCACAGAGTTAATGGGAACTCCCACAGCTAGCCATGAAGACACAGACTCAGCACCAGGTCAAGGTTCAACTTTGCTACCCTGCACCTTCCAGTTCACCAAAGACTTTAACACCTGCTGCCTCAAGGTCATGACTGACCTGCAGCGACATGACCTCACTCATGCCCTCGCCAAGCCTGACGCACTAAACAACAAGCTGTGGTCACTTTCAACCCACCCACCCACCCTAAAGGAAGACAAGATTACACACAGCATAAAAACTTTACCAGCTAAACTGCCTACCTCAGAGCCGCTGGCTCCGCTGTTTACAAAGACCAACATAGCGGACATGCGGGCTTCTGACACCTCCATAAAGACTTTGCTTAACCACCCTCGCACGCCGTCTGACCTCACTGACAACCAGTGCCTCAGACCACTGCATGACACCAAGCACATGCTGTGTGCACAGAACAACATTCTGGGTTGTGCACCGTCTGACATCACAATGCCAAGGCTTGTAATGCCACGGTGCAAAAGGGGGATAATGGCAATGTATTTCCATGACGCATCATGTGCTGCACACCGCAGCACCAGAGCCACTGACGAGACACTGAAGCAAGCGACATGCCGGCAGCAAGATGTGGCAAAACATGGGCCAAGGCGAGCTAAACCTAGTTGCCACCCATGAAGTAAAAAGACTGCCCTGTCCAACCAAAGACAACCCTCACCGGCTTCTTCCTCCCCTTTCTCTCTCTCTCTCTCCCTGTTGTCTGTACCAGGTTGCTGCTATGGTTCGCCATGCGGTGCTGTGAGCCAACCAGAGGACAGCTGCCACCGAGAGAACAACCAAGACTCCTGATCACCGACTACAGGACCTACACCCAGCAAGTGCAAGGCCAAGGTCGAACACATGTTCAACCAACTTGAGAAAGTGACTGTTACACAATCGGGACTCCGAAGCACCAACCACCGCTCCAAACGGTTCCTGGGAGCGTTGCTCGGAGCTGCTGCCAGAACTCTGTTTAACATTAATATGTCCAGTGTCAATGCAGCGAACCAGACCGTGAACTCCATGAAACCGCTGTTTACTATCTTCCAGAATGACTTTGCCCAGACTCAGCTGGTTACAGCGCTAACGACAGACATGCTGTGGGAGGTTAGCTCCTCCAATGACAGCCTAGCCACGGGTAGAACCCCACCGTACATGATACCCTTAAGCCTTGTGCTAACTGTGCTGGCTACCGCTACTGCCAAGCCAACTGATCCTCTTCAGACTCACCTCGCCTACTCTCTGGGTAGCGCCATCCTACTGCACGTCGATCCCGAGCAGAGGGAAGTGGATGTGCTCCTGAACCAACCCATCAGCAAGTCAAGCCGAGTCTACAGACTTAAAGACATTGTCAATGTCAGGTTTTGGAAGAGCAACACCCACATCAAGACACACATTCCAGATGTGGTAGCCTACCACGACAGTAACCCACAGCTGTACCTGGCCCCAAATCTGCACATGTGTACTTTGACCAAAGACATTCTCTGCCCTAGGAAACCCTTCCTCAGAGACAACATTGAAGGAATCTGTGGGTTGCAACCCCTGGCCAGCGACACACGCTGCCCTGCCGAAACCAAGTCTTGCACGCAAGTCACCGAGACACAAGCAGAGATTGTGGGGGACAGGTGGCTCATTAACACTCCTATGCGTACAGCTACCCTGACTTACGACCATCATAACACCGCCACACGTGTCAATCTGCTCAACCAGAGTATGTGGATCCAAGTACCGAAAGGTGCCATCCTACACCTTGATGATCTGGCATTGTACCATCTTCCGAGCAAAGAATACCAGACAGCACTGGAACTCCCATCATTCAAAAACTACAACTTCACCTTAGATCCAGAACTGGAACTCTGGATTGAGGAAAGGGGGTCCCAACTCCTCGACATTGCTCCTGTCAACACAGCCCTCCGTGCACGGTCTCGGCGGTCCGTTCTGAACACTTCATCTGCGGTCCGAGCCTGGACCGCCGCCAACAATGCGCTGTGCATCTCTACAGGTAATCAGCCACACCCCGACACTAGGTTTGGCCTCCATTCTGTACAGAAGACTCAACAAGATGCGATACAGCCAAGCTCATGAAAGCTGTGTCCGAAGGTCTCAGACGGAATCCTCGGAAAGGGGGTGCTAAGTCAGAGACCACGCCGAACCTCATCGAGCTGAATCCTCAGCCCTAACAACCACCTGCTAATGACCAGGATTCACCTGCCAGCCGGCCATTAGGATGACTGTTGTCCGATGAAGTCCACACCGGGACTTCCTCAGACGAAAAGGGGGAACTGTAGCGACTGACCGAATCCTGATTGTTTTTCTCATGTTGAACAAATATGAACACATACATGTTCAAATTCAGAAAGCCCTAAATGACTGGCTTGGTGCCATGTCTACAAGTTTGCAAGCAGGCCGCTGGTTAATGTTTTACGACGACTTGATGAAATCAACGAACATGTGTACTTTGACCAAAGACATTCTCTGCCCTAGGAAACCCTTCCTCAGAGACAACATTGAAGGAATCTGTGGGTTGCAACCCCTGGTTGCATCAATCAATCATGCACATACATACTTTATAATCTTTTCAAAACTAGTCAACGTCTTTCAAAACTAAAGTATACATTTTATCATACGTATTTCAAAGTAAAGGATTCATTAGTTAGTTGATGACTTTATTTTGACAAAACACATACAGTATATATTCCTCATCTCAGTATAGCAATAGAGTTTGCTAAAAGCTGTTCATTCAATACAGCAGTATTTGAAAATCGATCATATTTTGTAAAATTACATTTATATTTGCATTTATGTCAAAACCTAGACACTTTTAAACATCAAAAGGACATTTATTCATATGTATTCGTGTCAAAATGACAAATAAACAGATTTTCCTATTCAATTTTGCAAGGAAACGCTTCCAAGACGCTTGCGTATCGCGTGAAAAATAGGCGTCGGTTCTATTTCTAGAATGCACGCGTTTTCCACGCGGCTCGTCTCACACAGGCAGTATGCAAACTCTAAACTGTTAACATGGATGGGAGCCGAAATAAAAACGGACACGCCACGCAGCTGAGACGCTTACGCCACGCATCCAGTGTTTCACCGGCCTTATCCAGCGGATGTGGGCGTTTCACAGGTTTGTATGGATCGCCTCACATTTGCGTTTGAATAGCGCGGTCTCCGTAGGCGGAGTCACATTAAAACTTAATTAGCTGAGATGAGAACGACTGACATCTCTCTCTTTACATACATATTATATAAACTGTGAATATTTGTTTTTTATAAAAATTACTTCATTTGAAAGAAGAGAATTCAAGCTTCATGCCTGTGTGACTGTATGCCTGTTTGACTGAGTATTCGCTGAGTTACAGTTCATTTTCGGACGCGTTTCAGAATTGACTTCACTGACGGAGAGTAGGCAGAACTCGCATCATGTTTATTTTTCTTTATTTGGCGAAAAGCACAACACTTTGTTTTTATTATGAGCATACACAAAAAAAATACACACTAAACAGGATCGATTGATGTATAACACAAGCATATAAGATAAAATTTAATATTTTTTTTTTATTATTTTTTTGCACTCATACAGAAAAAAACGAGCCTATCGCGCCGGCGAGATAGCCGACCTCAGGGGGTTAAGGTTGCCTATTCCCTTTTTCAAAGTGATTTGATTTCTTGTTGTCTCTCTCAAAGGTTACATTGTCTGTGATTTTTGCCATAGCCTACTGCGATCTCTGATCGCACATTTTGCTTTCACTTTCTCCCTCTCTCTCATTCTCTCTCTCATCCTTTTCTGTCAGTCTATCTTTCTATAATCCTGATCATTTTATTCCCCCTCTTACTGTTATTCGTTACCTTGTATTGTTTAACTGTATGTTCTGTACATAGACATATAATCCGTGTATATACATATATTCTGTTTGAATCGTAGTATGTATTCTTTAGTTTTGCAATTATTAAAATCCATTAGCCTATATCCTTGATTGATTCTGTCTGTCTGCTCATATTGTAAAGTCAATGAGGTGTTTTGATCCAAGCTACATGCTTTATCTTGTTACTTTTCAGTAACCTAAATTGTATAAGGACAGGAGAATAGTTTCCATGGCCAGAAACATAATTTTCCTGAAATTATAAGAAGTGATAACTTTATTGAGAAGTTGATAAGTTAATCTTACGGCCGTTTGCTGGACAAACAGATTGTTTGATAACTAAATTAATTCCATTAAAGTTATCTCATAAACTCGATCTGTACAGAGACTATTGATATATATTAATGACAAACAATAACCCGTTGTGGTGATCATTCATATATACAAGCGATCTGTTTTCAGCTTCGATAAAATAATGTAACTGTAATATGCAATATATTAATCATATTCATGATTAATTATTAAAATTCCCTATAGATCATTTGAGCTAATGTTAATATACTACCCAGTGCGGTTACAGTTTATATCATTCATAGTGACAAGAAGCCTTTCCAGTTTCATCATTGGCTGCTGCCAAGCAACTCCATAGCAACCAAACAGAGTACCCTAGCAACCGTTTAGCAAAACATATATCTCTGCATCAAAACATCGTATGGAGATGGGGCCTGGCTCTTTTGACTAAATCATGGTAAACTATGGTAAATCATGCTAGAATTATGGTAAATCATACTACAACGTGGTAAATCATGGTAAACTATGGCAAATCATGGTAAATCATGGTAAACTATGGTAAAGCATGGTAAACTATGGTAAATCAGGTTAGAATCATAGTAAATCATACTAGAACATGGTAAATCATGGTATACTATAGTAAATCATGGTAAATCATGATAAACCATGCTAGCATTATGCTAGCAACATGCTAATCATAGTAGCAAAATGCTAATCATGCTAACATGATAGTCGTTACATGCTAATCATGCTAGCAACATGCTAATAATGCTAGCATGATACTAGCTACATGCTAATTATGCTAGCTTGCAATAAACTTGTTAGCAAACATGCTATTCATGTTAGCATATTGTTAAAAAACATGCTAGCATCATGCTAACAGCATGCTAATCATGCTAGCTACATGCTAATCATGCTAGCTTTTGGAGTTTCATGATTGGCAGCTGCCAAGCCACTCCCTAGCAACCAAAAAGAGTGCCCTAGCAACCATTTTGCAAGAGCTATATCTCTGCATCAGACCATCGTATAGAGATGGGGGTTGGCTCTTTTGACTCATGCTAGCAAACAGGACTTCCAACATGCTACACATGCTAACTGTGAATATCTACATGCTCATAGCGATTAGGGAAGTGCTAAATCATGCCAAGAAAAATGCTAAGAACTCCAATAGTAGTTCTTAGTAGTGATAAGTAGTTCGAGTTTTGCCACTACAAGCACCACTTCACATTTTCTTCAGGAAATGTACATTCTAGTTCTTATTATTATTAGTGGTGGTGCTTGCCAAAGGCAAGGCATCACTAGTGTTCTCTTGCATACTTATGTTTTAGTGGTGCTTGAAAAAGTCAAGACATCACTATTGTTATTGCTCATACTTATTAGTGGTGCTTGCTGAAAGCAAGGCATCACTATTGTTATTGATTTGATTTGATTTATTGGTTTATTTAAAAGGGGACAGTGCAATTTCATAAAACACATGCACAAACATGGTTAAAAAAGCCAGAATTAGCCAAAAGGCTATTTTTCATCTGTAGTCCCCTGGCCAAGATGTAAAAAAGCATTAAAATACGAACAAGAAAATACATTTACAAGTCCATGGCAAATTGACTACAATATAACTACAATATAAATGACACTGTAAAATAACTTAAGGTACACTGTACCTGTTACAATAATAAGACACACAAAGAACACATTTTCTGAAAGGCTATAGTATATCAAATATATAATACAGCTCAAAAGGCTCTGCTTTTAATGTTGGCAGACATAATTGTTAATAAGCCAAATTTTCAATTTTTTTGTAAAGGCCTTGTAAGTGTTGAGCTGTCTAACCTCCTCAGGTATAGAATTCCATTCAGCAGCGCCCCTCACTGACCAGGCAGAGCGACTGAAAGTGCTCCTGCGCAGAGGGATGACACAGTCCCCTCTGGCAGAGCCTCGAGTGACGCGCTCAGAACTGTTTCTTTGGCTGATGAACTCAGCCAGAGGAGCTGGGGCCAAATCATGTGTCACTTTGTATATGAGACTCAGATCTAAAAACTTATGAATACTGTCCCAGTTTAAAAGGCTGTGTTTTTTTAAAATTGCACAATGATGATAGTGCCTTGGTTTTTTGTCCATGATTTTAATGGCTTGTTTGTATAATGATTCCAAAGGTCTTTTTGCGCTCTGACTTGCTTGAGACCAACTTATTAAGCAGTAATTGAGGTGGCTGAAAATCATGGAATGTAAAAAAATTAGTGCAGCTTCGGTTGACATATCATTTCGAATTGAGCGGAAATTTGCAAGATTAAACTTGATTATTTTACATAATTTTTCAATATGGGCTTTAAAGGAGAGATGTGAATCTATTACTAAGCCAAGATATTTGTATTGATTTACGATTCGTAATTTTTCTCCGGCAACTATTATGTCAGAATTAAATGAAGTTCTATTGGTTTTACTGAAGAACATACCTACAGCAGCCAGGATGTAACACGAGTCATTGCTTTAGTGAGTTTATCTGCAACAATGTCTTTAGAGCGACCATGAACAAATAGAACGGTGTCATCCGCATACATTAACCATTCTACTTCAGAGCAAACATTAGGCAAGTCATTGACATAAAGGCTAAATAAGAGGGGCCCTAATATTGAGCCCTGAGGAACCCCGGTGGTTAGCCTAAGAGACTCAGAATTGCAGTTGTTAATTAGTACAGATTGTGTACGATCATGCAGGTAGGATTCAAACCAGCTAACAGTGTCACGAGAGAATTTAAATTGTGAAAGCTTGTTAAGTAGAACTGAGTGGTTCACTGTATCAAAGGCTTTCTTGAGATCCAAGAATACCGCCCCTACTACTCCCCCCTTGTCAAGAGAAGATTTTATTTTCTCGATAAAAAGGCACGTAGCCGTTTCAGTGGAGTGTTTTGATCTAAAACCAAACTGCATGGCGTGAAAAGAGGGGGAGCTACTGTTTAAGTACTGGACAGTCTGCTCAACCACCCATTTTTCTGCAATTTTAGAAATGGCCGGAAGAATGCTTATTGGTCGGTAGTTATTCATGGAGGTAGATAGACCAGACTTAAAAACTGGCGTAACAATAGCAGATTTCCAGGCCTTTGGAAAATGACCACTGGAAATAGATAGATTAATAATAGAAGCAATGGGAGTAGCCAGAGCGGATCCTGAATCTTTAAGCATGTTCGTGTCCATACCAAATACATCCCTGGCCTTAGATGGTTTTAGGGTTTTAATTATGTCAATGACTTTAGTCTCAGTGATGTTT
Organism: Squalius cephalus; assembly: GCF_949319135.1. Taxonomy (NCBI): domain Eukaryota; kingdom Metazoa; phylum Chordata; class Actinopteri; order Cypriniformes; family Leuciscidae; genus Squalius; species Squalius cephalus. The sequence goes on along the minus strand of NC_137127.1, from coordinate 32,279,800 downwards.
GCTATGAAGAAAGACTGTGTTGCAGACACTAAGTGTTTTTTTTTTTGTTTTATTGTAAAGTTCTTAGAGATTTCTGCTACCGATTTAATAAAATAATTGTTAAATGCATCAGCTATTATCTTTGGTTCTGTTATAAAGTCTCCATTTAATTCAATTTGCATTTGTTTTGTCTTATTTTTGTGGGACTCACCTGTCAGTTTTTTTATATAATGCCAGGTTATTTTAGAATTTCCACGTGCACTATTCAAAGCAGTAATGAAAAAGTCAGCTTTAGATCTCCTTATTTCTCTCACTACTCTATTTCTTAAAGAGATAAATTGATGCCTGTTATATCCTGATTTTACAGCCAGCTTCAAGGAATGATCTCGTTCTTTCATCAATTTCAGAACAGATTCATTTAACCATGGAAGGCCATTTTTTTTAGCTCGTAATCTAATTTTCCGTGTAAATTGAGTAATAATTTGCTGTATTTTATTAGAAAATAGAGAACAATCCTTGTCCAAGTTTATGCCAGAGAGTAAATCATCCCAATTTACATCATCGATTGAATCTATGAAGTTTTGTTGTTCCTGCTTTGGTATCCTAAAGGATTCTGTGGCTGGCAAAGGTTTAAAACGCTTTTTATTTAATTTTCTGGTGACCATTATGAGATTGTGATCAGACAATCCAGTAAGCATATTATATGATTTCAAAATCCTATCTGGCCTGTTTGTAAAAGCTAAATCAATTTGAGTGCTCGTAGAGTTTGTAATTCTCGTAGCACCATTAATCACCTGAGCCATATCCATTTTATCCATTACCTTTTTCAAGTTTTTCCTGATCTGCTTAACTTCCCAATTAACATTCAGGTCACCTAATATTATAAGTTCTTTTGCAGGATTAAGTTGTTTTAATAAAATGTCCAGCTTTTCAGAAAAATCTGCATTTGATGAAGGAGGTCTATAAATAACCACAAGAATGTAAGACATTTGCGGTGACAAAGTTACATTTAAACCAATAAATTCCAAATCATTCTCATCTGTGACATGAATTTCATTACAGTTAAAAGTGTCCTTGGCATAAATCATAACCCCCCCTCCCTTGGAACCCTGTCTGTCTTTACGAAACATTTTATAACCAGGTATAGATATTATTGCAGAGGGTGAAGTTTCCTTAAGCCATGTCTCAGAGAGGCATAAGAAGTCAATATTAGAATCAGTAAGTAGGTGGCGAACTTGATCACTTTTTAAATTGATACTTCGTATATTTAAATGTGCACATAGAATACCTTTCGGTTTAGATCTTGAGTCCCAAATTAGTTTGGAGTTATTAACTGTCTGAAATACCCTAAATTTCTGGTGTTTTATTATCGCTGGATTTGGCAGTTTCCTGTTTCTATTGTTGACGTTATTCGCAGTTAGCTCCACAATTTCTGCGCTGTCACCCGTTGCACGGCTCCCAAACCCAAAAGAAAGAGAAAATGGGGCTCGAACTTTACTTGCCGATGTAGAAAGGGTCTGACAGCCGCTGACGGAGGCCAGCGATCCGGCCGCTCCGGTAAGATCCGTATCAGCTTGTGGACTGCCGACAACACTCCCCCGCGTCGACCCCACCGAGGCCCCCACGGCACAGCTCAATGAGCACGATGGACTCCGGTGAAACGGCGCTCCCCGGCCATCCCGGAAGGCGCCCCCGTCCAAACACCCAACCGATGGGGGCATCCCATACGGCGGAGGGGGCAGCGCAGCGAAGTCGGCAGACCCGCCACCGCCGCCAACCCCCGACGGATCCGCCCAACCGGCGACCACATCCGCTTCAAACACCGATCCCTCCCCGCTCGCCGGAGAAACAGAAGAACCGAGGTGAGTGTTTAGCTCAAACGTGTCACTTGTAATATAAGTGCGTACCTGTAAGTTTCTTGGGATGCTCCTGCAGTAGTTAGATGTGATGATATGGTGACTATCTGATGTTGGACCATTTGTCGGACCGGGGCATTGATGATGTCCCCGGACAGCAAAAGGCAGATGGTGATTATTAGTGTGAGGCTCTGTTGCGGCTTGAGTGCCGATTTGGTATGCTTTCTCTTTTCGCTATACAGATGTGGATGAATGAAAGTAGCAGCCAGGACGTGTTTTCCAAGTCCAAGATGTTTGGTGTCTTTGATTATTACAAAGTCCACTGATATAGGTTTAGTTATGCTGTTAGAACTATTAGAGTCATTCAGAATATGACTAGTTTCTGTGTAAAAAAAAGGTGTTTGTAAGCAGTGCATAAGCAAAGAGTGCTCCAGCTATCCCTGCCACACCCGGCGCGGCCATCTTCCTCAAGATGCTCATACTTATTATTATTAGTGGTGCTTGCTGAAAGCAAGGCATCACTATTGTTATTGCTCATACTTATTAAGTTGACTTGAGAGAGCCAACTTACTGAAATCCTATTTAAACTTATTAAGTTGGCTTGAGAGAGCCAACTTACTGATATTGTACTTAAACTTATTATTAAGTTGGCTTGAGAGAGCCAACTTACTGAAATCCTATTTAAACTTATTATTATTCTTCTGTTAAAAACGGTTGACTCCTCCTAGAGCTTTAACTCTACATACTCCAAACTCAGCTCAGACCTTCAAACTGTTCTGACTCAAGTTGCTTTATCTTTTCAGACTGATCGGACTTATGGTTTTCCTAAAAATGACGATCAAAACTCGGAAAAACTCCCATTGACTTACATTGGGGAGTTCTAAAAAAATTCAAATCCAGATTCAAACTCACCAACCGACAAAAATTTAAATCTAAACACCTTGAAGACTAAACCAAACTGCCGTTCTATATACTATATGAGCCATTGAGACTCATTTAAACTAATAAACTCATCTATCTATCTACTTCAAACTAATTTAAACTTTAAACTACTTTAAACTTCAAACTAAATTAAACTTCAAACTAATTTAAACTTTAAACTTCAAACTAATTTAAACTTTAAACTAACTTAAACTTCAAACTACTAAATTTACTTCATTTAAACTTATAAACTCTAAACTCATACACTTATAAACTAATTAACTTATAAACTCATGAATTCATAGACTTATGGGAACTCTTAAACTCATAAATTAATAAACTCTGAACTCTTAAACTTATAAACTAATAAACTCTGAACTCTTAAACTCATTTAAACTTATAAACTCAAAACTCAAAAACTCGTACACTTATAAACTCATCAATTTATACACTTATAAACTCTAAACTCTGAGTGTGCGTGTGTGTGTCTGAGTGAGAGTGTGAGCGAGTTAGTGTGTGTGGGTGTGGGTGTGGGTGTGTGTGTGTGTGTGTGTGTGTGTGTTTATCTATCTATTAACTTATCTATCTATCTGTCATTAACTTCAAACTACTGTAAACTACTTTAAACTTCAAACCACTTTAAACTTCTTAAGTTTAAAGCTCCCAGCTCCCAAGCAACTCCATAGCAACCAAACTTGAGTACCCTAGCAACCGTTTTGCAAGACCTATATCTCTGTATCAGAACATCATATAGAGATGAGGTTTGGCTCTTTTGACTCATGCTAGCAAACAGCACTTCCAACATGCTACACATGCTAGCAGTGAATAGCTACATGCTAATAGCGATTAGTTAAGTGCTAAATCATGCCAAGATCATGCTAAGAACTCTATAAAAACTCCATAGTAACCATCTGTGACAACTACCAACCACCTAGCAACACCAGAGCAACCACCCAGAACACCCTAGCAACCGCCTAGCAACACCATAGCAACCACCTAGAACACCCTAGCAACCGCCTAGCAACCACCCAAAACACCCTAGCAACCACCCAGAACACCCTAGCAACCACCCAGAATACCCTAGCAACCACCTAGCAACAGCATAGCAACCACCTAGAACACTCTAGCAACCGCCTAGCAACCACCCAAAACACCCTAGCAACCGCCTAGCAACCACCCAAAATACCTTAGCAACCACCCAGAACACCCTAGCAACCGCCTAGCAACCACCCAAAACACCCTAGCAACAACCTAGCAACCACCCAAAACACCCTAGCAACCACCTAGCAACCACCCAGAACACCCTAGCAACCGCCTAGCAACACCCTAGCAACCACCCAAAAGACCTTAGCAACCACCTAGCAACACCCTAGCAACCACCCAAAATACCTTAGCAACTGCCTAGCAACACTAATACTAATTACTACTTAATTTAAACGTGTGTGTAAGTGAGTGAGTGTGTCTGTATGTGTGTGTGGATCAAGAAAGACAAAATCAAGTAATTATGCTTCAAAAATTATTTTATTTAGTTAATGCCCATTAGGATCGCACTTAGTCTGGAACCTCACCCGTAAATAAGTAAAACTGGAGTAAAATATTAAACTCCTTTGGGGTCAAGCAAAACGTTACCGGACCAACTCATCGTTTTAATCATACACTCGATTTAATTATATCACATGGAACCGATCCAACCGATATAGATATCATTCCACAAAGTGACGATGTCACTGACCATTACATGGTAATTTGCATATTACGTACTCCTGTAATATATCATGCTGCGCCGCGTTATCGATTAGGCAGAACAATCCTTCCATCCACCATAGAAAATTTTTCAAATTGCTTATCTGATCTGTCTCAGCTGCTCAGTGAACCCAAACAAACAGATGAACTTGAGGAATTAACTAGCACTATGAGCACCATTCTCTCTGGAACATTGGATATTGCTGCACCCATTAGATTAAAAAAGGTCAGAGAGAAAAGTAAAGCACCATGGTACAACAATACTACGCATGTTCTAAAGAGAGAAACCCGTAATTTAGAGCGTAAATGGAAAAAAAACTAACTTAGAGGTCTTTAGAATCGCATGGAAAGACAGTATGTCACGTTATAAAAAGGCCCTAAAAGAGGCCAGGGCTGAGCATCTCCGCAAACTAATAGAAAACAACCAAAACAATCCTAGGTTCTTATTTAACACCGTGGCTAGACTAACAAATAAACAGATGTCTCCTGAACAAAATATTCCGTTACAGTTTAGTAGTAATGATTTCATGAAGTTCTTCACTGAGAAAATAGAAAACATCAGAACCACAATTATAAACGTTCAATCCTCAATCGCGCCTTATAATTCAGCCTCAATTATCACCCCGCAAGAACAATTACAGTGCTTTACAACTATAGAACAAAAAGAGTTAAATAAACGTATCACTTCATCTAAAACAACAACATGTTTACTAGATCCTATACCAACTAAACTATTGAAAGAAGTGTTACCTGTAGTGGAAGAGCCTCTCCTCAATATTATTAACTCATCTTTATCTTTAGGTCATGTTCCAAGAACATTTAAACTGGCAGTTATAAAACCTCTCATTAAGAAACCACAATTAGATCCACATAATCTAGCAAATTATAGACCCATTTCAAATCTACCTTTTATGTCTAAAATACTAGAAAAAATTGCGTCCGCTCAACTGGGCTCTTTCTTGCAAGAAAATGACACCTATGAAAAGTTTCAGTCTGGATTCAGGCCGCACCATAGCACTGAAACAGCGCTCGTTAAAATCACAAATTATTTACTTTTAGCTTCTGACCAAGGCTGTATCTCAATATTAGTTTTACTTGATCTTAGTGCTGCGTTCGATACTATAGATCATACAATAATCTTAGATCGACTACAAAATTATACTGGTGTTCAAGGACAAGCATTAAGCTGGTTTAGATCGTATTTATCTGACCGCTATCATTTTGTTTATTTAAATGGAGAAAAATCGATCATAACTCCAGTAAACTATGGAGTGCCGCAGGGATCTGTGTTAGGCCCTCTGTTATTTTCAATATATATGCTGCCACTTGGAAATATTATAAGGAAACATGGAATTAGTTTCCATTGTTATGCTGATGACACTCAAATCTATATTTCATCACGGCCAGATGAAAACGCTAAATTATCCAAATTGACAGAGTGTGTTAAAGATATAAAAGATTGGATGACGCGCAATTTTCTTTTATTAAATCCAGACAAGACAGAGGTATTAATCATCGGTTCAAAAAACCACCCACAAAACCTCTCACAATACAACTTTAACATAGTAGGATGTCCTGTTACTTTATCCTCTACAGTAAAAGACCTGGGTGTTATATTAGACTGCAACATGTCTTTTGAAAATCATATTTCATATGTTACAAGAACAGCCTTTTTCCACCTTAGAAACATTGCTAAGCTACGTAACATGCTATCAATTTCTGACACAGAAAAGTTAGTTCATGCATTCATGACCTCGAGACTAGATTACTGTAATGCTTTATTAGCCGGTTGTCCTGCAACCTCAATAAACAAGATACAGTTAGTCCAAAATGCCGCCGCCAGAGTTCTAACTAGATCAAGAAAATATGATCATATAACACCAATTTTATCATCACTACATTGGTTACCTATAAAGTTCCGTATTAATTACAAGGTATTGCTACTGACTTATAAAGCCCTAAACGGCTTAGCTCCAGTCTATTTAACCGATCTTCTATCGCCCTATAATCCATCGCGCTCTTTAAGGTCACTAAATTCGAGGCTTTTGGTCATACCTAGGATATCCAGATCCACCAAAGGAGGGAGAGCATTTTCACATTTAGCTCCAAAACGCCTCGGTTACGACTGTAACCTCGGTTCCCTGAAGAGGGAACGAGCGTTGCGTCAAGATTGACGCTATGGGGAACGCTTTGCGTGATGACGTCTTGAAGCACATGTAAAATCAGTCCAATGGTGTGGCGGAACGTCAGAGGCGGGTGACGTCACGTACCAGGAAACTATAAAGCCGGCCCGAAAACAGAAAGCGAAAGCTTTGTAAAGTCTGAAGTAGTCGCTGGCAGGCATGAAGGAGATATGGCAAGGTGACGCAACGCTCGTTCCCTCTTCAGGGAACCGAGGTTACTGTCGTAACCGAGGCGTTCCCTTTCAAGGGAACTCGCGTTGCGTCGAGATTGACGCTATGGGGAACGTCTATACCAATGCCACCATAGCTACAAATGTCTGTCCTGTGTGAAACATTAAAGAGCAGCACTAGGATGACAGGACCTGAGACCCTGGTGTAGAGTCCAGGTCCAAAGAGTAAAACCTGACAAAGGTGTGCGGTGAGGACCAGCCTGCCGCATCACACACGTCCTGGAGAGAAACTCCTGAAATAAGGGCCTTGGAGGCCGCCATACTCCTTGTAGAGTGTGACTGGACAGCCATAGGAGAAGGCTGCCCGGCCGCTTCATAAGCAAGCGAAATAGCCTCAACCACCCACTTGCTCATTCTTTGCTTAGACACTGGAGATCCCTTGTTAGGGGACCCAAAGCATACAAACAGCTGATCACTTTTACGCCACAGGGCAGCTCTGTGGACATAAGCGTCTAACTCCCGAACTGGGCAAAGCAAATTATTCGTCTCCTGGTCCGCATTCTGAAAGGGAGGAGGACAGAAGGCCTGCAGTACAATAGGTCTAGCCACATTAGTGGGGACCTTGGGGATATAACCCGGTCTCGGATGTAGAAAAGCTCTAACCATACCCGGTGCAAACTCTAAGCATGACGGGGCAACCGACAATGCTTGAAGATCCCCTATTCTCTTGAGAGAAGAAATGGCTAGAAGGAATAGAGCTTTCAATGTCAAGAACTTCTCAGGAACCTCCTCAATAGGCTCAAAGGGGGCCAGGGAAAGGCCTTGCAGCGCAATGGACAAATCCCATGGTGGCACCCTAGAGCGAACTGCAGGCCTCAGCCTCCAGGTGCCACGAAGGAAACGAGATACCAAGGGGTCTTTCCCCACCGACATTCCACCCAAAGGAATGTGGTAAGCACCTATGGCCGCCACATAAACCTTTAAAGTGGACGGGGTCAGACCTGCAGTGAACCGCTCTTGCAGGAACTCCAGTACTGTACCAACTTGGCAGTTAACTGGGTCCAACCGACGGTCACTACACCAAGAAGCGAATACTCTCCACTTCGGGGCATAAAGTTTCCTCGTGGAGGGAGCTCTGGACTGTAGAATGGTCTCAACAACCTCAGTTGAGAGACCTGACTCTATGAGCTGGGCCCCCTCAGAGGCCAAGCCCACAGGTTCCACAGTTCTGGTTGTGGGTGTAATATCGAACCCTCCGCTTGGGACAGAAGGTCCCTCCTGACGGGTAGCTCCAAAGGAGGCCCGTCGAGGAGAGACACAAGATCGGGAAACCATACTCTGCCCGGCCAGCGGGGGGCTATAAGAAGTAGATGGATCCGGTCCCTGCGAACTCTTTCCAGAACTCCCGGGAGCAGAGCAACTGGGGGAAAAGCGTACAGACGTAGCCTCGGCCACGTCTGTACCATAGCATCCAGTCCCAGAGGAGCTGGATGCGTGAGGGAGAACCAAAGTGGACAGTGAGATGTCTCTCGAGACGCAAACAGATCCACTTGTGCTTGGCCAAACTCCCTCCATATCAGCTCCACCACCTCGGGGTGGAGCCTCCATTCCCCGGGCCTCAGCCCCTGTCTCGACAGAGTGTCTGCTCCTATATTCTGGACCCCAGGGATGTAAGCTGCCCTGAGTGACAACAGCTTCCCCTGGGACCACAAGAGGATATGGCGTGCCAGATTGCATAATGGGCGTGAGCGCAAACCCCCTTGGTGATTTATATAGGCGACTACCGACGTGTTGTCCATATGTACTAGCACATGGTGCCCCCTGAGATCTGTGATAAAGCTCCTCAGAGCCCAGAAGACAGCTAACATCTCTAGGCGATTGATATGCCATGAACGATGATGGTCTTCCCACAGACCTTGAGATGAGCGACCCTCTAGAATCGCTCCCCAACCCGTGAGGGAAGCATCCGTCGTTAGCAGTTTGCGACGACAAGGAGCTCCCAACACTGGGCCCTGGGACAGGAACCAAGGTTTCTTCCACATAACCAAAGCACGTAGGCATCGCCGCGTGACCTTGATTGTGCGAAATGGGTTGCCCCTCTAGGAAAACCCCCTGGTCCTGAGCCACCACTGCAGGGGCCTCATGTGCAGCAGTCCAAAAGGTATCACGTTGGAAGCTGCTGCCATGAGACCCAACAGTCTCTGGAACTGTTTGACAGTGAGTAGCTGGCCTAGCTTTACACTTTTCACAGCTGCCAGGATGGACTCTATACGTGGCGGTGACAGGCGCGCCTGCATCGACACTGAATCCCAAACCACGCCCAAAAAAGTGGTCCTCTGAAGTGGAGAAAGCACACTCTTCTTGGCGTTCAGCCGTAACCCCAGCTCTTTCATATGGGCGAGGACGACATCTCGATGCCAAATCGCCATCTGATGCGACTGAGCTAAAATCAACCAATCGTCGATGTAGTTCATTATGCGAATACCCTGAAGGCGCAAGGGCGCCAGAGCTGCATCCACGCATTTGGTGAAAGTGCGGGGTGATAAAGCTAGACCGAATGGAAGAACTCGATATTGGTATGCTTTGCCCCCGAAAGCAAACCTCAGGAACTTCCAGTGACACGGATGGATGGAAATATGGAAATATGCGTCCTTGAGATCTATCGTGACAAACCAGTCCTCGGACCTGATTTGTGGCACGATTTGTCTCAAAGTCAACATTTTGAACTTGAGCTGCATGACTGACTCGTTCAGAACTCGAAGATCTAAAATGGGACGCAATCCCCCGTCCTTCTTTGGAACTATGAAATACCGGCTGTAAAACCCGGTTTCCCTGTTGGAGGGAGGTACATATTCTATGGCCCCTTTCTCTAACAGAGTGTTCACTTCTTGTTCCATGACCAGAACCTGCTCGGGGTCCACCACTGTGGGTAGGACCCCCATAAACCGAGGTGGGCGTTTCTTGAACTGTATTTGATACCCTTTTTCTATGGTCTGCAGGACCCATCGAGAAACATTTGGCAGTAGCTTCCACGCTGTCAAAGATTCTACTAGAGGTACCAGTCTCTCGAGACTGGCTTCTGGATTTTGTTGTTGTTGAGTAATCGGTTCATCGCCCTGTAACGGCGCACTGGCAGGGAACGACTGAACGGACTGCTCTAACTCCCTCCTCAGAGGGGGCGGGCATCCCGAGGCCACTACGTTTCCGGGTGGTCCTTGAGATATGTGCTCGCCGGAGACCACTGCGCCATGAAAAACCGGAGGCGGCAGGGTTGGCAGAACGGTCCCCTGAGGGTATCTAAGGGAGACGGGCACCGTAAAAGGAGGTGTTGACAGCTGCACTTTGGGGGGGACTACCCTCATTGTCCTGAGCCCTCGGGCGTCAGGACTTTTTCCCCGCAGCCTTCTTGGCAATAATAACGGTCCGCAGATCCGTTTTACCCCTCGAAGACTGCTGGGTTTGAGAGCGCCCTCCGTGTCCCCGTGATTTTTGTGGGGGAGCACGGGAGGACACACTCTGTTTTTGAGTGGCACGATGTTCAGCGCTCTTTTTAGATGAGTGAGGCTGCTCCCGCTCAGCAGCCTCATAGAAAGAACGGCGGGGGAGAAGTTTTTGAAGGGCGGCTGCCTGTTTAGAAGCTTCTTGAAACTTAACTACAGCAGAATTAACCGCATCACCAAACAATCCCGAAGTGGAAACAGGCGCATCCAACAGAAAATGTTTTTCTTTGTCTTTAACCCTTTACCTGTCACCCCCCTTTTTGAGAATGGACATTAAAATGCACTATTCAAGCTTAAATGGTTGTAATTCAAGGATGCTTTGGAGTATAGACCCAAGTTTGGTCTTGTTTTAAAGGGAAAAAATAGCAGATTATAACCAAATTTGAAGTTGATATCACAAAAATTGAAGTTCCCATGAGATTTTGTTTAGGCGTATTACCAAAAATAGCCACCGGGTGTCATTGAATTCCATTGAATTTAACTGTATGCATTCTACCATAAAAAAATAATAAATTTCTGTCCAAATATCACTTCTGTCACAAAATATGGAACCTTGAGACTCAGACCTTTCTGACAATATGTGTTTTGTCAAGATTAGAAAATATTTTGATCATAAATTATGAAACATGATGATGCCCAAAAGGGGAGGAGCCTGATAAAATCATTTAGAGTACCGTTTCTATGGTAACACAATGTCCAAATTCAAAACAGTTTTCACAGGATGAATTCTGAGATCATAAGCTTTCAAATGATACCTAATTTATGATAACTACTAAAATATGTTATGTAATAAAAAAAGGCAATAAAAAAGATAATATTATATTTTAGAGGATATATGTATATTAAACTTTTTAGAGGATAATATTATTTTATATTTTTTTTTTATTGACAAATACTAGATTCAATGTTTTATTATGAACTTTTAGCATGACAACCAAAGTTTCAGTTATTAAAAGTGTGTGCGTCGACTTTTTGTGACAAACGCCGGAAACGCCTGTTATGATGTAGATTTTTTGAGGTGCACTCTTGTCATAAATTAATCTATTATTGTTCCTGCATAAATTGTAACAAAAAACAGTGCTGAAATATCTATTAAGTAGTCTTAGACCTTTCCAACGATATATAGTTTGTCATGACTAGATTAGGATTTAATAGTAATATAGTGAAGTAAATTTAGGTTTCCCGTAAACGGGCAGGTGACAGTTAAGGGGTTAATATTGCTGAGATTGAGCCACAGATGCCTCTCAGTGGCCACCAGGGCTGCCATAGAGCGGCCGATGGATTTAGCCGTCTCCTTGGTGGCCCTGAGAGACAAATCTGTGGCTCTACGCAGTTCGGACACCACCTCGGGACCAATCCCCCCGCCCTCATCTAAATCACCCAGCAATTCTGCCTGGTATGCTTGCATTAGAGACATTGTATGCAAACACGCTGCAGCTTGACCAGCGGCGGAATATGCTTTATTGACCAGGGAAGATGTGATTCTGACTGGCTTGGTGGGTAACACAGGAGCCTTCAGGGAAGATGCCGTTGCTGGAGAGAGATAGCTCGCAAGCGTCTCCTCCACCTTCGGCATCTCCCCATAACCATGCTCTTTATAATTGGAAATAGTGGAGTAGTGTGATGTTTGTGCACTGTAAACTCTGTATGACATGGGTTTCCCCCACGATCTCGACACCTCGGTGTGGAGATCGGGGAAAAACGGAAGGCTTCTGCGCTGAGGCTGTGCACGAGATGGCAGGAAACGTTCGTCGAGCTTGCTCTTCGAGCGAACATCCTGCCTATCTTCTGGCCACTCAATTGATAGTCTTTCGACAGCTCTTGTCACTACATCGAGTAATTCTTCAAACGCATGAGACTGAGGTGGCGAATCCTCAGACTCAGCGTCAACACTAACAACGTCCAACTCCTCAGAGCTGGACAATTGCAGTGTTGGTGTCTCCATCGGGGGGGAAGAAACCGCAGCGCGTGCTTCCACACCCTGATGAGAGGCACTGGGTCTATCAGAAAGAGGCTGAGATAAGGCAGAGCCCGTCTCAACATCCACTGATAGATCCATTTGCGAACCCCAGGTCTGAGATCGACACCGTGCCTCGGCAGCGGCGGGACCAGAGCCCTGGGAAACGCGATCCTGAACGCTCTGCAGCGTTCAGCGCGTCGAGTGCTGACTGGGCATGCTCCTCACCCAAACAGGCAACACAAAGGACGTGAGTGTCCCCACCCGTTAAATAACGCGGGCAGGGGTGCACACACAACCTAAACTGCTGCTTGCTCGCCATACTGAATATATATATATATATATATAATATAGACAGACAACACCAAATAACGGGACAGTTTTCACAAAGAGCGCTACTGAAGACACAGAAGCTTCGCTTTCTGTTTTCGGGCCGGCTTTATAGTTTCAACAACAACAACAACAACAACCTTTATTTATAAAGCACTTTTAACACAATACAAATTGATCCAAAGTGCTGTACATAGTGCATAACAGGACTACACTATAAATAACAACAATTACAAGTTTCCAAAAGCTAAAGAATAAAAATGTGCTTTCAGAGTAGATTTAAAAATGTCCAATGAAGGAGCAGACCTCACATGATAAGGGAGAGCATTCCAAAGCTTGGGCCCAGCCACAGAAAAGGTCACCCGATCACCCTTTAATTTGTAGCGACTTCGTGACACATTTAAAAGCAAGTGATTTGAAGATCTAAGTGCCCTAGCAGGACAGTATGGCACAATAAGATCACAAATATATCTTGGTGCACAGCCAGACAATGCCTTATAAACAAACATAAGTATCTTAAAATCAACTCGAAACTTAATAGGAAGCCAGTGAAGGGATGCCAAAACAGGAGAAATATGATCCCTCTTCCTAGACCCAGTCAAAAGTCTTGCAGCTGCATTTTGAACAATTTGTAAACGAGATAGTGAAGATTGAGGAAGACCACAATAAAGAGAGTTGCAATAGTCTAATCGTGATGTTACAAATGCATGAATTGCAACTTCTAAATCTTTGCTTGAAAGAATGTTCTTCAACTTTGCAATAGATCTTAAATGGAAAAAGCTTCCTCTAATAACAGCACTAATTTGTTTATCAAAAAATAGTGAAGAGTCAAAGATCACTCCAAGGTTTTTGATTTGTTTGCATACATTTGTTGAGAGAGGACCTAACTGGGCTTTCAGAGCAGGAGAGGAATCTGCCGGACAACCTAAAATTAAAACCTCTGTTTTATCCTCATTTAGCTGCAGAAAATTATTTGTCATCCACCTCTTGATATCATCTACACATTCCAATAACACATCAAATGGAGCAGTGGTGTCAAGCCTTACTGGAAGGTAAAGCTGAGAATCATCTGCATAACAGTGATATGAAATGTTGTACTTCTGAAAAATGAGGGCCAAGGGGAGCATATAAAGGGAAAACAATAAAGGTCCCAAAATAGATCCCTGAGGCACACCAAACAAAACAGGCGCAGATGACGAGGAACAATTTCCTAAATTTACAGAAAAAGTCCTCTTTCCGAGGTAGGAAGCAAACCACTTTAATACAGTGCCCTTGACACCTACCATACATTCTAGCCGTTCAAGAAGAATGCTGTGGTCAATGGTATCAAATGCAGCGCTCAGGTCTAACAAAACCAGCACAACACAAGAGCCTGAATCTAGAGCTAGCAAGATATCATTTGTAACCCTCAACAGAGCTGACTCAGTGCTATGTAATGATCTAAAACCAGATTGGAACATGTCCAAAATATCAAAAGAATTCAAATAAAACTGGAGCTGTGAGAAAACTACTTTCTCTAAAAGCTTAGAGATAAAAGGCAGTTTAGAGATCGGTCGATAGTTACTGCACATTTCTGGATCAAGCTGAGGTTTTTTCAACATAGGTTGCACAATTGCATGTTTAAAACTAGCTGGAACGACACCTTTGGCTAAAGAGCTGTTTATGATAGTGGTTACCATATGACTAATGGTAGAAAAAACATCCTTGAAAAGACGAGCCGGAATAATATCTAACTTAGGACCAGAACACTTCATAGTAGAGATAACATCAGCTAGCTGAGTTGAAGAGACAGGTTTAAAGTTAGACAGACAACTCATAGGACAGGGCAGTTGCAAGTGACATGGTTCAGAGGGAACAATGGAGTTTCTAATATCATCAATTTTTTGAGTGAAATGTTTTAAAAAATCTTCACAAAGCTCAATAGAGGCCTCAGATAAAATATTTGTAGTCGGGTTTAGAATAGAATCATTCGTATCAAACAGGACTTTTGGTCGCTTAGCGTTGTCAGAAATTAGTTGAGAAAAGAAATTAGATTTTGCCTTTTTTACTGCCGTTTGATAGTTGAACAGACTTGATTTTAAAATGTCAAATGAAACCTGTAGCCTATCTTTTTTCCACTTTTGCTCTGCTTTTCGACACTCTTGTCTGAGAGCGCGGGTGACATCATTTAACCTGTTAAGCCTCACCAGTGCGTCGGCGCACTGAAGCGTTTTTTTTTATATATAGCTCAAAGTTACTATCAGATTTAATGTTATACTTCGACAAACTATACATCATTAAAAAGATATAAGACTCAAGTTTCAGTATTTGACCACTATTGTATTCTGAGAAACTTATAGCGACAGTTATTTCTTAATTTGTGTCAGGAGTTATGAAATGAAAAAATGAGTCGATACCTTTGATATGAATTATGCGCGTCAGCCGCTCCCATTCATAAAAAACTCCCGTGCTGTCGTCATGACAGCGATACACAAAACAACGTCCCTCAGGGCTTTAGCTCAAAAATGTGCAGATTTGGAGAAATATTGATATATTCTCATAGATTCACATCATATTTCTATAGACAGGAATAATATTTATTGAATTTATACCCAAATGCGTCGATGTAATCATTATGAGCGCTTGCATACTCTGATACTGTGTTTTCAATCCATACCAACAGCCTGAGGGCGCTATATGCACAATAATTGTCCATATATGGAACATGAAGAAGAGCCATGATCATGTGACATTCCAGGACGTCACTGATACACACAAAGCTACAGAGTTCACGCTGTAAAATGCAGATACAGATGTTTTGAAGATAATAAACATGATTGCAATGATATTTGAGTTACCTGTGTTTTTCAAGACATGCCAGGTATTTTCATAATAATAGATTATATTTATAATGTAATGCTAATCTATATAGACTATCATTGTGCAGAACAGTATACAATAGTATATTTTCTGTCTGATTTTTTTATCTGAAGCCAAATTAGATCACAGAAGATTATTTAAAATACTCCACTTGCGTTATAAAAGTAAGTTTGGAGCACAAACATGGTTTTAATCTCATAAATGGTTGTGTATTGATGGTGTGCTAAGCTAACATGCTAGCTAGCCCTAGGTGCACCTGCAACCTAGAAGTTATACTTTTATGTTTTTTTGAATGCTTACTGAAAGTTTCTTTATTCAAGAATGTTCTTTATTCTTTATTTAAAATGTGAGGTGAACTTTGAGAAAAGAAATTAGGGACTGAAACCCTATGAATAGCATGTGAATAGCCAGTCGTTAGTAACTATAATGCAGACAAAAGAAATGCATATTTCGAGCCATAACCAGGCTGGAGAGGTGTGAATGTGTGCAGGGGGAGACTGAGACTGAATGGGGCTCGTTTGCACCACAAAACAATAGAGACAATATACTGGATAGATGGTTAGAAGATGACAATAAACATCAGAAGCATCTTAGCGTCAAATCAAAATAAAGTCAACTGACATGGTCTTGAAAAACATTTAACTAAATACAGAGTTTTGGACTTATTATCTTCAGATTTTAAACATAAAATGTTTAGACATGTGGCTTTAGCTATAGTGCATTTCTAGATTGCTCCAGTGCCAACTTCAATTTTATTTTCATGAGGATGTTTCATAAAAATTAATTTCTAATAACTTTACAAAACTTTGAAGCTATTTATAACAATTTTTGTCATTATGATAATAATTAATTCTACATTTACAATAAACTGCCAGGTGTCAGCTTTCAAATGAGACCATACTTGTGCTTTTAGTACAAAGGGTTCATGAACTGTATCTGTTTCAGTTTGGGTATGTCATTTCTGGGGATTTTTCAAAAGTGGGGTTGCAGCTTAACAGGTTAACCACGGCTGGCCAACAACCTTCATCTTTTTACGCTTAAGCGGAGCAACAGCATCCATAGATATAGAGGATGCTTTATAAAATATCTCAGTCAAGCATTCAGTATCTGTTTCGTTCAGAAAATGATTACTAAAATGTTCAGAAAAATGTTCAGAAAAATGTTCAGAAAACAAATTTGCAGTGTTTGAGTGAATAGCTCGAGAGAGACATGAAGGCTGAGGGCAAATAGAAGACGGGAGAAAGCACTCAGATTCAAACAAAATGGGATAATGGTCAGACACACATGCATCAATAACCTCCAGATTTGAAATCGAAAAACCACGAGACAGTACCAAATCTAGTGTGTGACCAAGATTGTGAGTTGGACCACATACAGATTGTACAAAGTTCAAAGACTCCTGGTTTCCTGGTACGTGACGTCACCCGCCTCTGACGTTCCGCCACACCATTGGACTGATTTTACATGTGCTTCAAGACGTCATCACGCAAAGCGTTCCCCATAGCGTCAATCTCGACGCAACGCGAGTTCCCTTGAAAGGGAACTCTGGAATAGTCTTCCTGATACTGTTCGTTGCTCAGACTCGCTCTCCCAGTTTAAAACTAGATTAAAGACGCATCTCTTCAGCCAGGCATTCATATAATACTTTTAATCTTACAGTTAAATCCGACCTCTAGTTCATAAACACCAGAGGAGAACTGGCACCCGACTGAGCCTGGGTTCTCCCAAGGTTTTTTTTTTCTCCATTAGGTCACCTGATGGAGTTTTTCGGTTCCTTGCCACTGTTGCCTTTGGCTTGCTCAGTTGGGGATATTTGGGGATATTTAATTTAATTAATCAATCAACGATACTATTGATCAGCATTACCAAACGTGGACGTTCCACTAGAAACAAACATTGATGTATTGTTTTAATTTATTACTGTGAAGCTGCTTTGATACAACCTATGTTGTGAAAAGCGCTATATAAATAAACTTGACTTGACTTGACTTGACTTAAAAAGCTCCAGAATTACTCACTCTTGGGATCACTGGAACACACAAGCCTTTCCACCACGTCAAGGTGGCGATCCTTGGAAAGGACATTCACTCTCCATCCATTCCTTATCTAACAAACAAACAAACAAACAAACACACACAGTCTATATGTAACACATTCACACACACATGCACACAAGAAGAAGACAATGTGAACAGTTTTGTAGTATACATTTATTTGTATTCGTATTTTTTTTCTTGAAATAAAGATGTTATCTTACAGCAGGGTTGAATGTGTGATGCAGATTAGTGATGATATATTTGATGTTTCTACTCTAAAACACAATACACAGGATCATGATAGCTGTAATACGTCTGTAGAACTCCTGCTCTGACGTTTGAGTGTGCGCCGCTTATGAACACAGGATCTAGAAGAGTGTTTTTTTCTGTTGTCCCGGTGCTGATTAACTGTGTGTATCCTCTATCTTCAAACAAATTCAGGATAGGTTTGTTGCAACGAGAAAGCTGATCTTCATTGAAGTCGCCACAAACGATTAGAGGCCTGAAATCAATGATCTCCAGAGATGTCAAGAGGGCGTTCAGGTGTGCCAAAAACTCTGCCAAATTATAACTTGGTGGTCTGTAGATTACAGCGAGAAGTGCTTGTTTGGGGGCTTCTATCTTCAAAACCAAATATTCCAAGTCAGTAACATTCTGCATGTACATCAGAGGAGAAACTTGAAAGTTGTTCTTCACATAAATGGCCACTCCACCACCATTCTTGTTTGCCAAATGTGCATAGTTTGTGTAGGATGCATGCCTGTTGCGTTTGTACATGGTGTATCCATCCAGATGTAGATGTGCAGGAACAGCTGAGCCTGACAGGTGTGTTTCAGTGAGGCACAAAACATCAGCCAAAAGAAGCTCATGGTGGCATTTTAAATCCTCCATATGACACTCCAGTCCCTCTGTGTTATGATGAATGATTTTAAGAGCTGAATTCAGGTTGGAGTTCTCTACAATATTTAGGATGGGATGAATACTGTGAAAATCCACTCTTGGCATGTTCTCCAAGGAAGCACTTATTTCTGGATTACAGAAGACTTTCTTTTCATCGAAGTCAGTAATGTGAAGTCCACAGAGTGATGTTGTTCTGCTGAGTGCAACGTATGCCATGCCTGATTCGAATATGTTCTTCAGAGATACAACAGCACAATCAGTTGTCATTCCTTGCACTTTATGGATGGTGCATGCGAAAGCAAGCTTCATGGGAAATTGTCTTCGAACGGTTCCTTTTCTTTTCAGTGGTTCCTCTAACCTCTCAATATAGACAATGTTGTCATCTCCATCAGGTGCTTTGTTGCGATGTTTTCGTCCAGCAGTCACATTATCTAAATGAAGACCAATTACTTGAACCAATCCATCTCGGGTCTGAGCTGTTATTTTTGCCACCTTGCCAAAAGTGCCATTAACCAGTCCATCTTCCACATCAATATTTCTGGTTAGCATCACTCGTGCACCAATAGCAATCTGTAGTGTGTCAATAAGGTCACGATTGTCTCCTTTAAATGGTGCCGCTTGTCTTTTCATTTCTCCTGTTCGGGGATCTTTTTTGTAATCATGTGCATTTATGGTAATGACATTTGAAAAGCGGGAGGATATGGCTTCACTGTTGTGATTGTCTACTTCTTTATTGGTTGCATAGATGTGTAATGCATCAGTGGGACACTCTTCAGGGGAGGATCTTATGACGGTTTCTAACATGCACCTGTCTGCATCCGTCAACTTCTCGTGCTTCTTTTTTACTCTCAGTCTGTTGAGCAGCTCAGCGTATGCAAGATCATCTCTCTGTCTCATGATCTGTGTCATAGTCATCATTTGAAAATGATCTGTCCAGAAGTCCAGCACATGGTCTTCATACACACAGAGTGGTTTTGCTCTTCCTACAGGTGGTAATTGATAATAATCTCCCACAGCTAATACAGATAAGCCACCAAAAGGTTTCTGGTTTCCTTTAATCTGTTGCAGTCTCCAGTTCACATAGGCAAACAACTGTTTTGACACCATTGATATTTCGTTGATAATTAAAATGTGTGCATTAGAAAGGTCTGCCCTGATTTAATCTAAGCTGTTTCCCAGGCCTTGGTATGGAGGCTTCAAGCTTCTTGGGAGTTTCAGAAGACAGTGCAGTGTTTTACCTGAGATGTTAAAGGCTGCAGTTCCTGTGAATGCTGTTAAAAGAACGGTTGGCTTGGAAATGTCAGTATGCTCTCATATGCATGGAAGCCTTCGCAAAATCTTGGTTGCTTCTGCATAAATAGATTTGATAACGTGTGATTTACCAACTCCTGCTCCTCCATTCAAAAAATACAGAAACTGTTGTGGGTTTTCACCAGAGACACATCTTTTGCACCAGTCTCGGACTGCATAAAATATGGAAGCTTGTGTTTGATTCAAGCTCTGGTACATTTTGCGAATCTGTGCATGATTTTGTTGGGTAGCTTCCACGAGTGGCATAGCTGTGTTACTGACAGAGGTAGATGCTGTGTATTCAGGAATATCGTCCTGCTCGTTCACATCATTAGGATCAGTGGGTTCACGTTCTGATATGCTCTCCAAACGGATCAGTTCATTTGCTGGAGCCAATGTAGTCCATGCATCTTCAACTGGACCATTCTGTTCAAAATCCTCAATTGCCTTTTCTATAGCCTCGTTATGTTTTTCATATTTCTCACTGTTTTCGTTCACAATATTGTGCACACGCTGCAGTTCATCAGTTCCTGGTAGTTTTACAGAAGCAAATGCAAAAAATGATTCATATGTCGGAAATCTTGTGGACTTCAGCTGCTCATCTGAGCGGTATGGCAAGTAAAGCTTTAGAAAAGTTCCATAGAATTTTTCTGGGTTTTTCTGCTGTGAAAAACGGCAAATCTGATGACAGCAGGTTTTCCCCTCGTTCTTTTCTGTATGTGTCCCAAGTTTTTTTGAAGTGGCAAAACATTTTTACCTTTTGTCTTTCCTGCATAAACAATGCGGTATTCACTTGCAAATTCAGCCATGCACATGTTCTCAAATTCAGGTCTGTTAGGTCTGGCTTTGTACTTTTCTGGCAATCCTGTCATCCACACATTCTCTATGTCATCATCCATGCTCTCCAAGCACCTCATTGGTAAACTCATGTTTACAGCGTTGTCATCAGTAGGTATGAATATAACAGCACGTGATGATGATTTTAATTTCAGACTGCATGTGCGAGCGACTGCCTCCTGAGCACTGACTTCTCTGTTCTTTGAACAGGCATTCATGACCTGCTTCATGCACTCACGTTCAGACAGGTTATCATGGCTTGAGTATTTTATCACTTTTTTAAGATAATCACTCATCTCATGCTCAGCTTTTGAAATGTACGAGACAATATACATGATGCAGCTGTAGGGGTTCAGAATGAACTGTATGTCCATGTTTGCATCCCAGGCTCTTAACAACATTGTATTATAGCCGTTAACCCAGCAGTCCTGTGGTCGCCTCTCCATGAATATTGAACTTGATGTAGAAATAGTATCGATATGTTTCTCGTACTCTTCATAAGTCATGTTTACTTTATGAAGTAACTGTGTAATGCTATCAAAACTCTGAGTTGAGTCATTCAGTAGATCCCACACATTCTGTAGCTGTTCTTTTGTGAAACTGGCATCATTTCTTTCCTCTAATTCATTCCCTTCATCAGACTGATCTACAGGAGGAGGCCTGGGGCGTGATATCATGGTTCTATTAATGGGTGGTTTAGGAAATCCAAACCGGCAGTGCTTTTTGTTCTTTCTACAGGATTTTGAGTGGTTACGACTGTGCATCTGTACTTCACTTACAATTTTATGTAGTTCTGGGTCTTTGTCTGGGTCTGGTAATTTGCATGTATTTATCAATGAAATCACACACATCCTGATCTTGATCTTTTTCAAACTCTGGAGCATCTTTCACCCAAAATAAGCAGTGAATGTGTGGAGAGCCACGTAGTTGGAACTCTACTCTGTAAAAAAAGTCAATTACCTCACCGATAGGTCGAGCAGGTGAATTTATCAAATCTCTCATCAAGGCTTCAACTCGCTTTTCAAAAATTTGCATAGCTGTGACTGGGTTACTTCTGAGGATTTCACATTTTCTGGACCAGTCTAATTCAGCAAAGTTCACAGTTTCACCTTGTTGTGCTTTAATAGCAGTAATCACATCAGGCCATCTCATCTCAGCAGCACTAAATGTACAAAAAAATGTAGGAGTGCCCAGCTGTCTCAGCATAGCAAACAAATCATGGAGATATTTCTCCCAGTATGCTGGAGTCCCTCTTAATGGTTGCATGAATCGTGTAGCTTCCTTATTTATTATAAGCTTTTATAACTCCTGTTTGTCCTGCAGCAGTGAGCAGTTTATTCTGCGTCCATCACGGTTCATGGGTTTTCCTTTCCGTAGTTGGATAGACATACTAGATGTGGCCATGTTCATTTCAGTTACAAACTGCGCAAAGAAGATATAGTTGGTATCCTTCGCACAACGATTGTCAATAGAGAATAGTCTAGAGTTAAAGTATCTGCTGGGGGAAACATGTTTTGCTCTACCAGGCTCATCAAATGTGTTCGTGCCATCTGGAAACTGCACTGGAAACGCCATAGACTCAAGTTTAGGAATTTTGAAAGTGTTTACAGGAGTGTTTCTCTCTGCTGGGGCAATGCAAAATATTCCATCATCATAAGACAACAGCTGCTGGCCGAGATCTGGGGGCTGAAGACATGTGTCCAAGGCAAGGCCTCTCGATTGCTCTTCTGCAGTGTCATCGTTAGAATCATTGGGTTCATTCTCATTGCTCTGTTCTTCAGTGTTCTCAATATCATTTGCACACTCTCCATGCTCATTAAACATTTCTTCTTCAGAAGCATTGATGTCATTTGCACACTCTTCATGCTCATTAAACATTTCTTCTTCAGAGAGTTCTTCATTAATGAAGATATCTTTATATTCTGAATGTATGTTTTTTAGCTTTCTTAAAGCAGACAAAACCTTTTGCATGTTCAAAGTCTGAAACTGATAGTGGCCTTGGTAACACAGAAGTCTTTTGAGTTTCACTGTAAGCAGTTGTGATTCACTTCTTGGTCTGGGTAAACAATTTACGGTTGTTTTTACTTCAGATGCAACAGAAATCACGGCACCTTTTATAGCTCTTTGCTGGCCTTTCGGTAGTGTAACAATCTTAGCAAAAGGAATGTACTTTGCAATAACGTGTCTTTCAAGAACATTCAAATCGTAGAGTTCTGGAGGAATGGGAGCGAACTGAAGTTTATTGGCTAAAGCAATGTCTGGCATCAGACCTCTCAATAGTGTATTATGGCAGCAGTGACAGATCCACTCTGTTTTCCTGTTCTCCAAGGGACATTGATCAGGGCAGTCGGAGCAGACGTGAAGATAGTTTCCAGTCAAGCAAACTGAAGCAACTGTCGGATTCTTCTGATAGCGCTCACGATCACATGATTTGACTTGATTTGAGAAGAGCGCTCTGGCACAGCATGTGCAGACATAAGTTGGTCCCTGTTTTATAACAGCTCTGAAAACATTTAAGGCTCTTAACACAGTCGGATCTTGTACTGCGTCAGGCTGGTTATTTTGTAACGCGTCTCTCTGCTGGCGCATCAGATTCATTTTTTTGTATTTGTGCTGTATGTCTTGTGCACAGCATACTGTGTGAAGTACCTTGAGTGCAGATATTTTGTTTTTAGCTTTGAATAAGTTATATTCTTTCTGACAAGCCCTAAAATGTGCATCACATTGATAACGTTGTTTAAAGATGTTCTTCCTTTTTTCATAGAAGTTAGGATCATTTTTGCCTAAAAATAGGATCCTTTAAATATCTATCAACAAGATATTGCATATGATGTTCCTTGTATTTAGGATTATTCCTATAATTTCTAATTGTATAGTTCTTTTGTCTCTCCCTGAATTGTTCATCATTCCTGTAGTTTCTAATTATATAGTTCTTTTGTCTCTCCCTGAACTGTTTGTCATTCTTGTAATTGCTGGTTACAGTACTCTTTTTTCGCTCTCTGTATTCATTAATATGTTTATAATTGTTTTTCATGGCTTGTTAGTGGTGTTCTCTGTAAATTGCATTATTCCAATATTTGTTCTTCATGGCTTGTTTATGAATTTCCTTATATATTTTATAATTATGGATTTTGAGTTTAGTCTGTTTTTTGATGGAACTCATTTCTTTGTACCTTTTTGAACTGTAAGCCTTTTGCCTTTGAGTCTTGTTCATTTTTTTCAATTGCTTATTTAAGTCAGTTGGTTTTGAATATTGTTGATTTGGAGCTGACGATGCACTCTGTGAAAGCATATCAGGAAATGTTTTACTGAATGACACATTTTTATATCTGTCGGTATCCTGAGAGACGGAAGTTATAACTTTGATTTTATACTGATTAGTCAAGTGGACTTGTTCATCAGTTGATGCGTCACTGTTAACGGTAGTCTCACATAGTTGTTGAAATGGATCTTGGACTTGAACATCCAGTTGTGAGACATCAGCAGACCTGCATTGTTCTTTGTTTGACAGAGCTTCATTCTCAAAAGAGGTGGATGGTTGCATATCTTGGATTTGAACATACAGTTGTGAGACATCAGCAGACCTGCATTGTTCTTTGTTTGACAGAGCTTCGTTCTCAAAAGAGGTGGATGGTTGCACATCTTGGACTTGAACATACAGGTGTGAGACATCAGCAGACCTGCATTGTTCTTTGTTTGACAGAGCTTCGTTCTCAAAAGAGGTGGATGGTTGCACATCACGTTCAAGCTCACAGCAGTTCAGGGAGACTTCAGGACGTACACTTCTTTCAGTTATCCGGTTAATGAACGATACAGGCAGCAGATCAAATTGTTGCTGGTCTCTCAAATCAAAACACCACTGAAACAATAGCAGCAACCTCTCAATCATGTCTTCTAAACGGAAGAAGGTCAACATCACGGCCGTACCAGTCCTTTCATTTTCATCAGGCATTCCATATGCTGTTCTGCAATGAGAATCAAAATAGCCAAACCTCCCTGAGCGATCTCTGAATACAGCGATACACGTGCATCCACACAGCAGCAACGCATCACTCACATAAGCTCGGAGACATTGAGTATTCTCAAGGTTTTCATACTCGCCTAGGGCAGGTGAATCTTTTAGGAATCCAACTCTCTGCGGATGTTTCAGGATGTTGTAGCAGTTTGAGTTGGTCTTAACTGTGCTTGGCAGCTCATCAAAGTTTAACAAATTAGCCACAAATTGTCTTTTGCTCTGCAGTGTTCGTTTGACACTAGTGTAAACTGCATCACCTTTCTGTAAAATGCGGTCTAAATCGAAACCGAGTAGCTCATTACGTTCATTATGGACTATTTTTGTTCGCTGAGATGGAGCTGTGATGAAATATTGTTCTTGTAAATACTTTAAAGCATTTCAGTAATAAAAGTGTACGTCATACGTACGGTGCTCGGCAGTGATCAAAAATGATTTAAACAGTGGATTTTGAATCTTTTCTTGTAAACTCGGAGATGTGTATTCAGACGGCAATTAAATTAACGTACGACCTGTTTGTCAAAAAACAGAAGGTACTAATTTGGCCAGGGATTTTTACACGGGTTGGATGAGAAAAAACACTGATATTATGGATTGGACGGCACTAAAATAACCGACTTACTACGAGCCCATGAGAAACAATATTAGCTTTCGAATAGGACTTAACTGACAGTAGCCTATGCTTTCACTGGCATTTAAAAGCGCTCTTTAATTAAAATAAATGTATAAAATTTTTATTATATATAATCATATAATTAAAATTCTATTATCAATCAGTGTAATGACAATTTTATTCTTTGCATGAAAACACTTGAATTAGCCTAACTGAACACTGTCTGGGTGTATTAAAACTTCAGAATTATATTCATATAGACCTGCAACAGTGATAAGGTAAAGCTAAGAGTGGTCCAGACCAACCTTCCGAAAGTATGACTTACAGAAGGTATACTTAACTAAGAACGTTTCGGGAAACACGTATTAACAATAAGGTACAGCTTAAAGGGTACCTATTATGCCCCTTTTTACAAGATGTAATATTGGTCTTGGGTGTCCCCAGAATGTATTTGTGAAGTTTCAGCACGAAATACCCCACAGTTCATTTATTATAACCATTTGAAAATGTCATTTTTGGGGCCTGTTTTAAAAAGAGCTGTTTTGGTGTGTACCACCTTAAATGTAAATGAGAGAAAAAGAGAGTCCGGCACAGAATAAACACGAATGAGAATGGACCAGGACGTCTCGGAATGGTTATTTGATACATTTATGTACTTATAGAGTTTTAATCGCGTCCCCTTTGCAATTATGGATGTGCAACACACACACACACACACACGAATTGTGATAACGTTCGCGCATATTTTGAAACTACACACACACAAATACTGTGATAACGGTTGCTAAGTACAAACGATTTTTTTTTTTCTTAAGTACAAACGAAATTATATTTATGCCAGGGGTGCTGTTGCGTCATGTTTACATTACTTGTCATACAGGTGTTTATGTGGCAAATGTGAGAAGATGACTACAGAACCAGAAAACATATAAGCTGCAGGGAGATAGACGTTTATATACTGTCTATGGAGAAAGAGGTATTAATTTATTTACATTTGTAATTGCTGCAAAAAATAATATGTGACATAAAATTGTCTGAAGTTGTTTGTTGAGACATCCTATGACGACGACAATATAGCTTTAGACGCATTTGTTGTTGAACTGGCTGACATCGATTGAAATGACTATTTGCTCAAAAATCATAAAATACACTTACTTCTTCTGGAGGTGACGTTGGATCGCGAACAGTAGGCAACGATCCACACTTGAGGATTAACTTGACCCTCGTTCACTAAACAGTCAGTCAGAAAATGATTCGCGCAAACATAAACGTATTTAGGAAGTTTAAGTGGCGCCTTTTCTTCATAAATAAAATCCATCCGCTGCGTTTTCAGTGGCTCTGATGTCAGTGAAGACTACTATGTCTATTCTTACACTCTAAAAACTGCTGGGTTGTGTTAACCCAATTTTGGGTCAAATATGGACTGACCCAACGTTGGGTTAAAAAATGCAATTTAAAAATGGACAAATTGCATTTTGGACAAAATCAAAAAT
Organism: Squalius cephalus; assembly: GCF_949319135.1. Lineage (NCBI taxonomy): Eukaryota > Metazoa > Chordata > Actinopteri > Cypriniformes > Leuciscidae > Squalius > Squalius cephalus. The sequence goes on along the minus strand of NC_137127.1, from coordinate 32,253,121 downwards.
GGACAAATTGCATTGGTTACATTAAAAATGTAAACCAACGGCTGGGTTTGTCCATTTTTAAATTGAATTTTTAACCCAACGTTGGGTTAGTCCATATTTGACCCAACATTGGGTTAACACAACCCAGCATTTTTTAGAGTGTACATCCCACAACAGAACACCTACACTTCTTAGGAGACATTACCGGCTGTCGTTGAAACAATGGCGATGGTGTACAGATCACCGAGGGCGGGGTAACCACAGTGTCAATCAAATCACGTCGGTGGGGCTTAGCGCAATTCTACGTCACAGTGAGAGCAATCTTAGAACAGCTCGTTCTGAGACAGTGCTTGTGATTTATTGAGATAGTAAAAAAACTACTGGGTGGATTTTTATCATTCTAGGGTGGTTTTGCTCACACACTGCCAACACACATTTATGTTCAAACACCATGTAAAAGTGAATTTTGCATAATAGGTGCCCTTTAAGGTGTAACTTAAGAACGACGTAGCGTTAAGAAGGTTTCGGGAAACCCAGCCCAGGTCTTTCAGGTGTGGAATAGAAAGGGACCAGAAAGATTCTGATTTACAAAGATGTGGAAGAGGTTTTTTTAGGGTAGTAGTTTTATTTCCTTTGAACATATGGTCACAGTTTTTGATATTCATAAATCATTTTTTTACAGATATCTGCAGGTGCGAGGCCTGGTCAAAAAATTGTTCAATATCCTTTTGACTCCTCTATTTCATAGCTGTATCGAGGAGTCCTTGGACTGGGGTGCATCTGAGCAAGGTCTGATATCTAGAGTGCACAGTCTGGTTCAAACAGCGGCCTCTCCGTATTTAGATTTTCTAAGATAACAGTGGGAAGAGGACTTGGGTAGTGAAGTTTCAGAGGCAGTCTGGCAGTCAGCAATTTGTGCAAAACATGGATTACAGCAATTTAAAGGGATAGTTCACCCAAAAATGAAAATTAGATCATGATTTACTATGACGAATACAATCGTAGTTATATTAAAAAATGTCCTGGTTCTTCCAAGCGTTATAATGGGTGTCAAAGTGCTTGAAATGGCTCCGAGGGGTTAATAAAATTATTCCTGAAGTGAAGCGATGCGTTCGTGTAAGAAAAAAATCCTTTTTTTTCTTACACTAGCTTCTAAATAACTAGCTTCTGGCCGACGGCGGTACGCAAGTCGACCTACACCAAACATTTTTTAATATTACTCCGATTGTATTCGTCTGAAAGAAGAATGTCATATACACCTAGGATGGCATCAGCGTGAGTAAATCATGGGCTATTTTTCATTTTTGGGTGAAATATCCTTTTAAGATTGGCTACACTTTTCTAGGAGTAAATTGCCATGAATATTCCCAGAAATAGACCCGACATGTTCTAGATGTCACAGAGATGAGGCCACTCTGGGTCATATGTTCCGGACATGTCCAGCTCTAGGACCATTCTGGTCTGCTGTGTTTTAGACATTTTCATATATTTGTGAAAAAGGAGATACATCCTGATCCAACAATAGCAATATTTGGAATGACATCAGAGAATCTCTCACTACCACCAGGTCAATCTGACACAGTGGATTTTTCTTCTTTGTTGGCCCAAGGGCTTATACTCCTACATTGGAAGTCGAACAAACTACCAACACATACCCAGTGGGTAGAGAGTATCATGGCATATTTAAAATGAAACCCAAATATATTCACTCAAGGCTCTGTTAACATATTTTGTAAAGTCTGGAGACCTTTCCTTTCATAATTTGAGGAGAGATTTGTTCCAAACACTAATTGTAGGCTCCCCCTAGTCAGAAACCATAATTACACCTAATTTAACAATATGTTACATCATGTGTTTGTTCATTGTCTTTGTTGCTGAGATCAGTTAAACATGTTTTTTTACACTAATAGGGTGTAGCTTCCACCTGTGTATTAATTAAAATGTTTTTTTTATTTGTGTTTTTATGTTTATGAAGCCTAGCTTCAAGTACAAGTCACTGGAGCCTTTGCGTCAGGCTTTTTTGCAGGATGCAACATGTCACTAATCCTCATGCTTTGTGTTTCTTCTTTCTGTAACTTCAGTTTGACTTCACACCCCTCCACCCCCCACCCCGCAAAAAATAAGTGAACAAATACAAGGACAAGTAAAAAAGTAGCAGGCCACTAAGTTATTTATTCCAGTCATTTACAAGAACCATTAAGTTGTAAATCACTTATGCAACTTAAATTGTTATAAATGGTTGACAATTAATGAAAACACAGTGAAAAGTGTTATTTTCTTTTCTTCAAATAAAAACAACAAAGTTAGTACACTTTTACATGGGTAAAATAGAAATAGGCAATCAACAAACATGGCATTTTTTTTCAATAAATAAGGCCTTTTTCTATATTTATTTTGCTGCACTGGAATAGCGTATCCAATGATAATAGCTGTAAAATTGTCAGGTTAACATCTGAAACTGTAGGTACATGTGTTGTTGAGTGAGGCTAGGTGACAGATTTGATGGCATTTTAATAATCGATTATATTCATGTATCACATGTAAATTGGTAAATTCTGTTAAATTTACATGAAAAACAATCATTACCTATTTTTGTTTGGCAGAAAACCTATTTTTTTGTATTGTATTTAGAGCAGGGGTGTCCAAACCCACTCTTGGAGGGCCACTGTCCTGCAGAGTTTAGCTCCAACCCCAATTAAACACACATGAACCAGCTAATCAATGACTTACTAGGCATACTAGAAACTTGCAGGCTGGTGTGTTGAGGAAAATTGGAGCTAAACTCTGCAGGACAGTGGCCCAACAGGAGCAGGTTTGGACACACCTGATACAGAGCAAGCATAATGTGAAGGCTACTCTGCATTCCCTATCATATCTAGTTATTCTCTTTCCCTTTTTAACTTAATGCTGTGAGTAGCAGTCACCTAAAAACTATCCTCTGATAAAATGTAGTATGCATTGAAATTTATTGATGAGGATAACCTCATATAAGGGGGATAATAAGGGGGTCCTCGAAACATAGACAAAGATAATACAACACATATACATTCACACTCACAAAAGCTCTCCCTCATCCCACCTCACCCGGCCCAACAAGTCGCATGTATACACATGTATACACATATACACATACACATATATATACATATACACATACATACATACATATACACATACACATACATCTCATATATATACATAAAAAAAAAAAAAAAAAAAAAAAAAAAAAATATATATATATATATATATATATATATATATATATATATATATATATATATATATATAAAGCATCCCATATATTAGGTATAGAAAACAAAAACCAAGTCAAACGTGAGGAAAACATTTACATAAATAGTTTGATTGCAAGTAAACAAAAAGAGATGTTTTAAAGGAACGCAAGGAAGTAACAGATCTTAGAGATCCAGGCAGACTATTCCATTCTGCGGGGGCTTTAAATTTGAAGGCACGTCTACCACTCTCTTTAGAAATGTTTGGCACAGTAAAGGAGAGATATTCAGTGTGTCTCAATCTATAGCTGGGTCTATATGGAATTAGGTATTCCTTCAGGTAAGAGGGATAATCATAGTACAACACATTTGAAAATGACCTGATACCAGTGATACTGTCTTCTGGCATTTGGTGATAATAAATTCAGTGAGTCATACATTACACAATGGTGAGTGGTAAAGGGGTATCTCAACACAAATCTAAATATATTATTGAAAGCAACATTTAGTGCTTTCAGATTTGCTTCTGATGCGTTTTGATAGATAACATCTGCATAATCTAGTATGGGAAATATTAATTGTGACACAATTCTTAACCTAATCAATTGAGTGAAACAATTAATAGAACGATATAATATTCGTAAATTACAGTTAATCTTTTTTACTACAGAATTGATATGACACCTAAATGAAAGTTGTGAATCAAGCCAAAGGCCCAAATATTTAAGTTCATCAACTTGTACAAGTGGAGTATCGTCTAAGAATTTAAGTGAAAGATTATTATCTTGCTATATGACTTTTTCTTATTCAATAAAAGATGGTTGGATTGGAACCAGTGTTGAATAGCATTGAAGTTAGATTGCAATGAGGATTGAATCTTAGAAACAGTCACATTAGATGTATAAATCACTGTGTCATCTGCATATAGATGAATACAACAGTCTGAGCAAATTAGAGGAAGATCATTAATAAATAAAGAAAATAAAAGAGGCCCTAAAGAAGAGCCTTGAGGAACACCTTTCTCCATTATTAAGGACTGTGATACACAACCATTAACATAAACACACTGACGTCTACAGTGAAGATAAGAATTAAACCAAAGAAGAGAGTGTTTAGAAAGGCCTATCACATATAACTTATCAAGAAGGAAATAGTGATCGACCATATCAAAGGCCTTAGTGAGATCTATAAATATTGCACCAGTTGACATGTTATTGTCTAGGGAAGATGAAACATTGTTAGTAAATTTTAGAAGAGCAGTAGTTGTAGAGAAGTTTGGTCTGAAACCAGATTGATTTGGTGAGAAAATAGAGAATTCATTAATATATTTAAATAATTGTTTAAATATTAGTTTTTCAAACACTTTAGCTATGCTACTAATCGTGAGCTTAGAATTATAAGGTTCTATCTCCACTTTTGGTCGAAATTGAGTTTTTGACATAATCTGATCCATTAGGTGTTTATGAATGCCTGTGTGGTGTTATTTTTGTAAAAAAAAAATATTTTGTTAGTAGTTATTAATAAAATAAAAAGGTTCCATCTCACAAAACATAAACCGAGTTGGGATTATAAGGTTCTATCTCCAGTAGATTCAATATCCAATCAAAACCCTGAATGAACACGGACGGACCAATCAAAACCCACCTCTTAGCTCTGTAGCCTGGACACAGAGCTAAGGGCTGGACATTAGCCTGGACATTTGAAGCCGACGATGGCGCCCAAAAGACGTAAATGTACAGACGCCAGCACTAGAAGAGATCGGTAAGTTGAAGCTCTGATGCAGGCTGCGATGTAAAGATTGCAATGCTGGAATATGTTGTGAGAGAGTGAGAGAGAGAGCGAGAGAGAGAGAGAGAGAGAGAGAGAGAGAGATTGATTTTTGAAAAAAATTTATTTACAATTTTAACAGTATCTCTTCACAATAAACTGACCATATAATACGTTTAACACATTACACAGAGAATATTAACACCTAAATAAATTACAAAGAAAAAAAACAAATCACCTTCACAAACTGCACACAAAGCACCATGACTGCACCATATCAATTCAAAAGATAAAAGATCTCTCATAGTTTTATAAAACCGAAAATCAATCAAAACTCTAGATTTTATCAAAGTTGAAAAACACACGTTCACATCATCGCTACACTTTTGTTCCACTCTATTTTTCCTGCTGATATAAATAGCCATTTTTGCTTGCCCTAAAATGAAATTCAACAATTGACAGGTGAAACGTTTTTTCTGAAAGTACTTAAAACCCAAAATGAAAGTCTCAATACAAAAAGTTTCATCAAACCTACAAAACAATTCTTTTAATCTCATAAACAAGGGTTCTAATCTAAAACAATGCATAAAAGCATGAAAAACAGTCTCCCTTTGAAGACAGAAAGGGCAAGCAGAATTAACTTCTGGATTCAGCACTGAAATAAAAGAATTGACAGCAATAGCACCATGGAGAATTCTCCATTGTATATCACCAAACCTTTTAGACAATGGTGGCTTATATAATGATCTCCATTCAGGTTTTACATCATTTCTTAGTTTAAAAACAGAACGCCATGGTGTATCGGTTCTTTTTTCTAACATTTTCTTATTAAAAACCAAAACACAGGCTCTATACAGTTTTTTTCCTTCACTTGACAAGAAATCTAAAATCAAAGATTCACCTGATTTCAGCAAAAAACCTATACCCTCTTCAAGATTAGGTTGAATAATCAAACACGGAAAGGTATCCTCAACATCAGGAGTACAAACCCCTGTAAAAAAGTCTCTTAACAAATGTTCTTCATCAACTGTAAAACATGATTTAAGTTTGACAAAAAAACGAGTTAACCTGTTAAGCTGCAACGCCACTTTTGAAAAATCCCCAGAAATGACATACCCAAACTTAAACAGATACAGTTCATGAACCCTTTGTACTAAAAGCACAAGTATGATCTCATTTGAAAGCTGACACCTGGCAGTTTATTGTAAATGTAGAATTAATTATTGTCATAATGAAAATGTTTTTTATAAATAGCTTCAAAGTTTTGTAAAGTTATTAGAAATTAATTTTTATGAAACATCCTCATGAAAATAAAATTGAAGTTGGCACTGGAGCAATCTAGAAATGCACTACAGCTAAGGCCACATGTCTAAACATTTTATGTTTAAAATCTGAAGATAATAAGTCCAAAACTCTGTATTTAGTTACATGTTTTTCAAGACCATGTCAATGACTTTACTTTGATTTGACTCTAAAATGCTGCTGATGTTTAGTCATCTTCTAAGTCATCCATTCAGTCTTATTGTCTCTATTGTTTTGTGGTGCAGACGATCCCCATTCAGTCTCAGTCTCCCCCTGCACACATTCACACCTCTCCAGCCTGGTTATGGCTCGAAATATGCATTTCTTTTGTCTGCATTATAGTTACTAACGACTGGCTATTCACAGGCTATTCATAGGGTTTCAATCCCTAATTTCTTTTATCAAAGTTCTCACTTAACATTTAAAAACTGGATCAAATGCCCTGCTTGAATTTCAGTAAGCATATTTAGAAAAAAAACATAAAAGGATAACTGCTATATGTGGCAGGTGCACCTAGGGCTAGCTAGCATGTTAGCTTAGCACACCATCAATACACGACAATTTATGAGATTAAAACCATGTTTGTGCTCCAAACTTAATTTATAACGCAAGTCGAGTGTTTTAAATAATCTTCTGTGATATAATTTCGCTTCAGATAAAAAAATCAGACAGAAAAAATATATATATATATATATATTATTCTGCACAATGATAAAGTCTATATCGATTAGCATTACATTATAAATATAATCTATTATTATGGAAATACCTGACATTACTCGAAGAACACAGGTAAACCAAATATCATTTCAATCATGTTTATTGTCTTCAAAACATGTAACAGCGATCTCTGATAGCTTTGAATGTGTTCGAGACTTCCTGGAATGTCACATGATCATGCCTCTTCTTCATGTTCTATATATGGACTATTATTGTGCATATAGCGCCCTCAGGCTGTTGGTATGGATTGAAAACACAATACATCACAGTATCCAGCGCTCATAATGATTACATCGACGCATTTGGGCATAAATTCAATAAATATTATTCCTGTCTATAGAAATCTGATGAAAACCTATGAAAATATATCAATATTTCTCCAAATCTGCACATTTTTGAGCTAAAGCCCTGAGGGACGTTGTTTTGTGTATCGCTGTCATGACGACAGCACGGGAGTTTTGTATGAATGAAAGCGGTTGACGCGCATAATTCATATTAAAGGTATCGACTCATTTTTTCATTTCATAACTCCTGACACAAATTAAGACATAACTGTCACTATAAGTTTTTCAGAATACAATAGTGGTCAAATACTGAAACTTGAGTCTTATATCTTTTTAATGATGTATAGTTTGTCAATGTATAACATTAAATCTGATAGTAATTTTTAACTAAATAAAAAAAAAAAAACGCTTCAGTACGCCGAGGCACTGGTGAAGCTTAACAGGTTAATAAACGAACAGATCTGATTCCTAAATGCTTGGATACAACATCCACATTCTCAAATTGAGGCCCAGTTAAAGTCAACAAATGTCCCATAATAAAAACCTTGGATTTCAGAAATATGGTACTGAACCCCGGCAAATAGCAGTGAGTAGCAAGGTCCAAGCGGGCCCCAAGTATCAGTGGTTCCTGCAAAAGCCAGTGGAGAGAATATGAGTTCTCAGTCTTGTGAACACGAAAAAAACTCCACACCTTGAAAAGGTTTCGATAGAAAGCAGGCAGTTCTGATAAATCCAATTTGGTTGGATCCATTAAAAAAAGGGATTTATCCAGTCCGAAACCCCCAATAGTGTGCAAAATGGTGCAGCTCGCAGCACGCCAGCTGAAATCTGTAGAACCATCAAGTAATCTTTTTAAAAACTGTAACCGAAAAGCAGCCATTCTACTTTGCAAGTGAATCAAACCTTGCCCACCTTCATCTTTGGGGAGGTATAAAACACTCTGTGGGACCCAGTGTAGTTTGTCCCAAAAAAAGTTCACAAGGGCAGCTTGAACTTCCGCTAAAAACTGTGGTGAGGGGTCTACACATGCCAATCTATGCCAAAGTGAAGATGCAAAAAAGATGAAAAAAGTTCATCTTTCAGCTTGAACTTCCGCTAAAAACTGTGGTGAGGGGTCTACACATGCCAATCTATGCCAAAGTGAAGATGCCACTAAGTTGTTGACAATGAGAGTTCGCCCCCTATAGGACATATTTGGTAATAACCATTTCCACTTATCCAATCGCCCCTTAACTTTTTCCATCAGCCCCTCCCAATTTTTTTGTAACACACTGTCATCCCCTAGATAAACTCCTAAATATTTTATACCCCCATTCCCCCAACACAACCCATCAGGAAGGCAAGGTTTACCATCAGTCCATTGTCCCAACAATAAAGCATCACTTTTTTTTCCAATTGACCTTTGCAGAAGACAACAGTCTAAATTCTTCAATTAAATTAAGTAAAATCTGCACAAAAACCCTTATGACGACTATAAATTCGAGGACCGTGACGTTGCCCGGCATGGCGCAGCCGGGGCCCTACCCTGGAGCCAGGCCCGGGGTTGGGGCTCGTATGCGAGCGCCTGGTGGTCGGGCCTCCCCCCATGGGGTCCGGCCGGGCTCAGCCCGAAGGAGCGACATGGGGCCACCCTCCCGTGGACCCACCACCTGCAGGAGGGACCGTAAGGGGCAGGTGCTAAGTGGATTGGGCGGCAGTCAAAGGCGGGGGCTTAGACAACCCGATCCCTGGACGCGGAATCTAGCTCTAGGGACATGGAACGTTACCTCTCTGGCGGGGAAGGAGCCTGAGATTGTGCGTGAGGTTCAGAGATTCCGACTAGAGATAGTTGGGATCACCTCCACGCACGGCTTGGGCTCTGGAACCACACTCCTCGAGAGAGGATGGACTCTTCACCACTCCGGAGTTGCCCATGGTGAGAGGCGGCGGGCTGGTGTGGGTTTGCTTATAGCCCCCCAGCTCAGCCGCCATGTGTTGGAGTTCACCCCGGTGAACGAGAGGGTCGCTTCACTGCGCCTTCGGGTCAAGGATAGGTCTCTCACTGTCGTTTGTGCCTACGGGCCAAACGGCAGTGTAGAGTACCCGGCCTTCTTGGAGTCTCTGGGAGGGGTGCTGGAAAGTGCTCCGACTGGGGACTCCGTCGTTCTACTGGGGGACTTCAACGCCCACGTGGGCAGCGACGGTGACACCTGGAGGGGCGTGATTGGGAGGAACGGCCCCCCTGATCTGAACCCGAGTGGTGTTCTGTTATTGGACTTCTGTGCTAGTTACAGCTTGTCCATAACGAACACCATGTTCAAGCATAAGGGTGTCCATCAGTGCACATGGCACCAGGACACCCTAGGCCGGAGGTCGATGATCTACTTTGTGGTTGTTTCATCTGACCTCCGGCCGTATGTCTTGGACACTCGGGTAAAGAGAGGGGCGGAGCTGTCAACTGATCACCACCTGGTGGTGAGTTGGATCCGATGGCGGGGGAGGAAGCTGGACAGACTCGGCAGACCCAAACGTACTGTGAGGGTCTGTTGGGAACGTTTGGCCGAATCCCCTGTCAGAGAGATCTTCAACTCCCACCTCCGACAGAGCTTCGACCAGATCCCGAGGGAGTCTGGAGATATTGAGTCCGAGTGGACCATGTTCTCCACCTCCATTGTCAACGCGGCCACTCGGAGCTGTGGCCGTAAGGTCTCCGGTGCCTGTCGAGGCGGCAATCCCCGAACCCGGTGGTGGACACCGGAAGTAAGGGATGCCGTCAAGCTGAAGAAGGAGTCCTATCGGGACTGGCTGGCTTGTGGGACTCCTGAGGCAGCTGACAGGTACCGGCGGGCCAAGCGGACTGCAGCCCGGGTGGTTGTGGAGGCAAAAACTCGGGCCTGGGAGGAGTTCGGTGAGGCCATGGAGAAGGACTATCGGTCGGCCTCGAAGAGATTCTGGCAAACCGTCCGGCGCCTCAGGAGGGGGAAGCAGTGCCCTACCAACGCTGTTTACAGTGGAGGTGGGCAGCTGTTGACCTCGACTGGGGATATCACCGGACGGTGGAAGGAATACTTCGAGGATCTCCTCAATCCCGCCGTCACGTCTTCCATTGAGGAAGCAGAGGCTGAGGGCTCGGAGGCGGACTCGTCCATCACCCAAGCTGAAGTCACCGAGGTAGTCAAGAAACTCCTCGGTGGCGGGGCACCGGGGGTGGATGAGATCCGCCCTGAGTGCCTCAGGTCTCTGGATGTTGTGGGGCTGTCTTGGCTGACACGCCTCTGCAGCATCGCGTGGCGGTTGGGGACAGTACCTTTGGACTGGCAGACCGGGGTGGTGGTCCCTCTTTTTAAGAAGGGGGACCGGAGGGTGTGCTCCAACTATAGGGGGATCACACTTCTCAGCCTCCCCGGGAAAGTCTATGCCAGGGTACTGGAGAGGAGAATCCGGCCGATAGTAGGACCTCGGATTCAGGAGGAACAGTGTGGTTTTCGTCCCGGTCGTGGAACACTGGACCAGCTCTATACCCTCTACAGGGTGCTGGAGGGTTCATGGGAGTTTGCCCAACCAATCCACATGTGTTTTGTGGATTTGGAGAAGGCATTCGACTGTGTCCCTCGCGGCATCTTGTGGAGGGTGCTCTGGGAGTAAGGGGTTCGGGGCCCTTTGCTAAGGGCTACCCGGTCCCTGTACGACCGGAGCAGGAGCTTGGTTCACATTGCCGGCAGTAAGTCAGACTTGTTCCCGGTGCATGTTGGACTCCGGCAGGGCTGCCCTTTGTCGCCGGTTCTGTTCATAATTTTTATGCAGCCAGGGGCCGGAGGGGGTCAGGTTTGGGGACCACACGATTTCATCTCTGCTCTTTGCGGATGATGTTGTCGTGCTGGCCCCATCAGACCAGGACCTTCAGCATGCACTGGGACGGTTTGCAGCCGAGTGTGAAGCGGCTGGGATGAGAATCAGCACCTCCAAATCCGAGGCCATGGTTCTCAGTCGGAAAAGGGTGGTTTGCCCGCTTCAGGTTGGTGGAGAGTTCCTGCCTCAAGTGGAGGAGTTTAAGTATCTTGGGGTCTTGTTCATGAGTGAGGGAAGGATGGAACGGGAGATTGACAGACGGATCGGTGCAGCTTCTGCAGTAATGCGGTCGCTGTACTGGTCTGTCGTGGTGAAGAAGGAGCTGAGCCGCAAGGCGAAGCTCTCGATTTACTGGTCAATCTACGTTCCTACTCTCACCTATGGTCATGAGCTGTGGGTCATGACCGAAAGGACAAGATCCCGGATACAGGCGGCCGAAATGAGCTTTCTCCGCAGGGTGGCTGGGCGATCCCTTAGAGATAGGGTGAGAAGCTCGGTCACTCGGGAGGAGCTCAGAGTAGAGCCGCTGCTCCTCCACATCGAGAGGGGCCAGCTGAGGTGGCTCGGGCATCTTTTCCGGATGCCTCCTGGACGCCTTCCTGGGAAGGTGTTCCGGGCATGTCCCACTGGGAGGAGACCCCGGGGAAGACCTAGGACACGCTGGAGGGACTATGTCTCCCGGCTGGCCTGGGAACGCCTCGGTGTCCCCCCGGAAGAGCTGGAGGAAGTGTCTAGGGAGAGGGAAGTCTGGGCATCCCTGCTTAGACTGCTGCCCCCGCGACCCGGCCCCGGATAAGCGGGAGAAGATGGATGGATGGATGGAAAATCTGCACATCACTTTGTCTGTTGATCATCACCACAATATCATCGGCATAGGCTGACAAACAAATTTTATTATTACAAACTTGTAAAAACAAACCACTTAATTGACCTCTTATCTGTTGAAGCAATGGCTCAATAGCCAAGGAATACAACATTCCAGACAAGGAGCAACCTTGTCTGATACCCCTGAGAACCTGAAAAGGAGCACATAAGCCACCATTAATTTTCAGCATACTCTCAACGTCACAATAGAGTACCCTAAGCATGTCTATAAAGTTCTGGCTAAAACCAAAAGCTGTTAAAGCACTCCACAAATATGAGTGCTCTACTCGGTCAAACGCCTTCTCCTGATCCAAAGATATCAAGCCACAGTCCAAATTTAACAATTTAGAAACGTAAAAAATGTCCCGAATTAAAGAAAGCTGCCCTTCAGTACCTCCAGCAGATCTACACCCAAATCCAACCAAAAAGCCTTATAGAAGTCAACCGGGAGGCCATCCACTCCTGGTGCTCTCCCAGACTCCATGCTTTGCAGGGCCTTATAGAGCTCTTCCAGGGTCAGCACTCCTTCAAGTTCATTATTACCCTCCTCTGACACCTTTGGTAGGCTGTCAAGGAAAACGTTGTCCACACAACACTCTGACTTGAGCTCACTCCTATACAGATTTTGATAAAACTGTACTGCCCTTCCCCGAATACCAGCAGGATCCGACAATAAAACTCCATCCTCGGAGCGCAAACCATGAATAAACCGTTTCTGCCCGTTCTTTTTTTCCAGATTGAAAAAGTATTGGGATGGTGCATCCATTTGGTCAATGCTTTGAAAGCGTGAACGGACCAGAGCCCCCTGTACTTTATGCCCCAGTAGATCAGCTAACTGAGCTTTCTTCTTTGAGCAGGCTTCTAAATAATGAATCTCGCCAGTTGATTGAGCCAAATTTTGAAATTCAATTATCTCTCTTTCCAAAAACTCTAAAGAACGAGTCAAACTCCTTAGTAACGTTGTGAGTATACTGTTGAGTAAATTGTCTTATTTTTATCTTACCAACATCCCACCACTGTTGCAATGAATAAAAAAAAAGACTTCTTTGTTCTGTGAGCTTCCCAAAAATACTTAAATGATTCCTTAAAAAATTTATCATTTAACAAATTAGTATTAAAATGCCAGTATGCGCTTTTTGGTTTTATTGAGCTTAAAATAAGCTTACAGTGCACCATACTGTGATCTGAAAAACTAACTGGTGTTATATAACTTTTATTGAAAATACTAAGATGGTGATTAAAACTGTAAAATCTGTCCAGCCTAGCTAATGACATAACATTATCACGTGTGTGAACCCAAGTGTACTGTCTCACATTACCATTTAAAGATCTCCAAACATCACATAAATCATACTTTTTAATAATATGAATAAAACATTTTTCCGCGACGCCAAATGAGGCTCAATGTGATTTCGATCTAAATTATGCTCAGTACAATTGAAATCACCACCTAGGAACAAAAAGTCTTCAGGGCAACAGTTTTGTAGAGTTGAACACAGTATGTCTAAAAAAACCATTCTTTCAATTGGTGCAGTTGGAACATATACACAAATAAAAATAAACATAACTTTCAACAACAGCTCTAACTTTCAAAAGCCTACCTTTTACTATTTCATCAACATCATAAGAGATAGGACTAAAATTCTTTGTGAATAAAATGGCAACTCCCCCACTTATTGAAGTGTTATGGCTTAACACAGGGATGCCATCAAACTCCCTCGCCCAGTCAGCAGCATTTTTCAAGTCGCTATGAGTTTCTTGTAACAAAACAACATCAATATCTTTCTGTTTAATTACTTCATATATTGTAGCTCTTTTTCTAGAATCTCTTGCACCATTAATATTCAAAGTAGCTACATGCACTTCACTCATAAAAAAGAAAAGAAAAAACACCCAAATAGCCAAAAAACATCAGCCATTCTACTTTTAAAATTAACAGACATCATTGTTTAAAGCAGTATTGAGATTCCTCACAATTTTCTTAAGTCGATAGACTTCTTTGTTTGTAAAGCAATTCTCTGCCATAAGGCTTCTTGCTTTTTCAGTGAACTGTTTGACATCAGGAAAATATTCCTGCACATTCACACCTCTTTTATTTTTTGTTGATCTAAGGAATAACTTAATATCATCAAGTCCATAATCCCGACCAATGAACTCCCCCTGAGAAAGTGTCATACTAGAGTCAGAAGACCCACCATCACTTTCTGTATCCTGATCCATATGGTCTTGCACTTCACTCGTTTTACTTATTTTGGCATCAAACATTTTTTTAACCATCTTCCTTTTATGAGGCATTTTGAAAAAATGCTCTTCCTCCACACAATCCGTCGCACAAGCCTCTTGCAATATCACTGAACTATTCTCTAAAGCACCTTCATTTTGCTCATCATCTCCTTTATCCTCAGAAGACTGTGCCACGCTCGGTAAATCTTTGACACTAGCCTCTGAAAGTGTTTTGGTGCGTATCGTCCCCGAGTGTTCACACTGCAGTGAAGTCGACGCAACAACACTCTCAACGGGAACACTCGTAGCCGTAGCCGTCACCGCCACAGCCGAGCTCGGCCCCGGCAATACCTCCTCAACTATGTCAGCAACACCAAACGCACCACCACCACCCTCAGTATTCTCATTCACAACGTTTGCTTCCCTTTCTGAAACTTTGTCAGGACAATTGCGAATTAAATGTCCAGATTTACCACAACTAAAACACTTAGATTTTGCGGTAGTGACAAAAATAACGTATTCAAAATTGTCAATTCGAAAATTTAGCGTCATGTCTAGCTCGACATCATCCTGAATAATCATATACGCGAATCTCCTGAACGAAACAATGTGTTTCAACAGAGGTGATCCGCTATTGATTGGGATCTTTTTAATCGGAGATACCAACTTTCCATACCGGGATAAAGCTTGTGTCAAAATATCATCACTTACGAACGGTGGAACATTCGACAAAGTGACTCTCTTAGCTGGCAATGAAAGAAGAAGAACAGAGACAAAATCACCACCAATGACTATTCCGTGTTCGACTACTTCATTGACTTTATCTACGCTATTAAGAAACACCACAACGGCACTATTCATTCTGGAGGCGGATAGCACGCTCTCATGCCCCACAACCTCACCAATGGCAAGACAAAATTCCTCCACAGTCACCGCGGCGGCAACTTTAACCGCATTACGCCACGTGAGTGAACTCAAAACCTGTACACGTGGGGCCGACATGCTTCCCCGATAAAGTGGATAGCACGCGGCCCAACAAAGAACCAAAAATACTAAATAGAATAGACCAGAAAAACAGCAAGGGGAAGAAAATCGAAAACAGCTTCACTCACAAGCCCTCCAGCCACGCTCACACACTCCGTCAACTCGCACTCAGACACACCGGAAGTGAGAGAGAGAGAGAGAGAGAGAGAGAGAGAGAGAGAGAGAGGCGCGGGCGAAAAGTCGCAAAGTGTTTACTTATATTTGTGTGTGTGTGTGTGTGTGTGTGTGTGAGAGAGTGAGTGAGTGAGGCGCGGGCGCGATCGAAAAGTCGCAAAGTGTTTACTTGTGTGTGTGTGTGTGTGTGTGTGTGTGTGTGTGTGTGTGTGTGTGTGTGTGTGTGTGTGAGTGAGGCACGGGCACAAAACATACACAAAAACATACTCCGTCATTTTGTTTATAGAGGACATCATTCAAACTGCAAAGTGTTTGTTACTGTTAATTAAAATTTTAAGTAAAACAAATATATTAATCTGAAATGTTTTCTGAAATGTCTTAATCTGAATTAATTTTCAATTCATTCAGGTACAATTACCAAACATATCTCAAGGTCTTTTTGTCTTTTTATTAATTTAATTAATAAATTAATTATATAAAACTATTGTCAGTGCACTACAAATAAACTGATTCTATGCCTTTACTTTATTAATAAAACTTATTTAAAAAATACAAGGCTTAAGTAATTTATTTACTGAGACATGCACAAGCCTTCTGCATTCTGCAACCGAACCGTAACTTCTGTGTACCGTTCCACCCCTACCTTCCATAAATGCAAGCTAACTAGCTTTTTAAGATTGCTATATTATTGGTGTCTTGATAAAAGTTGCCCCATTTATATCAGGATAATAATTAAATTGTTTTTTGTTACAGAAATGATGATAGTGGTGAAAGTCCTCCAAAGGGAGTGGGAGCGACAAAGAGGACAGCAGAATCTAGTGGTGGGTACTTCTATAGATGGGTGGAATTTCTGTTGTATTTACCGTGCCTTTGTTTGTACAATACCCAAACTATGTTCTCTGTGTCATAAAACAAAATAATAAACTGACACATTATTATAATATTGGATCATGTAATAATAAAGAATCTTTAGCTTCTCTTGGCTACTGGTGTTATGTTTTTGCAGGTTTGATGGGCAGTGAATGGTCGAGTTGCACAGATGTTTTCAGACACTATTATGTAGGCAAACATGCCACTGGCAGTGTGTACACTAAGAAGTACATTAATCACTAGGCCTATTTGACTGTTTATCCTGTTGAGTCTTTGTAAGGAAAATTATGGTAGTAGTCCTGGACAGTGCCTCAGTGGGTCCCATTGTCTAATCTTTATCCATGTTAAGCCTGTAGTACAGTACATTACTTTTGCAGCCATGCCAGGAGAGGCAGAGACTAGGCTTGTTGCGATAGTCGGTGTTACCGGTGATACACAGTGTTTAACCCACCTACCGGTCATAGCACTTGACCACCGGCACCGTCACCATCGTGTTGAAGTTTTAGCCTATAGTAATAAAGCACTTAATTCAGTTAGTGACTACGTGCCTTCGTAATTTAGCGTAAGCGGAACGTTCACATATCGCGCCTAAAAACGCATAGAAAACGCTAGGCGCGCCGCGTTCTCCTTTTTCCAAAGCGCTCGGGTGGTTGCGCTCCGGAGGCATCTGTCGTTGCTAAGCTTGGTTCTTGTCACGCGACCTGCGGTGAGCTTGCGGCATTCTGAAAAGATGAGATGTTTTTATCTCGATGCGGCGCGGACGCGCTTGGAAAAAACGAGCTTCCATTATGAGCGCGCATACCGAGCGCCTACATTTGAAATAACGAACTTGCACGCGCAAAAGACGCGATATGTGATCAGGCCTTTAAGCAGCAGGTGTCTGATTTCATTTATCATTTGAGGAGAGTGAGGCGAGCTAACTGGCAAAGGATGGCGGAAGATCTGGTTTCAAAGAGAAATGCAAACGTGAGTTTAATTTTTATATTAGTTTTTTTTGTTTTTTTTTTTTGCACTTAAGTGTCCAGTGATTATTCGGGTAGGCTACCTTATTTAACTAAGTTTTTGATGTTTGTTCGTTTCATATTCGATGGTTGTGCGTTGTTTTTTTTGTTTTTGTTTTTTTTGCTGAAAAAGGCAGGCACTTTATTTAACGAATAGTGATTTTTTTTATATAATTTCTTGTTTGATACTTGCACGATGTGTGCAGTGGTTCGTTTTAATAAATGCACTTTAAAGGTGTTTCATAAGTGCTTTTGTTTAGTTTTTACATGGTGTGTTAAGTTATTATTCATTTTGCAGTAAAGATGTGTGTAATACAAGCGAGTGTCTTATTGTTTTGTGTATTTTTATTAAGAATAAAATAAATTAACCCATGATTAATTCAAACAAATGCTACTGAATTGCCGCTAATTAAAGTGAAAGTAAAATTGAGACGTGTGCACGTCCGCATTTTCGGCCACCCGAAATCCCTGACACGCAACCCCGGTGACACCGGGATTACCGGTTTTTTTACACGTCGATTAACCGGTGGAAAAAATCCGTCACCGCAACATCCCTAGCAGAGACCCCCAGAGCAGCAGCGAGAGGGACAGTAGCAGAGACACCTAGGCCGATAATAGAGACACCAGCAGTAGGGATACAGCAGAGACCAGAGCAAGGGAAGAGTCGGAAAAGGGTTAGCACTCCATCATCATGGAAGTCAGTATGCAGAAAGAGGCTTTATCAAGAGGGTAAAGAACACATGAACATGTCTAAAGAGACAGTGCCAGCCAAACAGATAAAAACATTTAAGGACTGCACCGTGTCCTGTAAATTTAACTGTACCAGGAAAGTCACTTATGGTGAGAGGGAGAGGTGTTTTGAAGGGTACTACAGGCTGAATCAGGACAGGAAATATGACTACATTATGATGACAACTGAGTGCCATGTCAAAGAGAGACAACGTGGTAGTGGCGGCGACTCACGTCGTACACACTCATTCAAATATTTTCATGATATAGGAGAGTGACAGAAAGTCAGAGTATGCAAGCCTTTTTTTCTAGGTACTCTTTCAATAAGTCAGAAAACAGTGTATAATGTACACCAAAAGAGAAGCCAGGCTGGCATGCCAAAGTCAGATGCACGGGGAAAGCATCCTAAAAAACAAATAGATGAGGACAAAAAAGAGAAGGTGCTGGAGCACATTAGGTCTTTCCCTGTCGTCGAGTCACACTACTGTCGTGCCCGCACCCAAAAGCAATATCTGGAGCCAACTCTAAATGTGGCCAAGATGTATGATCTCTATAAAATCAAATGTGCTGTACATGAAACACCAGTGAAAATGTCTTACTATAGATTTATATTTAACACAGAGTTTAATCTTGGTTTTCATGTCCCCAAATCAGACAGGTGTGATGAATGTGAGGCACATGAAGCAGCACAAAAACAGGGGTTGTTAAACCAGCACCAAGAGGATGCACACAATAAACATGTATATGAAAAAAATGCCATGCGCCAAGAGCGCCAAAGAGATAGAGATGATAAACAGCACCTTACGGTCTGTTTTGATTTAGAAAATGTCATCTCATGTCCACGAGCTGAGGTTAGTTCATTCTTTTATAAAAGGAAGATGAATCTATATAATATGACTGCCCACAGCTCACTTACTAAGAAAGGGTATTGTGCTGTGTGGACGGAGGCCATGTCAGGTAGAGGAGGGAATGACATGGCAAGTGCCATAGTCAAAATCCTTGAAAGAGTTGTTCAAGACCATCCTGAGGTAACTGAGATAGTTACATGGAGTGACAGCTGTGTGCCACAAAATAGAAATTCCATTATGTCTTTTGCAATCGTTGAGTTCTTGTCAAGAAATGCCAAAATCCAAAAGATCACAATGAAATATTCTACGCCTGGCCACTCGGCTGTCCAAGAAGTAGACAACATGCATAGCAACATCGAAAAGGCAATGGCAAGCTCAGAGTTTTACAGCCCACTGTCATTCTTGCGTGTCCTTCTGCTTACACTGTCATCCAGATGAAAGATACAGATTTTAAAGACTTTCAGTCATGTTCAAAACTTTTCCAGTACAAGCAGGTACCATTCGCTTCAGTGGCCCAAATAACATTTACTCAAAATCTGTTCAGTGTGCAGTACAGTACCTCCCATGCTCAGTCTCCTATACAGGTGGATATTAGGGGCTCACATGCCAAAACCAGGGCTAACATGCCAACGTCTCTCTTGCTGCCCAAGCCAAAGTTGCTCACCAACAAAAACACAATCGCAGAGGCAAAGAAGACCTTTTATCCATGTTCAAGTACATGCCTGCCGTTGACAAAGCATACTACAAGGCAGTATTTAAGTCATAATCTAGATAGAAGGTTGGAGGGTTGGAAAGAGTCATGACAACATAAATTACATATAACATGAAGTACATCATACATAACAAAACAGACATACAGAATAATAAATAAAAGTGTCTCATAGTGTGTTCTCAAAGTGTCTCATAGTTTAACACTAGCTTATAAAATAAATGAACAATGTGTTTTTAAAAAGTGTTTACTGATGTTTAGTAACAGTGTGTGTAGGGGGGGGGGTTGTATACGGGTGGAGAGGAGGGGATGTCAAGGGTGGGGGATTTAAAAAAAGAATCTAATGAATTACAACAATACATTATTGATTAAGTGTGTTTAGAATGTTTTTAATGAAATAAATGAACACTGTTTTTAAAATGTTTCAGAGCACAGAGGGGGTGGGGGTGGGGGTGGAAAGGGATGAAAACATAACTTTCATGATGTTACACAATATTTTGTATGTTTTAATCTACTAAATGAACCGTTTTTTATGTATGTAAGAAAACATTTTTTGTTTAGCTGTAATTTTTCCATGTTCTTTGAAAATTAAAAATTAAAAAATTTCTTACAAACATGCTTGGCTTTGATGTATACTATACTATTATATATTATATTATATACTACAAGCTGTGTGCTTGTATTATAAATGTATAAATTGATTAAAATCAATGGTTATATACATTTATTCTTTGAAATGTGGGGTTTTATTTGTAAAAATGGAGATAGAACCTTATAATTCCAACCAGAATCAGAGCTCTCAGAATTATAAGGTTCTATCTCCATTTGGGCCATCTTAAAAAATCCCATTTCCAAATGTGCCAGGATTTTGATATTCTATCCTCAAAGTACATGTAGGGTGATGGTCTTGTTGAGCTATAATAGTAGATTATACTACATAACAGTTTTGCCAGCTGGGATGTAAAAACTTTGATGCTCAATATCTCAGAACTACCCTAAACAGAGATAGAACCTTATAATTCTAAGATCACGTAATGATAGAAATAGGTCTGTAGTTGTTGAGATCAAGTGTATTGCCACCCTTATGTATTGGTGTAACTCTGGCCGATTTCCACATTAATGGAACCACTGAGGTGGATACAGATAAATTAAATAAATCTGATAGAGGAAACGCCAGTACATGGGACACAAGCTTAATAAACTTAGTCTCCAGACCATCTGGATCTGTACCATTGCCTGACTTTAGTTCATAGATTACCTGCTGAACATCAGTAGGATATATTGTAGCAAATGAAAAGGAACTGTTAGGCTCGTCTGCCAAACTAGAGAAAGGGAAATTAGAAAATTTTGAGTTACAAATAGAGGAAAAGTGTTGGTTGAAAGCATTGGCAACTACGGAAGGATCACTGATAACCTCATTATTAGCTTTAATTTTGGTAGCAATGCTTTTTGAAGAATTGTGTAATAAAGAGTTAAGACTTTTACAAAAATTCTTAGAATTATTGAGGTTATTAGACAAAGAGTTTTTATAATAATTCGATTTGGCATTTCTTGTTTTAGTTGTACACGTATTTCTTAATTTTTTATATACAGCCAAATCTACTGAGTCCTTTGACAGGCGGTACTTTTCCCATGCCTTATCTCTTTGTTTAAAAAGATGTATTAAATCAGCATCAATCCATGGTAAATGTCGGCCCTTAACCTTTACTGATATCCAAGGTGCATGTTTATCAATTACTTTAAGAACTTCCGAGTTGAAAAAATTCCAAGCATCCTCAACAAAAGGGATAAGATGAAACCTATTCCAATTTATTTCTAATAAATCTTGGATAAAAAAGTCAGTGTTAAAGTGTTTGCTCTGTCTTACCCTGATCACCTTGGGTGGTAGGCGAGGTAATCTAATTGTCCATACACAGAAGACCATGGAATGATCACTGAAGCAATCGGGTAGGACACCAGATTCAGTAATTCTGTTAGAGTGGGTGACCAGAATCCAGTCCAACAAAGATTTGGATCTATGGTCGACCCTGGTAGGTTCTCTAATTAATTGAGTCAGATTTAAACCTTCAAAATAATTTCTATCATTTAAAGATGACCGATCCAACCAGTTAATGTTAAAATCACCAAGGATAATCATCTCGTTTGAGTTACCCATAGATTTTATAGTAGTGCCTATGCAGTGTATTGACTCTTTAGGGGAGTTTGGAGGTCTGTAGATGTTCCCTATAATTAAATGTTTATTTAAGTGGAAACTAATTTTAATGAAAAGACATTCGAAGTATACTGGATTTTCCTTAGGAGCTATAGACTCAGATAATAAAGTTGAGGAGACATAAATAGCTACCCCTCCTCCTCGAGTACCCCTATCAGCTCTATACAGAACATAACCATCCATAACCATCCAGTTTAATTTCCTCATCTAATATATTATTATTCAACCAGGTCTCAGACAGTGTGATAACATTAGGTTTATTATAGACAAGCCAGGCCCTTAAAAGATCGAAAGATCGGGGGGGGGGGGTAATTTTTCATGCAAAAATAATCATTTGAGTCAAGCTGAATCCCAGCCGTTAATTATGTGAAATAAAATAATACATTGGCCGACATCATTATAAGACAAAAAGAAGAAAAAACAAAATGGCCAAAAATAGGTTAATCGGCCTGAGAGACAGGTAGCTCACTTCAATAAATGTATAAGCCTTTCATGCCACAAATAACAACAGTATCGCAATAAACTCTTTTAGTTTTATAACTCTCAAGTTAAATGAGATGAATGTAGTCAGTCCTTCTGGGAATGAGCCTCAAAATCCCGAAGGAAGGACTTCGCATCTCCAGGACTTTTGAACAGGACTACTTTGCCCGCTGCAATGATCCTCAGTATGGCAGGATATAGAAGAGAATATTCCATCTTAAGTTCACGGAGTACTATTTTATTTCTTAAAATTTAGATGTTGTTTTTACCATCATATGTTGTTTTGTATTTTGATTAGGCTTAAGCAGGATTATGTAACATTTCGGTGTAAATATGCAGAACAGTAAACCAAAGCTTGAGGCTAAAATTGCAAATATCTCCACAGCTACAGTAAATTTTCCAGGAGAACTGATATAAACTGGAATAAATGTGATCCAAACAGCACAGAATATGAGCATACTGAATGTAATTAATTTTGCATCATTGAAGTTATCAGGCAGCATGCGAGCCAGAAAAGCCAGAATGAAGCACAAGACAGCCAGTAGGCCAATATAACCCAGAACAGCCCAGAAACCTATAGTAGATCCCAGACTGCACTCAAGAATGATCTTTTCCTTATAATATTTCATATTTTTGTTGGGAAATGGAGGAGAAATTGATACCCAAAGCACACAGATAAGAACCTGTGTAAGTGTAAAGGCAAGAACACTGAGTAGTTGTTGTGCAGGCCCAAACCATTTCATGACATTACTTCCTGGAAGTGTAGCCTTGAAGGCCATTAACACCACTACTGTTTTCCCCAGAACACAGGAGATACAGAGGACAAAGGTAATCCCAAACGCTGTGTGACGCAACATACAAGACCACTCAGTGGGCCGACCAATGAAAGTAAGTGAACAGAGAAAACACAATGTCAATGAGAAGAGCAGCATGAAGCTCAGCTCTGAATTGTTGGCTTTTACTATGGGGGTGTCCTTCTTGCTGTAAAACAGGATGGCCACCAGTGCAGTTAATCCTACTCCAAACAGAGAGAAAAAGACTAGCACTATACCCATAACTTCTGTGAATGACAGAAACTCTACAGGCTTTAACACACATTTATTTTTCTCAGCATTAGACCAGTATTCCCCTGGACACTGCTTGCAGTTATTTGAATCTGGAAAGGAAGTTGTGTTTACTATAGTTAGAGATTAAAAAGAAAACAGTTTTATTAATGAACTCCTTTGATGATAAACTGCACCCTGAACAGTAGAAGAACACACAATGAGCCACTAACCATTTTTCTTTGGAATATTGAGATGGACTGAAGATTACCTGTCTCATTACTGATTTCTCCTTCTGCACATGGAATACAGTCATAACAGCAGACAGGTCTTCCTTTCTGTGCAGCCTTCCTAGTGCCTGGAGGACAGCTCTCGCTGCACACAGACCTTGGCTTCTACATGGAAAAGTACATTATACATAGTTATCTATACTGACTCTGAAATGAAAATAAATACCAAGTTCTGTCTTGAAACTCTAGGCGCCCTATCATACACCCGGTGTAACACAAGTGTTTTTTGCTAGTTTCAGCCCGACGCAGTTTTCATTTTCACGTCCCGCTTGCAAATTCTGCCATGGCGTGAGCGCAACTGGCTTTTAAAGGGAATGGGAGATGAAACTCTGATTGGTGTATTGCATATTATGCCCACCAAAAAAACACCCATTACTCAATAAAAGACTAGGGACAACCCTTTTAGACAATGCGCCTGGTGCGCAGACCATTGTTCCCGTCGTTAAACTAGCCAAAGTGGATTCGGACACGCCCTAATTGCCATGCGCTTTGGACCATGCATTTAGATTGTTAAAATAGGGCGCCTAGATGGCGCTGACTGATAGGTCCTTAACTCACTTTGTGGTAGTGATCACATCGTTATCTACATAGCACTGCTGATTGGGTGCTTTTGCATCAGCCGCCAATGAGCTCCGGCTCAACATTCAAATACTGGTAGAGTTTGCTTTAAACAGTCTGCAGCATGCTTTCAGAAAACTCTCCATCTTCCCCAGCTCTGCTTGCATAGATCTGCTACAGGGGTTATGTCATGTACTCTATGTTATATGAGCAGCAGCAACATAAAATAATGCACATAATTGCCAGTATTTTTCAGCAGAGACTAGAACATCTTTGAAGCATAAAATGACACAAATGCTAATTGGTAACTAAAAATGCCAGTATGTTGTAAATACGTCTCCAGAACAAAACAACAGTTTGAAAAGTCTGTTTTCAAAAATCAGCACACTTAGTAATGCTCTCTGCGGCTTCTTTTATCAGCTTTAGTTATTGCTTTCCACCAGCAACTTTTTATTTTCTTTGGTTCAGGTAATTAAATTGTAAATATGAATGCCACATTAGTTAATATCAGTCAAGCAGTATTCAAATGTGAACCTTTTGTGTGGGAAAACCCTTTAGGACAAACCGGTTATTGCCATTTACCTCCAGTTTTTCTCTAGCCCAGATTATGTTTTTAGTGTTAATCACAAAGCGCTGGTCAGGAGGTAGAGAGGCATCATAGTATCCCACTGATTTGAACTGGAGTGATCCATCCGTTTCCTGCTGCCAGTTCACAATTTCATACTGGGCTATTGCGCCACCAGTGCTGTCAAACCACACATGGTCTCCTGTCTTTACAGTGAAATTAACCTTTTTCAGAGCCTCAACCACCTAAAAAAATTAGACAGTTTTGATATATTATCATTTTAATAAAATGTCAGACAAAATCTTTCACTCTTTCACTCCTTGTCTGATTTTTATTTATTTTTATTTTTTACCTGCTGTGGTTGTATTGTCAGTCCTTTTTCACAACCTTCTTGTCCTTTGCACTTGAGTAGACTGTGTAGTGAATGAGCCACTGCATAAACTGCTTTGTAGACATAGCTTAGAAATCTTTGTTCGAGCACATCTTCGTTGTAGTTTTTCACCACAAATAGATCCTGATATCGACTGCAATTTATTTCAGCACTAGGAGAGCATGGAAAAGCTGTGTCCCAGAATGCTTTCCTAGCATACTCTGCAAACCCTTCAATTTGGAGTTTTTTCACTGCAAACCCCAGTGACCCTCCCAGCACATGAAAACTGTTTGGAGTCATCAAACTTTTTGCAGTTATCCATGCCTCCACACCTATCATTTGGAGGCCTGTAATGTTCTGAATAGTTAGCTGCTCAAGTAGACTTTTCATCTCAAATCCAGTAAGAAATGCAACAATTACTTTAGAGGTCCCTTGTTGTATCATGTCTACCACATTTCTGATTTTTTCAGGCTCTGTTCTCAGGAATTTCATAGAGTACTCCACACAAATCCCCTCTTCTTGGGCTGTTTTTTGAAATATGGCCATTCCATAGTTTCCATAGTCATTGTCACTGTTCACAGCTCCCACCCAAGACCAGCCAAAGTATTTGACTATGTTTGCAATTGCTTTACTCTGGTGGTAATCACTAGCAATAGTCCTGAAGAAAGATGGATAATCTTTCCTGTTACTCAGACACTCACATGTGGCTGTGGGACTTATCTGGGTGGTAGGTGAGACAAAAACACAGATACACATCAGTACAATCATTATAGTATCAGAATTATTTTTAAATGTACTTGCTCCTTACCACTGGAATTTTAAAAGGTCCTGTAGTTCTGGACAGAATTACTGTGTTAGAAGACTCTGTTTCTCCTATGATAGCATGTATAAGAGACTGTCCACTGCATCTGTCTCCTGTTGCAAACTCTGGACCATTCATCAATGCCATAGTAGCACTCATTGAAAACAGTCTTGAACCACAGGTATCATAAATGTTATAGCCAACAGAAATATTTGGGAGCAAACTTTTATTTTTGTTAATCTCTTCAATGGCAAAGATCATGGTTTGAGCTAGCCGGAAATCTTTTATATTCACACTGTGAAGATATTAAACCATCATGCTAAATAGCAAATAATAAAGAATCAGATTAATAAGTTTTACTTTTACATTAACTTGGCTTATACTTAAAACACCATAATATTCCAAATGTTATTTGCTGTTATAAATAAAATTTTGTTGATTACCTGCAATCCAGTTTTAAATAAAGAAATATAAAGAAGCAAACCTGGAGCATGACGGTAGCTGTGGTTTTTGTGTAAACCCAAATAAAGGCAATGATACTTCAGTGTGGATAACAAAAAGAGCTCCAATAACTATGTCTCCATCCTTGGAAAGCAATGGATACTTAGTGTCTCCCATCGTTCGGCAAAGAGTGTTTTCTGCCTTTGTATTTAGTTGATAGAAAAGCAGGAGTGTGTAAGGAAAGATAAGCATCCCAAAGACTGAGCTCTACTGCGTCTAAGTGACCTGATACATCATTTAGCACTTTTATAGACATAAGTTTTATGGATAAATGGTTGTGAACGTAGCTAGTTACCTCATAGGGCAGGACATGATTCAAGTCAAGCAGGAAATGGAGTCGAGTCAAGCCAATTAGATTTTTCAATTTTGGTACTGTCACTGTTACCAGCTTTGCAGACCTGCCAACCTGTACGCATTTTGCGTAGCGGATACGCATTTTGACCTCAAAGTACGCCGGTACGATTTGTCACTCTTAACCCCCTGAGGTCGACAATTGCGCCGGCGCGATAGGCTCGCTTTTTTTTTATCAGTTCAAAAGAGAATAATTTTGCTCTGTTGACTTTGATATTACAAACAAGTTTCATACATCAATCGATTCTGTTAAATGTGTATTATTTTTGTGTATACTCACAATAAAAACAAAGTGTTGTGCTTTTTGCCAAATAAAGAAAAATAAACACGAAGCGAGTTCTGCCTTCTCTCTGTCAGTGTAGTCCATTCTGAAACGCGTCCGAAAATTAACAATAACTCAGCAAATACTCAGTCAAACAGACATACAGACACACAGGCATGAAGCTTGAATTCTCTTCTTTTAAATTAAGTAATTTATATAAAAAACAAATATTCTCAGTTCATGTAATCTGTAAGAAAAGAGCGAGATGTCAGTCGTTCTCATCTCATCTAATTATTTTTAATGTGACTCCGCCCACGGAGAGCGTGCGCTATTCAATGACTGAGGCAATCCACGCAAACTTGTGAACGCCCCCGTATCAGCTCGAGAAAACACAAGTTTAATCAGATCATTGTAGCCTACTTGTTTACACCGTCTCGCAGCGCTGTGAAGAATAATAATAATGGAAAATGTACCTCAGAAGTGCGGGTATTTCGAGGAGCAAGGATCCGACTGAGCTGAGGAATACTGTAGTAAGTTTTTTTTCCTTCTCAAGTGAATCGCATTTCTGTTTGTGAATGAATGAATGAACGAACGGCAGAGATGCACGCTGTTTACCACAGCTCGCAAAAAGACAGTTTAAATTTAAATCGCCTTTCTGTGTGTGAATGAATGATGATGTTTTAGCAAACTGTATTGCTATACTGAGATGAGTAAAAATCGACTGAAATATGTTGAAATAAAATGTAGGCTATTTGTATAAGCAACGTATTAAACTGCAAATTAACATTTATATGCCCTAATATTTCATAAAAACAACGTTACAGTCAGGCGAAATATGAAAGACAACATTTTGTTGACTAGATTTGGGTACAGTTTTTACTGTAGAATATACTGCCACATCAAATAAGCTTTTGTTTAGCAATTTCTGCTCATATGTTATATATATGTGTGTGTACATGTGTGTATATATATATATAAATATATATATAACATACTATTTTTGTCAAAAATAAAGTCATCAGCTAAGATATTAGCTGTTCCAGTGTTGGCTATATTCAAACTAATGAATACATATGATAAAATGTAGGCCTATAATAATTTTTTTACAAAGAAAGAGTAAAGAGTTTACACTTGAAATATTGTTGAAATTGTAATTATTGTTGTAATTGTAACCTTTTTAATAAAATAGCAAAACATATTTACAAGATAGATGTAAGCAAAATCTTAAATGGTCAATATAAGTCTTCTTCTAAATATATCTTTTGTCCTTGCATTCATTCTTGTGGCTCATGTCAGTGTCACACCTGAATGAATGGCTCATTATGCAGAGTCATTACGCATACTGGGTGGGACATTGTATTCTCAGGTGTAAACCACTCCTCGTTCACGCCCCCCCTAGCATATTGGCTTTCCAAGCAAAACCTGTCTTATAAAACAATACATTTATTTAAATTGTGTGTGAACGATTAGGTAGGATGATTTTCACATCATTTTGAAGCCAGAACTTGAAGCGACAACATTCATTAGTCAAAAGTCTTGTTGACACATATTTAGTATGTGTTTTGTGGTCTTATTTCAGCAACTTTCATTTTTTTTTTTTTTCAATAACCACGCATAAACATTATTCTCTTAAAAATTCAAACATATACATGCATGTTGCTCGCATATTATGGTAGCCCTAACTGAAAAAAGCACACATGCCAGAGCATGTCAGAACACCTCCAGGGCCCAGAAAACCCCTCAGACCCCAGAGGGTTAACTACACAAAAACCTGGTGCACGCGCAGTCCTAAAATCAAGCAACAGCAAAATAAGCGGAGTTCGACCAATCATAGCATTGGGTTCATTTTCCAAATAGCAAGCGGGGATGAGTAGATGACTGCGGTCAAGTGGACCGCGCCTTGAAAATTGATTTTAAGACTCTATTTTCTGCTATTTTCCATCTTATTAGGACACAAATAATACAATTTCATGATTTTTTTTAAAAACATGACTTTAAATTTTGTTTATTTTTTATTATTTTAGTGCTTGTAGGCCTATATATGATTTACATTAATTATTACATAATTTATTCATGTTTATATTAATGTTAATTATTATGCATAATTATTAATGTTAATTACATTTGTATAACGTTTATTCAGCTAATGCGTGTCCTGTTTAAAATGTGCAATGTTCAAATGCAAAGACAGCACGTCACAAATAGAAAATCCCCTTTTCCCTGTGGGATTTAGTATCATATTTGGATATTGGAATAATAAATTAAATAGCCAATTTAAAATAAATCACATGTACACACAATGTTCCTGTTTTTATTTTATTTTTTTTACTGTTTTCTAGGGGTTTCTTAATTTTAGACTAGTTGACCAGCATTATATGCAATGCAATATCATTGTCTTGCATTCTCAAAATAATGACAAAAATATATGAATTGCGGAGGGCAACTTTCCCATACCTCTCATAACGGGAATTGAGAAAAATGCCTGCTTCGTGTGCTGCTTGGGGCTGTACAAATTGACACACAATTGAAACACAATTGAAAACAGGTCTCGGGGAATTACCTTTCACAAACAAGACTGAACATTTGTTTCTGGTTGTATTTGGTCATGATATAATTAGTAATAGTAACATACAGTTGGCCACCGGAGTCAGCCACATGTCGCTAGGCCACACCGGCCACATGTCGCTAGTTAACTTAGCTGTGAAAGTTGAAACATGAGTTGACATGATTTATATTATAGTTTTAGCTTACATTATATTTTATATTATAAAGTAAATTTCCTGAAATCTAAATATTCATCTATATTTTCTTAAAACCAACTTTTATGACAATTTCATTTACTATTTTTATTTTCAGAGGAGAAAGGCCGTGAAATTTTTAAATACTACTGTTATTGTGTCACAAAATGTAGTTTTAAGAGTTTTTCAGTCGACAATGTAGTTGTTTAAAGCTCAAATCTGTGGTTTATTTATAAATATAGCAC
The DNA here is from genome assembly GCF_949319135.1 of Squalius cephalus. Lineage (NCBI taxonomy): Eukaryota > Metazoa > Chordata > Actinopteri > Cypriniformes > Leuciscidae > Squalius > Squalius cephalus. The sequence goes on along the minus strand of NC_137127.1, from coordinate 32,223,192 downwards.
CTATTTAAAAATTTGTTTTAGAGATCCAAAGATGTGAGATCCAGGGGATCACCGGGCGCTCAGCACTCATGTACCCCGCCTGGAACAGCCTTACCTCGGCTAGTGCTTTTGACGTTTGCCGCTGGCTCTAATGTCTCTAGTCTAGCCATTAAAAATGTGATATAATTCGTCTTGTGTATATCTAACGGGTGATCTTTGGTCTCATTAATCTATAATTTGTTCCCTGGCAAATCGTTTTGGCTGAGGGCAAAGTGAAGTTTCATAACTTTATATATTTAGGCTATTTAACTTTAACGTTGTAGTCTGCTGTATGTTTGACTGAATGTTTGACTGAATCGTTTACTTTATTTCTTGACTCGTTTAGCTTCTTATACCTTTTAGGCTACTTATACTGTTACAATGGCTATTATTGATCAATAAAACTGAAATTTAACAAAAAGAGACAGGGTTGTGTCATTTTATTTTATATAATGTTAGCCTATGTAAGAATATTTTAAAATATATAAATTATTTTATATATACATTCTCTTCACTGTATGTAGGCCTACATAAAATAAAATGACATAAATCTATTTTTGTTAAATGTCAGTTTAATGATCAATATTATAATGTTTAATATTTTTTTCATATTATCTATATTATTCTGCAATTGATATTACATTGTATTTGCTGTTCTTATTATTAGGGGTTCAAGCACTCAGTGTCACGGTTCACCGATCCATGCGTTCATTTTGTGTATCTGTTGGTGTGTTTGTAGGTGTGGGGTCTGTGTGTGTAGTGCTTGTTTGTTGCTTAGTAACCAGCTGATCACTTAATCAGCCCTCAGCTGCAGCTAGTTACTACTGCTTGTTAGCTGCCTATATCTAGCGGGAGTGAATTATGCTTGGTGTCGGTTCGTTACTCTTGTTTGTGTTCTCTCACCTAGTTCCTGTGTCTGAGTTTCCTAGCGGAGTTATTTCCTCGATCTCGTCTGTGTATCCAGGCCACTGGAGATCGTTTGGAGTTCCCGTCAACCAGTCATCAGTCTGCATCCGCGCTGTGCTTATTCCTGTCACTCTTTACTCTCCTGGGATTGTGGCATTCAGGTCGCCCGCCTGCTAAACGTGGTGTTTTGAGTGTTGTACCTGTTCTGCCTGTCGGCAATAAACTGCTTGCTTGCATTTGGATCTACGACTCTCATTCTGACACTCAGTGCTGAAACCCTATTGTTATTGTTAATTTTCCCATGATGCAGCATTCTCCATGTAAAACTGATCGGGCAGACCGAACTGTAAGTCGTAGAGACTTGAAACTTTGAGGGCTGGTTTTACTCACACTGCCTACAACGTCAACAAGGCCCGCCCCGATCGGCCTGACGGGGGCGCTACAGCGGTCAAAAGTACCAAATGGCTCATAACTCCTAAACCGTTAGGCGTAGGCTCAAGTGACTTATATCGTTGTAGTTTTTTTGAAAAACCTACTTTTGCAAACTACTCCTAGGTTTTTGGCCTGATCGGAACCAAACCACTGCAGAAATATTCTCTGGACAGTGACTATCAATAATAATCAAGAAAATTAAAAATTTCAATTCACGGTTGCTAAGCGGAACCAAAATGTTCGATGTGACCAGGACCACTTTCAGACCTGCCAACCTGTACGCATTTTGCGTAGCAGATATGCATTTTTGACTTCAAAGTACGCTGGTACGATTTGTCACTCTAAACTACGTAAACACCTGGTGACGCCTCTGTGCACGCGCAGTCCTCAAATCAAGCAACAGCAAAAGAAGAAGAGTTCGACCAGTCATAGCGCTGGGTTCATTCTCCAAATAGCAACCGGGGATGATTGACAGATGCGTAAGGCCTATCATTAAAAAGATACTGAAAATTGACACCAATAAAGAATCCTGCTCGATCCCCCTTCCACTCCCGCGGCCCGCCATCTGACTGATTTCATAAGCGAGGACAGTACAGTATTCACGGTACTTCTGACTCCTGAAGGTAAACGGCCTGGGGTGGATGTGGAAAGTTGAAATATTGTATTGAGTTAACTTAATCCTATGGATTCGATGATCACACAGATCGCATGGATTATCTTAAAATGCTCCATTATTCATGGTCACTCAGAAAAGAGGAAGACATAATTCAGCCATGCAAATAATAAAATGCTCAAGTAATGCTGAACAATAAATCTCAATAAATTTGAAATCGCTATGGCTTAGTGATTATGAAAGTGATGTGATTTGTGGATTACCGATAAGCGCGAGTCTGGAGAAACAGGCGTTTATTTATTCATTCTCAGTGTTGAGAAACGTAGCCTTCATGTGTTACGTTATTGTGTTAATAATACCTAAAGTACCTAATTATGTTACATATTTATTTTGTATGAAAACTAGTGCGTTAGTTACACAGAGAGAAGATAATTGTAAAATGAAAATTGACGGGCTAAGTTTAAATTTTGTTCTTGCTTGTTTTTTTTTTTCTGTCAAAATGTCAGAAAGCATTTTGTATTATCTATCCGTGTTTTTAAAATTTGTTAAATGACGGATGTTTTACTGTTAACACAGCCCTCATTATATGTCCGATTCGTCTAACTTATACTTGATATTCTTTTTAGAATAAGTGATTCGTTATGCTATTATTGGACTCCTGTCTATTCATTGTCAACTGTTTTCTATAAATATGTTTGTATTGGCTAACATTTATTCAGCTAATGCGTGTCCTGTTTAACAAAATGTGCAGTGTTCAAATGTAAAGACAGCACGTCACAAATATAAGCCCTTTTCCCTGTGGTATTTACTATCATATTTAGATATTGGAATAATAAATTAAGTAGCCTATCTTAAAGGTCCCGTTCTTCGTGATCCCATGTTTCAAACTTTAGTTAGTGTGTAATGTTGTTGTTAGAGTATAAAGAATATCTGTAAAATTATAAAGCTCAAAGTTCAATGCCAAGCGAGATATTTTATTTAACAGAAGTCGCCTACAGTGAATGGCCGGTTTGGACTACATCCCTCTACTTCCTTCTTTAATGACGTCACTAGAACAGTGGCTGCGTCCGAAACCGCATACTTCCCTACTATTCTGCCCTATAAAGGCAAAAGACCTTAAGTCGCTAGAGTGTGGAACTGAGAAAAATGACTTTAAAGTTTTTTAGTTGTCCAGCCAAATTAATTATAGGTAGGAAACTGAAAATCTGGCAATTAAATGTTTTAGTAATGAAAATTATCTACATAAAAAACTTGACCTTTGACCCCAATTTTGAAGTTACTGTATTCTGCCTTTGTATTGTCTGCAAAAAGTGAGAAGTCATACCAAGGCAAAAGGCAGTAACTTCAAAATTATCAATATTTGATTGCTGATCACCATTTACAAAATCATTATAGTAACACCAGTATTGTGTTTTATGGTTTGTTTGTGTATATGTTATTTAAGGTTGGGTCTGTAAAGCACTTCGATCAACTCGTGTTGTTTTAAAATGTGCTTTAGAAATAAAATGAGGGAACCTTCAGCTCGAACTTAGCCCGGAGGAAGTCCAACTCGGTAAAATGAGCATCTGCATGGTTTAGTTTGAAGAACAGGCTCCTAGAGCCACGTCGCAGCTGGATCACTGACATCTTGCCCAACTTTGATGCCTTCTTGATCTTCACACAGGAGTGCCCATCCTTCCAATCCAGCACATCTTCATTCTTCATTTCAACCACTTCCACCTTCCTGGAGTTTGAACTTGCCACAACACTCACAAAATCCTCAAAGTCATACAGCACACCTCCAGGTCGATTTTTCATCTCCAGCTCGACTCCATGGTGAAAACTGTCAGCACTCATGAACGTGTGTCCCTTTTCGAAGTATTTCAAAGTAATATCCTCCATGGAGGTGGTATCACCATTTACAAGGCAGACGAGGGAGGATAGCAAGCACCAGTTCTTATTTTGGGCAGAACAGTTGTCCACCCAGAAGATGCAGTGGCATATGTCCCTTTCTTTTTTTAGTGCAGTCACATAGGCCGAGGTGATCTCTACTGCTCTTCGCCCTGCCGTGCCCTCATGCCAGACCACAGAGATGGTGTTTTTAAAAAAAAAATTCTTGCCTACAGTGGCAAAGGTCTCATGGAATGCCACGATGCGTTTTGTGAAGATTGATGTTTTCAAACCAGGCATACGAGGCAACATGATGACTTTTTGAAGGTCCACACTCTTCACCAATGTGTCCTCTGGCCAGTCCTTCTCTGCATCATCCTGGTATATTATTCGGCTCTGCACGGCAGACTCTTTATGTCCACGCCACCTCTGGCACTGCAAGCAGTCCATGTCATGGCCATCCCCATCATGGTCATATTTCATGTGCTGATCCTGCAGTACACACTCCTCACATTCCTCCTCTCCAAGCTTTGCAAAGCTGATGTTCTTTTGTTTTACAGCTTTGCTGTAGCTTTCATAGGAGCAGCTGTTGCCTTTTTCCAAATAATCAGCATACATGAGCTTGATGTTAATGTCGCTAGGGAGGTAGCGACGATGTGGGGCATGCTCTCTTCGGTAGTGGCTCACTGATGGGTGGAATGATTCAATGTGGTCATAAAAAGGCTGCATGTCCAGCTTGTTGGATGGTGTATGTCTTCCTCGATGGTCTCTTGTGATCACCTCATTCCCTATCTCATTCCCCATCACAGAGAGGACCAGACTGTCATTCACCGGGTGGTACCCCAAAGTGGGCAAAAAAAAAGACCTGCTGTGGGACCTGATCTGCATTCTTTAGTCTGTAAACAAAGGATCTGCCCCGTCGACTTGTTTTTCCATCCCCACAAACTTTTGCTGTTGGTAGCTGGCTGACACTGTGGAACATGAATGCACGTTTGTCTGTGTAGATGATGTTCCAGTACCTCTTCCAGATCTCCTTACGCCTCTCCTCACTAAATTTGTCTGTGCATTTTCTTCTGCATTTACACGGATCTCTCATTGGTGGGGCTGTGGCTGGAGTGCGGGTGGGCTCTGGTGCTGGCAGTGGAGCGATGGTGGACTCTGGTGCTGGCAGTGGAGCGAGGGTGGACTCTGTTGCTGACAGTGGAGCGAGGGTGGGCTCTGGTGCTGGCAGTGGAGCGAGGGTGGACTCTGGTGCTGGCAGTGGAGCGAGGGTGGGCTCTGGTGCTGGCAGTGGAGCGAGGGTGGGCCCTGGCAGTAGAGTTGTAGCTGGAGTGAGGGTGGACTCTGGTGCTGGCAGTGGAGTGAGGGTTGACTCTGGTGCTGGCAGTGGAGCGAGGGTGGGCTCTGGTGCTGGCAGTGGAGCGAGGGTGGGCTCTGGTGCTGGCAGTGGAGTGAGGGTTGACTCTGGTGCTGGCAGTGGAGCGAGGGTGGGCTCTGGTGCTGGCAGTGGAGCGAGGGTGGGCTCTGGTGCTGGCAGTGGAGCGAGGGTGGGCCCTGGCAGTAGAGCTGGAGCTGGAGCGAGGTGAAACTCCATAAGAGCATCAAGCGTGGTGTCAGGTGTGCTGCAGAACAGCTCATCAGAACCAAACTCTGGGAAACTAATATCCAGACAACTATCAAGAACTGTCCATGTTTTTGAGTTGGGTGCTGGATCACAATCAATATCTCCATAAGTAACTGAAATGAACAGAACAAATTTACAATTAGAAACATGCATGGAAAAATATGGAACATGAACATTAAATATTCTTCAAAAATTTGATTAATTAATGTCAATGTTATCAAATTGGGAAAATGCCTACCACTGTCCAGAACGATAATTTTTTTTGTTTGCGGTGCGTCCGGACTGCAAGGAATATTGCCACAAGGAACTAAAAATAATAGAGCAAATTTAATAATAGTAATAACAACAACAATAATAATAATAATAATAATAATAATAATAATAAAAATAGGGCATAGAGGGAAATTTGAATAGGAAATAATATTTTATATATATCGAATACAGGTAGGTCCAGCAAACATTTGTTTTTACCAACAGGTTATTTGATTAGTCAATGTCTATTTTAACAAATTATCAGGCCTACAAGTTAGTGCCACTGGTTAATCAAGGGTTAAGTTTGGCTACAATGCTTTAAAGACAGCTCTCTGACTGGTGGATTTGATTGGCCAATCTCAAATGCCATGGAGTAATTTGTATTATTTGTTTTTCTGAGTATGTAACTGACAACCAGACAAAAAAGCTATACATGTCGGTGGATACCGTTTTGCAACCAATTATTATTTATTGCAATGTTCGCTAACGTAAAAGGATATAATTGCTTTTACATCAAATGAAAATCGCCTTTAAAGGACTTGTGGATTGATGTGAACGCCATCAAGGAATAATGCTCAGAATGCTTGTGGATTAAACATCTCCGATGACGTTCATTACCATGGATTTTATCAGGTTACAAGAAAAGGTAGGATATGGATTTAATTGCAAGCTGTTTCTACTGTTTTTATGCGTGACCATACACGGTAGCTAACTGCATTCGACTCTACTCGTGTCGTGCAGTCTGCTGTCTGTCTAACTCACTGCTGTCACTGACATGCTGTCACTGAGGGAATAATCTGCATTATGAAAAGCAAAAAATAAATACAAACATTTATTTGAGATTATTTACGCTTAACTTACTTATTGCTGGCAAGTTATTTAGTCTCTGCTTGTTTATAGTTCTTTTATATGGAACAGTTTGGTATTCATTAGATAACTGATTAACTTTAGCCTATGCTATAAGGTTAGGCTGCTAGCTAGATAAATGAAGTAGATCGCGATCTAACGTTTGTCTAATGCATCTTTTGTTTTACACAATTTCTTACCTTCACATTGATGTCTGCGTTTCAAAGCCATCTCAACCATCATTTTCCCTCGAGAGTAATGGGCCATCCTTAAACTCTATAGTAAAAACAACCACTCAACAATATTTGTTTTACCTACACTTTTATTCAGGTACCGTGTTTGTCAGAAGTGCTTCAATGACAGTAGCATGACAGTACACAGGCAACACCGTAACTTAAACGCGGCAAACTTTAATGGGCAGTAAAACAAAGGCAGAATACCGTAACTCCAGGCCAGCACATTAACTTCATATTGACGCGCGGCTAAACAAAGGCAGAGTGCCGTAACTCAATTTGAGCATTCCAAAACAAAGCCAAAGAGCGGTAACTGATGTTACGGTGTTCTGCCTTGGTTTCTCATGGGCTTTTGGAAGTTACTGTTCAGACAACCCATTATTTTCTCGAAAAAACAACGGAATTGACTCAAGATACTTATACACATGATAAAGGGGGTCTTGAATGTGCCAAAAATATCAATAACTCATTTTCGACAAAAATGAAGTTACGGTCTTTTGCCTTTGCACGGCAGTATTTAGTATGGGAAAAAGAGTAGGCGAGCGAAAAAGTATGTACAAATCCAAAAGAGTAGGCAAGAATTACCTGGATGACGTACTAATTATCGCGAGATTCGGACTTAAGTGTGTCCGAATATGCCTACTTTCCTACTATATAGTAGGCGAAAACAGTACGTGAAGGAAGCAGTACGTTCGAAACATCAGTATTCATAAAAGAGTAGGCGAGAAGTTCCCGGATGGCTTACTGCTTTCGGCCAGATTTTCGAGTGCTCGACCGATGAATACTCTTCTATCCCAGGAGGCCACGCGAGAGGATACGTCATTATCAAACATCGCAGAGATCAGCGACGCGGGTGCTTTCAAATGTGAGTAAACACACATAGGCCGCTGTCAGTAGCCTAAAAGAGGCCTAGAAATAGGGTTTCGTTCCACCAAGTGGGGCACTACTTTTTCTTTTGCTCAATATGTTCTACGTTAATAAAAGGTATCCAAGCAAAAAGTTCTCCACGCATTTTCCTGTAGTTAATGAGAAAAGTGTATTTATTGGCGCACTATTTTGACTGCGTATTGAGACGTCTAAAACGGTTGAGCTCGATTTTCAACCAATCAGCATCGAAAATGTAAGTAGGTCACAGCCGAAATCAAGCCAATATCACTACGGACATGTAAACAGAGGAGGACGTAAGCAGCGCATCTTCATCTGATAGCGGCGATCAAGCTCGATTAACACCCGTAAAGTGTATTCTTCATGTGGGAAAAGATGGTGGGAAAGGTCCGCAGCCCTTTACTGAAGTCCGATGGGAAAAAATCAAGCAATGTGCGTAGGAATGGCTCAAAACGTCGGACACTACGGAGCTAACGTTAGCTATTGCTAATAAACATGTTGCCCTCCTGGACAAACTGGTCTCTGATGTCCCAACAACTAGCGCTACGGGTTTCACCCGGCCTGATATCGGCGTTTTATAGACGCTTGACTTGTGTGTATGTGTGTGATGGGTAGGTTAGTAGTTATTACCATATACCATGTGTCAAAATGATTGATGACTTCCGGTCCCGCCCACTAGATAAGACATCTGGTCCCCGCCCTTCCGGTTGACCGTTGACATGTCCCGCCCTTTCTGTCGTGTATAGATAAGGATATGGATTGTCGTTTTGACCGTTCGATCATGCGTTTTGACAGTTTTATCTATCGCATATGTTGTTTTTATCTATTATCTTTCCGGCATATGTTGTTATGGTTTGCCCTATCGTCCTAGCTAGTCGTAGATAATGTGGTTTTGACAGAAAGTTTGAAGACTGTGTCACACACACACACACACACACACACACACACACACAAGCATTATCTCTTGTGCACACAAGCTGGGTGTATTTTCTGTGTTTTTGATCTGTTTTTTGACAGAAAGTTTGACTTTGTTGTCTGTATTCACTGAATGTGTCAGCATGTGATATCTCTGCTACGCAGACGTCCACCCTCACATTCCAGAGCAATGTATATAAATGGGTGGTAGTGTGTTGTAAAACCATCACCAGAAACATGAGCTACATGAGCATGGATGGTTTATCCTCTCCTCAATCCCCAGAGCCGGGGGTGTGCGACCAAATGATGGAAAGGCTGACTATGGCACCAAGAAAAAAAAACCCTTTCGGGCGCATCCGTTTGACAAGTTTTCTCCATGAACTTTCGGAATGGACTACAGCTGAATATGTAATGTGTAGGAACCGTGTATTCGGCTACAAATTTCACAAACCAACTCGAGTTGTTACACTCTACACCACTGACAGCGTCGGAGAGTTTCAGCCTGGGGAAGATACGTGTGTGGTATTTCCTGAAAAAGACTGGACTCTCTTCTACAATCGTGTCTGGAAGGATCTGAATGATGACGGCGAAGAGCCTTTGTACATTTCGGAGTGGGACGGGGTGACCGATAATGTTCGGTACCGTGTGGTAGGTGACCATACTAACAAGAGTCCTACTGATTCTGTTTACATATTCTGTTGTAGAGACAAGACAAAGCTCAACAACAAGCGGTCGGGACGCATCCAGCCTAACGAGCATCACGATCTGTATGAAATGCAATTTTTGTTCGACTGGTGCGATCTGAATCTCCTGAATATGGTTTTTTCAATCATCAACAAAATGTTCAAATGGTGTGACATGCATGACGAATACAGCAAAATTAAAGTGCAACTGTTCAACCCTCAGACATGCCCACGGAGTGGCATGTGGTCTCGACCATCCCCACCCATTTACTACAGCCATCCTAAAGCTCGCAAGCCAGACCTATCTAAATAGCGTCTATTAATCAGGTTTTTGAGTGCTACAACAACCCCGCCCCTTTACTACAACTATCATAAATTCCTGCGACCAGACCCTTCCAAGCACCATTTATAAACCATGGCTGAAGACGCCACTTCAGAACCCAATCATGTATGCAGCTGCGGTATCTCTTTCGGTAGCATTCTCGAACCTCCTGACGACAACGCAACCCTCCATACTCTGACTGACGCCTGCGGGCCATTGGGCATACACAAAGACTGGGCTCCGGCTAAAACTATCAAACGTCGCATAGACTTTGAACCATGCATTGAAAGCGTTTGGTGTCCGGGTAACATTTTCAACCCTGAACCATTGGACCTGCGCAAAGACTGGAGTCTGGCTGAAAGACGCAAACGTAGCTTAGACAGGGATCCGGAGATCGAGTGTGACTGTGCTTGTACTAAACCATGGTCACCACCACCACCACCACCACCATCACCATCCAACAAAAAGCTTGAATCTCCCAACCTGCCTGACCTCTCTCATGCTAAACCCGGTTTCGATGCTACAGACGGATGTTTCAGTGACGTGGGATTCAAAATCATAAAAGCCGCGACAGTGGTTTTGCTGCAACATCTCATCGGAAAGAAGCTGAAGGACGAGTGCGAAGGGTGTGAGATTGATCACCCTAGTCAACTGCAACATTCCTGCCTGTTCGACCCACCTAACTACTACTTTGACACATATTTTGATGAACTTTCAGCCAAACTGTTTAGACCCTATTTTCATGCCATCATCGGTATCCTCCTAGGACGGTTGGGGTTAAAATCTCACCCCCAACGTATTCAAGGAACAGTCGGGACTATTCTGCACGAATTAAAAGACGAACCATTCATCGCCGCTAAGCTAGAAGAAATCAGGACGAGACTTCTGGACAAACCCTGCGAGGAAATAGTGCACGACGTCGTTGATCTCTGGGAAGGTATTTCGATCGTGAATGGAGAGTGACCAAGACCCCACCAGTATGGGTGCTGCCAGTAGCCTAACCAGCTGTATGGAATTCCTGTTTAAAGGACATTACAGACGACAGATGACAAAACTGATGAAAAAGATTATCGATTTTGCATCACGCGACGGTCATCCACCTATGGAGGCAACTACGCGTGAAGCAAATTTCAAGAAGCAAATGGTGTATATAAGAGGAGCCGCTAATTCATGGGATGATTTGACGGACAAATGTTCTTATGGCTTCGATCCCCCCGGTGTAATGATAAAACAGGTTCTAGATATGATGTGTGAATCACAACTCCCGCTCGGGGTCACCGATGTGCTATGTACTTGTACCTATGTGGTTGATGTGTGTACCGAGCTGGTGAAGAAATCAAAAGAATATGGCTCTGATGATCAGGACGAAATGTCTGAAAATGTCAATGAAATTGTTGAAATGTACGTCGATTACATCCTAGACAAAAACATGATGGCCTGTCGCGATTTTCTTTTCTGGTTAGACTATCAGTGATCCATTTTACTTAGACTATGCATGTAACATCGTTATATCTAATTTTACTATATTCCGTTTTGTACTAACATCATTATATTCAATTTACTTAGATTTTGTTGTACTAACATTATTATTATTATTATTATCAATTTTACTTAGATTTTGTTGTACTAAGATTATTATTATTATTATATCCATGTATACTATCTTTTATTATATCCATTTTACTTGCGTTATATTAACACTATTTTACTTCAATCATGTATCCTGTAATTTTTTAATAAAAGATTGATTCAAACCACATGTATGAGTTATTCTTTTGCAGCGGTTGAAACGGCAGCATGTCGGAGCTCATGAAAAAGGCTTATTATACACCCTCCAACCCGGGCTCTTTAGGGGGTAAAAAACGATTAAAAGACGCCGTCTTAAAAGAAAGTGGGGTCCGTTTAAGCGATAAAAAGGTTTCAGAATGGTTGTCTGGTGAGGATGCTTACACTTTACACAAAACAGCTCCTATAAAATACAAACGAAATAGAGTGGTTGTGTACGGGGTCGATACCCAGTTCCAGGCCGATCTAGTCGACATGATCGCCTATGCCAAGGATAACGACGGCAATAAATATCTGTTGACTTGCATAGACGTATTTAGCAAGTATGCGTGGAGTCGCGTGTTGAAGAATAAGAGCGGGCCCGAGGTCGCTAGAGCGTTCGAGTCTATACTCGAGGAGGGTCGTGTGCCACAGAAATTGCAGACGGATCAGGGGAAGGAATTTTTTAACAAACAATTTCAAGATGTAATGAAAAAGCACAACATTGATCATTTCGCTACCGCTACCGATTTGAAAGCCAGCGTCGTAGAACGATTTAATAGAACGTTAAAGAGTCGTATGTGGAGATTTTTAACAGCTACAAATTCTCGACGATACATAGATGTTTTACAAGACATTATGCAGGGGTACAACACCAGTTATCACCGAAGTATCTGCATGAGACCCGTGGACGTCGACAAAGTAAACGAGGATCAAGTGTTTCAAAACTTGTATGGTGATATAAAGAAGACCGAGAGAGCCGTATTTAATTTCAAAGTCGGCGACGTCGTCAGGATTTCTAAAGTGAGAGGCCCGTTCGCCAAAGGTTATGAGCAGAACTACACGGAAGAATTTTTCACCATATCCGCATGCATTCCGCGACAACCCCCGGTCTACAGACTCAGCGATTATGACGGTGATGTCATCGAGGGGGTTTTTTATGAAAAAGAGTTACAAAAAATAATTGTGAGTAAAAACAAATCTTTTAAGGTGGAAAAGATTTTAGGTCAGAAAAAACAAGGGAAATCTACGCTTGTTTTAGTGAAATGGCTAGGCTGGCCTTCAAAATTCAATAGTTATATAGATAAAAAAACACTGTTGGACTTAAAACACCTCGACGTTTAATGGATGAGTTCATACGAGCGAAGGACAGTGATGGATGATCAAGGGTTCTACATTACGCTACCGTGCAATGCATCGAGCTCGGTTTACCCCGAAAATCGCATATCCGGCTATACAACCAGGTTAGCAAAAGCTATACAATTGAAAGGACAATGGGAGGTGGGGCTCGCCGAAATCGAATATCCTAGAAGTTGGTATAACTTTAATGACAAAGACGGGGGTTTCACCCTGTACACAGGCCCCGTATTCAAAAATAGTGGGGACCCCAAAGACACAGTTAAAAAAGACTTACCCACGTTTTTTGTATCGAGGATATTATACATATCTGGTGGGTACTACGCGAACATTCGTGCGATCCTCCGCGTGATAAATCAACTTCTAGCACCGACGGCCGTATTGGATTACGATGAATTAAAAAACAAAGTGTTTCTGATCGCGAAACCCAATGTTTCAGTCAGCTTTCAAGGCAGACTCGCCACTATTTTAGGAATGATACCGGACGATGCTCTCGGACGTTCGAACTACCATAAAGAAGCAGATTTTACTACGAGTCATATCACGTACGCTCCTCATCAATCTGATATCAACGCTGGGTTCTACACAATGTACGTTTACACCGACATCATTCAATATCAATCGGTCGGTGATTCTTACGTCCCGCTTTTGAGATGCGTACATATATCGGGTAAAAGCAACGAGACGGTCATTGCTAGATACGACAACCCGCATTACGCATCGATCAACAAGGATCACATCACCAGCATTACCATAGAGTTGAAGGACGACCAAAACCGTGAAATACCATTTTCTTACGGGAAAGTCATCGTAAAACTACACTTTAAACCAACGAATCATTCTATTCTTTAAAATGAGTTATTACTATAGCCCTAGAGAGCACAATACCGCGGACTATGTGGACTATTACCGAAATCAGGCCGGCGGGGGTTTGCCAGGCTATGCCGGGGGAGGGGTTATGTACGGGGCAGGGTTAGGAGGACTTTTCAGAGGTTTGTTCAGGATGGCCATACCTCTGTTAAAAAGAGGATTTAGCATCGCGAAACCCCATCTAAAATCCGCTGCTAAAAATATAGTATCCGACGTCGTCTCAAACGTATTGACGCGGGCGCATAGCAATAATGCTAATGCTCAAGACGGATCTGGACTGATGGTCATGGCCCGTAAGAGGATGTCTAAACCACCTGGTGTGAGGAGGCGTGGTCAATGGGGTAATAAGAAGAAGAAAACAACAAGCGGAACAAGGAAGCGTCCAGTCACACGTAGAAAGCGTAAGAAGTCTGTTAGTCGAAAAGCGCCGACCAAGAGATTCGTAAAAACCATATTCTAACATGGCGCTACTGCATCGTATGTCGGGGGAATGCATCAAGTCCGAGTTGGACTTATTTACGGTCCCGCTGACGCAGACGGTTATTGAGAAAAACGGCTATTTAGAAGTTGCCCCTTTATCCGCCATATCGGACACCGCGCCATTAGAGTTTTTTATCGCAGGCAATGGCGATGATTATGTGGACCTAAATAACACGATGCTCTATCTACGCCTGAAAATCACGAGACCTAATGGAGAGAACATTGTGCATCCTGCGAGGGTTGCCCTAATAAATTACCCCGGAGCCACCATATTTTCACAAGTCGATGTGACCCTAGGCGATCGTCTGATATCGCAGAGTTCGAGCACCTACCCTTACCGTTGCATCATAGAGAGTCTGATCAACTACAGTAAAGATGCGTTGGAATCTCTTTTCTCCGCCGGACTGTTTTACAAAGACACTGCCGGTCACATGGATGTGAATGACCCCGTAGGCCGTAACGCGGGGTTGACAAAGAGATCGACCTACACCACCGAAAGTAAGGTGGTGGAGCTGATGGCCCCTATACACAGTGATATATTCTTTCAAGAAAAACTTTTGCTGAATGGAGTTGACATCAAGATACGCCTAATTAGAGCAAAAGATGAATTCTGTCTGATGAGGTGCGATGACGTGGCTTACAAAATAAAAATAGAGTCGGCGTCCCTATTTGTCAAGAAAGTTGCCGTAGCACCTCCGGTGAGACTGGGGCACGCCCAGGCGTTACTCTCGACAACCGCAAAGTATCCCATAGATAGGGTGGTTCTAAAAAATTTCTCCATACCTGAAGGTACACGTGTTTCAAATCAAGAAAATCTGTTTTTAGGGACCCTACCAAAATCTATCGTCATAGCCATGGTCGACAATGACGCATTTACCGGCTCCTACGAAAAAAATCCATTTGCTTTCAAACATTACGATCTTGAGTTCCTGGCCGTCTATGTAGACGGTCAACAATTCCCCTCCAAGCCTCTACAGCCTAATTTCGAAGCTGGTACGGCAGTGCGTGAATTTTATCAGTTGGCGATGACGACAGGAAGACATCTTAAAAACCAGGCACTCTCTATCGACAGGGCTGATTTCCTGAACGGATACACGCTTTACGCGTTTAATCTCACGCCTGATGAAGACTGTGGTCAGCACATTTCCCTCATCAAGTCCGGGAATATCAGACTCGAAGCTCGATTCAGACAACCGCTGCCGAATACCGTTAATTTATTAATTTATGCCGTATTCGACAGCATCATTGAAGTGTCTAACCGGCGACAAGTACTAGTCGATTACTACTGAGATGAATACTCTACAACTGACCGCGATCATGGATAAAATTACGTGCAGGACTCATTTTCTCGGCGTGCTACCGAGCGATCAACTACCCGAAAAACCGCTTAGGATCTTACCGTCGATGGCCGTCATAAACACCCACCCTGCTCGGCTACCGGGAGAGCATTGGGTTGCCGTTTATTTAACCCAAGACGGAGCCGCTTGTTTTTTCGATAGTTTTGGCAATCCGCCCAACAGCCCTCGCTTTCCAATCTCCATCAATAACTTTTTAACTGGCAACAACGTCGACGTGTTATATTCCGACAGACGCGTCCAGGATTTTTCATCAGATACCTGTGGTCAGCATTGTGTGTTTTTTCTCTATCATTTAGTCAGAGGTTACGACTATAACCATGTGATGAAACTATATACCGATGATTATATCAAAAATGATAAAATGGTATCCCTCTTTGTAAAGAGATTAAGACCGCATGTTTGTAATGATAAAATGTTATCCTGTGTCCCCTGTGTGCAGACGTGTTTGACGTATAAATAAAAAAAGCTTGAAACCATTATATATTTTTAGCGTCTTTTATTTAATGTATTTGTTAAAATTCCAACCATCGCTTTCGTTTGAGAGCCGGCGATTTAAACACCGAGTCTTCGGGGTTTGGAACCGTGTAAGGTGAATATCTTTGTGTCTTTTTATAAGGTCTAACACGTGGAGGGCTGCCGGGTTTAGTCTTTAGAGACTTAATCTTGCGTCTGACCTGCTGATTCGGTACTGTAGAAAATGGGATGTTTAATTCGGCAAAGGCACGTAGAAACTCTGACCATCCTCGAGGTCTCCGTTCGTCCCTAACGTTTTGCGGTGCCGTAACATTTTTTAACAAATCGACCATGTGCGACCCTTGTACGGCTTTACCCCTGAACACAAACTCCCCCGTTTCGTTCCACGTACTTAGCGCTTTAGCTTTAGACATCTTGTCTAATATGTATCTGCTGTTTTTCACACTTCTCGAAGGTACGTTCTTCAGAACTTCATCGACAATGTCCTCCACCTCAGCTCTGCCGTCTTCGACATTATTATTATCACCATCCGCTGGTTCGTCTTTATGGTTGAGATCAGTATCGGGTAGGGAAAGCGTTAAAACACTGCTCTCACGATCGCCTTGTTTAACGATGGTCAAAAACCTACTCAGGGTATTGGTGTAAAGTTTGGCTTTTTCGTACGGATTCAAGTCAGTGCGACGTAAAATATTTCTTATGCTATCATCCAAATCGTTTTCCACGCTCCGTTGAATGTTCTCGCGAACATTTTCACTCTTCATCTTATCCAGTTGATGGTGCGGGACTAAATACATCTTCTCGGCATACTCCATCCTATCGATTTGCTATTAAGCTTGATATAAAGGGTACTGCGACGCTTAGAAGCGGCAATAGGAATCCGCCCTTCTGGTTGAAGACTCGTTTCTTGGCCGTAATGCCAATTTTTTTATCGGCTATAAATTTGATTTCGGCTTTTCTCTTTTTCAGTTTTTGGTACTGTTGCCTATTGACCGGAATGGTACCGTAGAGGATGTTAAGCGCCACTTCACACAGCGCTAAAATGAATTCGTCGGACGCCGATTGTAAAATAAGACGTCGCTGTTTAGGACTGGATTTATGTAGCAGTTTTAACACCGGCAGATGTTTACAAAGTCTGGCGGACATGACGTTTGATCACGTTCTTCTTTTTTTCGGGATATAAACCACTTGACGGCCAGAAAGCAATCCTGTTCTGAGACGGTACTGCTCCGGAGTTTTTGCTTTATAGTCTATCATTAGATAGCCAAAAGGACGGTCGACTGCGTCGTGATAACACTCCATAAAGTATTTAGTGTTTCCCGGGTACATTTGACGTCCTAGCATCGCTACTTGATTGACGTCCCGAGGATTTTTAAACAGTATCATATAATTGGCGTTTAAGCTTATGGTTCGGCTGGACTTACCCTGTGCAAATAAATTTTGCACTATGTAAATAGAACTGAGATTCCTATGGTGACAGTATTGCGTAAAAACCCGTTGAAGTTCCACATTACCACTAGCCTGCTCCATTAAATCATCCACCACGAGTAGGTTTGTCTTGGTGACAGGCAGTAAATCATCATCATTCAGAGTCTGGGGTATTCCTTGCACAAATTTAATGTCATACAATTGAAGTAAATCATCGTACAAAGTCTGCCAACAATCATACAACCAAACAATGTTTTCAATTTTCTTGGAAATGATATTCAAACCTTTTTCCAACAAAAGTTTTACAAAATAAGACTTTCCAGAATTTGATGGGCCGCTCACGACACAAGAGAAAGGGTGTTGAAGTCTGAAATCAAAATCGGAAACATCCTGAGAGCCTCTGTGCATCATCTGATCAGTAGCCATAAGGAAGCGTGCTAAAGTCCTGTAAAAGTCTACGTTTATTGTACACGACCTTGAACCTTTTAACGACTGATTTGTTGTGCAATGTGAGAGACTTCTTATTTCGCACAATATTCTCGCTCTGAGCCAGGATGTATTTGGATCTATCATGCGACGTCACATAACTGTCAACCAGACCAATCAGGGATTCGAGACAGATAGCTTGTGAATTTTTAGCATTCAGGGTTATCCCTTTAGCTTTCATACACACTTTACCTTTGGCCGTGGCAAAACCATACGATTTGGGACCGCTCGACGAAAATTGTGATATAAAATCCCCATCATCCAATTCGCTAGTCAGATCTCCCAAATAATCCCCTAGAGGAGGCTCCCAGTCCCCCTCCCTAGACACAAAAATAACACTATCTGTGTCAGAGTAAAGCAATCGGCTGCCTAGTCTGTCCATCAATTCGTACAATTCCAGTCGGGCGTGCGCGGTGGTAAAAGCACCTACAAAAACGTTTACGTCGCGCGCCTTGCAAACATCCTCTTTGGATGGTTTATGCTGGACGAGCGCTACGTCATCTGAAACGAATGAGAAATACGACAACGTGTCGGTATTGCCAAAAACAATTCTGGTGAAATCTTCGGGGTCGTTCACCAGAGTAGTTTGAGGCAAGTTCTGTCTTAAAGAGAAACGTCCCCATAGCGAATTCAAAATTAATTTCGTTATTGCCCTCTGGGCGGCGTTGTACTTAATCTTTTCGGGGTCGAGTTGAATCCCCTCTTTTTCAAAATACTCACGAATGTAAGTCTCTTTCTCAGCATCCGTGACGACATTGGACGGGTAGCCGGACGCTTGTTGTTTCAAACGCAAAAACGTTTTTACGTATTCGGCAAACAACGTGTCTGACCGCTGCGGAAAATGCCAAACCTCGTCTATCTTGCCCACCACATATCCCTTCTCGATGGCTTTTAAAAGCTCGATACTGACCCAGCAGCCCGAGAGCGATCTTTCCTCGTCCGTGTGACTACAACTCGTGGTCTGGTTTTGTTCCTGAGCGCAGGTTCTGCATAGCGGGAACATGAGTTTTCCTTGACATCTGTAAGGGAGAACCGGGTGCAGTAATTTACGCGGAGGGTACACGGTCGCTTTGATAAGCCCGTAATAATTTTCAATCGCTTCAAAATCTGTGAATATGATTTGGGGGTGTTCGATCGGATAGGTTTTCCTTGCTTGACAATATGGATATAAGCTAGTGAAATCGAGATACCTTATTTTCTCATCACCGGTCACTTTGTGATAAAGTTTGTAGGCGTTCGTTCTGCCACCGTACAACGCATCTCGGGGGTTCAATCTCTCCGGGGCGGAATAATCGGTCATAAATTCTATCACAGAGGGGTCGGTCTTTTTCATCCGGTTCCATTCGCATTCCCAAAGAACTTCGATTTGCAAACCGTACGCGTTCCGCAGAATTTCAATCTTATCGTCAAACTCGCCCCTGAGAACCCCGTATGGTACTCCCGAAAGGGGGTGGCTATGATGGGGTTCAAAGCGACAGCAATGACCATGGAAGACACAGCCGGCGTACTCTAAACCGTGCCTAACACCGTCCTGCTCATAGTAGCCGTCTAAAAAGTACTTACCGATCGATACTTCACCATGGTTTACGGCGTGGTGAAGGTCCACGTTTCGAGTCTTTTTTACATACTCTAGCCATTCGATCGAACCGCTTGAGTAGGCCTTATTCTGATGGACGTACGCTTTGTTATGGGTCAGGGCGAGCGTGTTTCTGTTGAGATAATGTGTTTTGAAGACACCCATCGCGCAGCTGGCGATCGTCGTGAACGCAAAAGGGTCAAGTTTGGTGCATTGTATGAAAGACTTTCTGTATGTCATACACCCTTCGCGTAATAAGACGACGTCGTTAACGCCGTACGCGTACAGTTCTTTCTTGAAGTCAAAGAACTTACCCTGAACCGTGCTGTACCACGCATCAAACTTTTCTCTGTCTTTATCAGACATGTTATCGTAGTTGTAGAACTTTTTGTCGGGGTATGGTCCGAAATAGTTCTCATTTTCCACCCTGTTGAAAAGATGCGGAAAGTAACCTTTTTCAGTCGTCGTTAAGTCTAACGCCGCGGGCATTTTGGCCAGAGCGAATGGGAAAAATGAGTAACTGTCGATATATCGCTGGGAGAATGCTTCGTCGTACAACAGAAGTAATTTGCACCCTTGCATTATGATCTCAAGCGCGATCCCGACTTTGCTAAAATACTCGAGGATTAGAAAGGAGTCAAATCTGGAGGCGTAATGAGCGATGAAGCAGTAGCCTTCGTATTGAGGTTGTCTGAAATGATTGATTAGCTTAGCGATGCAGTTGGTACCATGAGCAGTAAATTTCTTACCTTTGAATGTGATGGCGCAAACAAAATTAGCCACGTGCCTACCATTTTCGTAACGAGTTTCAAAATCATAGAAGATGTATTTCTCACAAGGCTCCTTAGGCTCTAGAGGTTGTATGAAGCATTGGTGCTCCCCATCGGCCGTCAGTCGCTCTCGACAGTGCATGCATTTGTCCGGGGCGCAGATGTGTTTACTTTTTTTCTTGTCACCCGGTTTAACGTAGTAACGTCTGTTACATAGCTCACAGTATTTAATCATATCACAGGCTCGGTATTCCTGACCGGGAGGTGAGTTTTTTTTATGCATTTCGAAACAATATGCCGATTTACAGTACCGAAGACAATCGAGGCAATGTATGATTCTTACAGGGAACCTGTGACAATCGGTGTCAAAACAGATGTTGCAAGCGTGCTTACATCGATGGTCCCTGCGGCTGGTGTAAGATTTGTAGCAAAATGGACACACGTATGGTGAACCCATGAACCCCGTCAAATTCAGTATCATGTAGTAATGATCATTGTGTAGGTAAAGGAAAATCGTTTTTGGGTGGGGTTCGTCAGAATTTTTGTACGTTTCTAAGACCATGGCGTTAGATCTGTGAAATACGACGATTTTAATGTCTAGCGCACGTTCAAACGATGCTATGTCGTCAAGACCGATTTTGTCTTGGATTGAGAAGCCTACGCTGTTTTGGATAACGGTCGCCACTTTTTCTAACTCACTCTCGGGCTGTTGTGGGTTAAGGAAATGGGCGATACAGATGGAAAAGCACAAATTATTTGAAATATTGTTTGGGCAGAATAAGCTCGACTTTTTTCTTTTAATCACCTGATCAACGGCCAGATCTGTAAGTTTTCGACGGCCTCCGCCTTGTCTGTTCATTGCTACTGACGCATCAATTTCAACGGTTTGGTCTGATAGTAACCGATTGTTGCTCTGTAAAACTTTTTCAATTTGATCGAGAAGTAAATCCACGTTGTAATTATTACCATGAGTTAAAACCCCGCTGACTGGTGTTTGGAGACTGGGGGCTGACAATGTAATATTGATTACGGAATTGTGGTCGAATTCTCTAGCAAAATTAACAATCCCATTGACCATGTCGTGCAAGTAAGTGTGATAAGAGGCCAAATCTGTAGAGTTAATCTCTCTCAGATTCATAGTCCTTCTCAATGTTACGCTATTGAAACGAGGTCGTGGTAAAACATGATATCCGTTAACGTCCCCACCCTCACGAATCAACCTGTCAATGTCTGTGCGACTTAGAGTCTGTGTAGTAGTAGAATCGACATTACCTGATGTGGATGGTTGCGAAGTATCATTACCGCCGGGGTGGTCTGGTGGTGGTTGGTTGTTTAAAACACCGCCAAATTGTACAACAGGATCAACGTCTACACTTGGCATGTGATCGTACAAATTCATATTTGGATTTACAGCTAATTCGAAAAGATCCAAATTAGCGAAGGGTTGTGAAGATTCTAAATTAAACAGATAGTCTTCTAAAGAATCAGGAAGTATACTTAGCATTTCAATTTCGTCGGGTGACAGTTCTGTGTCGTCAGCGTCAAAGCTTTTAGCACCGTCCATTTTAGATTTCAGACCAAAACATGAAATAGTACAAAGTCAGAGTATATTTAAAAAATCAGAGTATATGTAAAAAAGTAAATAGTACAAAATCAGAGTATATGTAAAAAGTAAATAGTAAAAATAAGAGTATATGTAAAAAGTAAATAGTAAAAATAAGAGTATATGTAAAAAGTAAATAGTACAAAATCAGAGTATATGTAAAAAAAGTATAAAAAGCATACATAAAATAGTACAAAATCAGAGTATAAAACCATAAATGAAGTAGTACAATATAAAATCAAAAGCAAACATAGCATATAAAATCAATACATGATTTAATGGAACACATGTATTTTACTCATCTGACTGTTCGACGAGAATGAGAAGAAGATGATGAACCAAAAGTACCAGTTCACGATGGTGTTCGTTGAACACGCGTCCGTTTCTATTGATACGTCGAAATATTTCATCAACCAGATTTTGAATAAATCGATCTTGCGCATCGATTCTGCTATGTACCTGCAACTGAGAGTTGTGAAGATCGTCGCTCAATGCGACTAATCTACTATGTGTTTCTATCTGTGTGTCACGAACCTGAACGTGCAGTGTCTCTAATCGGTTTTGTGTTTCGCTGTGTGCATCACGAAACTGTTGTCTCAATGATTCTATTGAATCAATAAGCGTATGCATCAGAGGAGTAGCAGCGTCGTCATCAACTGCCCGAGACCCTCCCGCTGGGCCTACTTCTTCCTCAATGGCTCCTTCGTCTTCTTCCGATGATTGACCGCTGTTTTCATCAATTGTTTGATTAGTGTTTGCGACCGATACCTCGTCGTCGTCGAGCTCACTTGCCCAAGAACCATGCTCCCA
This sequence comes from Squalius cephalus, assembly GCF_949319135.1. Classification (NCBI taxonomy): domain Eukaryota; kingdom Metazoa; phylum Chordata; class Actinopteri; order Cypriniformes; family Leuciscidae; genus Squalius; species Squalius cephalus. The sequence continues at coordinate 32,200,841 of NC_137127.1, read as the reverse complement.
TGCTTCCAGTTGATCACTATTCCAAGTCGTCACATCATCATGCTTTCCGGTCGAACCTGTTGTGTAGAAAAATAACAAAATTCTTAATGGTCGGTTTCAATTTGGATTTTTAAACTTATGATAATGTAGTTAGTCTTACCGTAAAACCCGGTCGTGTCAGGACTGTGCTGCCGACTGCTTGCGCCAGTGGTAGATGGTCTGGCTGACTGATTGTCAGGCGGGGTAGTAGGGGGAATGACGGGTGGGCTGACAGGCGGGGTGATAGGTAGAATGACCGGAGGGATGGTAGGAGGCGTGACAGGAGGTCTGGTAGGCGGTGTAATAGGACTGGGGGGTGGGGCGGCTAGTGGAATGGTTGGTGGGGTACCGGGGGAACTGGAACGCGCGGTCTTTCTCAAAGGTTCACCGCTTGGTCCAGCAATCTCGCCGTCATCGTCGCGCGGGGTGGAATCGTTGGTCTTTCTAACCTTTCTCAAAGGTTCACCGCTTGGTCCAGCACTCTCGCCGTCGTCATCATCTTTCGTAAGATCTATCACAGCCGATACTGTAAAATAAAAATTTAGTTAAAATAAATAAATGGAATAAAATAAGTTCATTTTAATTTATAAAACAATATAAAAGATAAGTTCTCACATGCATCATTAATGGCTTGGAAGGCGTTCAATTCAATATTCGGGTTATTCGAGCCTGGAAAAATATAAAACCTGTTTATGCATGAAAGACAATTTAGTGAGTTGATTTTACACACACACACACACACACACACACACACACACACACACACACACACACACACACACACACACACACACATACACACACACACACACAGCATGAATTAAAAATAAATCATTTAAAATAAAATAAAAAATAAATAAAATACATTTAAAAACAAATAATTAAATTTTAAAATAAATCATTTAAAATAAAATAAATCATTTAAAATAATTAAATATAAATAAATAAAATAAAATAAAAAATAAATAAATAAATAATTAAATATAAATAAATAAAAATAAAAATAAATAAATTACATTTAAAAACAAATAATTAAATTTTTAAAATAAAATAAAATTTAAAATAATTAAATATAAATAAATAAAAAATAAATAAAATAAAAAAAATAATTAAAATAAATAAATTAAAATAAACAGATTATCAATCATAAAATAAATTATAACAGCTTGTCGTAACAAAACAACCACAAGATGCCAGTATTTTACAAAACAGGGGTGCTATAACAAAACAACCACAAGATGCCAGTATTTTACAAAACAGGGGTGCTATAACAAAAACAACCACAAGATGCCAGTATTTTACAAAACAGGGGTGCTATAACAAAAACAACCAGGAGACGGCAGTATTTTACAAAACAGGGGTGCTATAACAAAAACAACCACAAGATGCCAGTATTTTACAAAACAGGGGTGCTATAACAAAAACAACCAGGAGACGGCAGTATTTTACAAAACAGGGGTGCTATAACAAAAACAACCACAAGATGCCAGTATTTTACAAAACAGGGGTGCTATAACAAAAACAACCAGGAGATGGTAGCAGAGCACTATATGTATTCGGTTTCAACCATAATCGAGGAACAATTTTACCAAAAACAGGATGTAGTTCGTACATCCCCAACGCTAGGGTTGCTGTGGCATCGGTTTAACAACAACAACAACCGCTGGGTTGAATGACGCCACTTTTCAGAAAGTGTAAAAACAGACTTTTATGTTTTAAAACATTACGAAAACATAGCGACCCAACTTAAGAAACCATGTAGACGGCGGTAAACAATTACACGTAGAACTCATAGAACATAAGTCACAGTTAGCACGCATATGATATGATAAGCCAATAACTTATAATAGAACATCAAAATGAGATCAGACGAGCCAGCGTTAGAACACAATCAGAGCAAAGACGTAATGAAAGCTTAGATGTGGGGAAAAAACATTTGTTTGCGAACATAAACAACAAAAAACAAATGTAGCATAATGGCTAATCAACCGACGGGGGTTAAGGAAGGCCTAGTCTTTTCATAATAAAAGTCATGGGAAAACGAACAAAATTATAAATTTGGTTTTTCTGAAACATAGACCAAAACTAGTTGACAATCAGATTTATGTGTCTAGGACAGAGTGCGACAACCGGGAAATTATGATATGATAACCCATGTTTTGACAAAGCAGTTTAAACATTGTTTTTAGATAAAAACAGCTGCAATACCAACCAAGAAACTATAGTAAAACAATGATAAAAACAGTAATGAGTTATGCCTAAAGTATAAAAACAGATAAAGCCAAGAGATAAAAAATAGTAGGCAAAGTAGTTTAAACAGTAGATAAAAATAAAATAGTTAAAACAATGTTTTAGATAAAACAGCTGCAATAACAGTCAAAAAGCAACTAGTCAATCAATGAATTAAAACAATGCTAAAACAGTAATGAGTTATTTCCTAATGTATAAAAACAGCGTAGTAATATAACATAAAACACTTACTTTTTTGTATCTTGAAAAGGTGAGTTGGTCAGAGTCGGTAAACTGATGGTTTGGCTGAAATCCAAGCTCTGTATTTATAGACCTGTTGTGCCTGTGGTGAAAAAACGGTACTGCGACGAAAGATGGCGCTGTTGCATAAGAAATAAATTTGTACTCAGGAAATGCACATCACGAGTCAGGATCGAAACAGGATGCCAACACCCTATGCAACTCCAATAATCTGTTTCAACCTGTCAAACGGACTAATAAAATGTCCACCATCTGTGTATCTTTAAACAGAAACGGCTAACACGTTAAACCATGCTTTGCAGAGATAACAGTGTTTATGGCCGATTCAGCGAATACAGATCGTAAAGTCAAACGGACTGCTAAAATGACCAGTAGGCTACACAAAGTGAAAATACAGCGTTTAGTGAGTGCAAGAGATAATGATTGTGCACAAAGGCGCTTACATCAGCTTTTCTTGAACACATAAGTTCGGGAGTTGTAACTGTCTATAAACATGTGAGATTAAGAATTTTATTTATTTATTTATCTAAAACTAAAATCCCCTGTTACCTAATATGGAATAGGTTAGTGAGGAGTAGGAGGACGCGCGCTTAGAAAGACAGACACATGCACGTGCATCGTAAACACTGAATGAGTGAGACGCCGCGAGATGGAGCTGCGAGAGAGGGAGAGAGAGAGAGAGAGAAACACTGACATTTATACTTTATAAAAGAACGGTATGTTTTTCAACCTTGGTTAAATTATTTTATAATCTTTTCATTTATACTTTAAACGAACGGTATGTTTTTTCAACTTTAGTTAAATTAGCAAGATAACCATTTTAATGTATACCCTTTTTTATGTAATATGATTTTTATTCTTTTGTTTATCAAAAACAATTGGATCAATAAGATATTTATTTTATAAGCATTTAATTATATACTTTTATAAAGAACAGTATGTTTTTCAGCTTTAGTTAAATTAGCAAGATAACCATTTTAATGTATATAAAGAACGGAATGTTTTATGTAATATGATTTTTATTCTTTTGTTTATCAAAAACAATTGGATCAATAAGATATTTATTTTATAAGCATTTCATTATATACTTTTTTTATAATCTTTTCATTTATACTTTAAACGAACGGTATGTTTTTTCAACTTTAGTTAAATTAGCAAGATAACCATTTTAATGTATACCCTTTTTTATGTAATATGATTTTTATTCTTTTGTTTATCAAAAACAATTGGATCAATAAGATATTTATTTTATAAGCATTTAATTATATACTTTTATAAAGAACAGTATGTTTTTCAGCTTTAGTTAAATTAGCAAGATAACCATTTTAATGTATATAAAGAACGGAATGTTTTATGTAATATGATTTTTATTCTTTTGTTTATCAAAAACAATTGGATCAATAAGATATTTATTTTATAAGCATTTCATTATATACTTTTATAAAGAACTGAATGGTTTTCAACTTTAGTTAAATTAACAAGATAGCTATTTTATTTTATACACTTATAGGCCTAAAGAACGGAATGTTTTATGTAATATGATTTTTATTCTTTTGTTTATCAAAAACAATTGGATCAATAAGATATTTATTTTATAAGCATTTCATTATATACTTTTATAAAGAACTGAATGGTTTTCAACTTTAGTTAAATTAGCAAGATAGCTATTTTATTTTATACAATTATAGGCCTAAAGAACGGAATGTTTATGTAATATGATTTTGTTTCTCTAAAGCTGAATTAAATGGTTTCAGTAGATTTTTTGCAAAGATATTATTGCATATCATTTGTGTGAAATATAAAAACATGATTAGAGTCATCTCTCTTTTTTTCTCACTTTTGCTGCTACCTCAGGAATGTGAGGGTGGACGTCTGTGTAGCAGAGATATCACATGCTGACACATTCAGTGAATACAGACAACAAAGTCAAACTTTCTGTCAAAAAACAGATCAAAAACACAGAAAATACACCCAGCTTGTGTGCACAAGAGATAATGCTTGTGTGTGTGTGTGTGTGTGTGTGTGTGTGTGACACAGTCTTCAAACTTTCTGTCAAAACCACATTATCTACGACTAGCTAGGACGATAGGGCAAACCATAACAACATATGCCGGAAAGATAATAGATAAAAACAACATATGCGATAGATAAAACTGTCAAAACGCATGATCGAACGGTCAAAACGACAATCCATATCCTTATCTATACACGACAGAAAGGGCGGGACATGTCAACGGTCAACCGGAAGGGCGGGGACCAGATGTCTTATCTAGTGGGCGGGACCGGAAGTCATCAATCATTTTGACACATGGTATATGGTAATAACTACTTAGGTTTAGGGGTCGGGTTAGTGTGTGTGTGTGAATGTGTGTGTGAGAGAGAGATGGGTAGGTTTAGGGGTCGGGTTAGTGTGTGTGTGTGTGTGTATGTGTGTGAGAGAGAGAGATGGGTAGGTTTAGGGGTCGGGTTAGTGTGTGTGTGTGTGTGTGTGTGTGTGTGTGTGTGAGATAGGCCGCTGTCAGTAGCCTAAAAGAGGCCTAGAAATAGGGTTTTGTTCCACATTTAAAATCAGAAATATATAGAGATATTACTAAACCTACCCACTTTCAAACCTGTTTATCATATAAACCCAAAAATGCCGAATTACCACTTGAAGTACAAAATAAACCAGTTTGAAATGTGTGATATACCTGAAGTTGCTATTTAGGGACAGTAAACAAGATTATCAAGAAAACTTCTACTGTAACATTAACATCCCAATTACTTCTCATTATGTTGTGCCAATTCAAAGGTAATATTTGAGGTAAAATCTGAATAACAAATAGAATTAAGCCAAAATATAATAACAGAGCTGCCAACTCTCACGCATTCACCGTGAGACTCACGCAATTGACCCTTTTCGCACGCTCTCACGCCACACATCCATTCTCAGGAAAGCCATTTATTGACCATAATATAGGCACGTTAGTTGGCGAGAAAAAGAGCTATAGAGAGTATTTTGCTAAATATGTGTACTATATTACATATTTATTATATTTGTACTTATATCATTAAATAAAGTTGTTTTTTTACTACCAGCTGATAGGGCTGTCTGTATGTAGCCTATTTTTCTTGAGAAAAATGAACGCCTATCTTGTGTACCTAATATTTATCCAAATGAGTCAACATTAAATCAAATCACAAGAATTGAATTGAAATCGTGAAATTTGTTTTAAGAAATTTGTAAAAAAAAACAAAAAAAAACGTAGCTTACCAGAAATTGTACCATATAAACATTGTAACATGTTGTCAAAATTCAGTTTAGTTACTAAAATGTTTTGACAATCACAATACACTTATTGTGATGCAAGTTTTTTTTGCAACCCCCCCCCCCCCCCCCTCTAATCTCCCCAAATCTCACTCCAAGTTAAACTCAAAAGTATACAAAGAAAAACACTTTTAAAAATAACACATTTAATGGTGAATTGTTAATTTGCATACACGAGCAGTAACTGCACTACATGTACATATTCACAGGAATGATTATTGTAAACAAGATTTAATTTTGATTTATTTATTTACCTACCCATCTCTCTCTCACACACACACACTAACCCGACCCCTAAACCTACCCATCTCTCTCTCTCTCTCACACACACACACACACACACACACACACTAACCTGACCCCTAAACCTACCCATCTCTCTCTCTCTCTCTCTCTCTCTCTCTCTCTCTCACACTAACCTGACCCCTAAACCTACCCATCTCTCTCTCTCTCACACACACACTAACCTGACCCCTAAACCTACCCATCTCTCTCTGTCTCTCTCACACACACACACACACACACTAACCCGACCCCTAAACCTACCCATCTCTCTCTCACACACACATACATACACACACACTCACACTCACACTAACCCGACCCCTTAACCTACCCATCTCTCTCTCTCACACACATACATACACACACACACACACACACACACACACACACACACACTAACCTGACCCCTAAACCTACCCATCTCTCTCTCTCTCACACACACACTAACCCAGGGACGGACTGACAATCTGTGCGTTCTGGAAAAGTCCAGAACGGCCGTCCAACCGAGGGCCGTCAGCACAAAAAAAAAATATAATAAAGCAATATGAACAGACAACAGCAGGGGCACTAATACGATCACTTATATGCTACGTGTAAAAAAAAAAAAAAAAAAAAAAACTGAGGAAGAAGAGTCGGCCTACTAGCCACTGACAGAAAGTTTTATAAGGCTGCACTTTTAAATTTGCTTACATTATTTGAATAGTAAAGTTATAGTATAGCAGTGGTCTCCAACGTGGTGCTTGTGAGTAGTTGCCCACTAAACACATTCTATAAATAGCCCCAACTTGCAAATATCGATCCACTGTAAATTGGGGTTCCAGACTTCGAATAAATGGTATCATTTTGCGACCTTTTCAAATAAACGTTTCAATTTGAACTTTTGCCTCTACAGAATTACCCAACTCTCTTTGATCATACGCTGTCGTCATTTGCGTTGCGTATGAGAAACATCAAATGGCAAACGCTCAAAAAGCGGAACAAAACTTGTTTGAGCTGAGCAGCGCAGAGCATTATCAGCTCGGCCCAAATAACAGCGATAGCGGACAAAGCAGCTGTACGGGCTGATCTCGATCACGCGAACATTATTAAACAGAGCTGCACGATCCACTGAGAAGCATTCAGTGCAGAATTCTCTATCTCTATTATAAACCCACAGATGAACAGAAAAAAAAAAAAAAAAAAAAAAAAAAAAAAACAGGCGAAACATTGTTCCAAGAACAAACCAGTTTGAATATATTTCACTCCACAATTTATGAATTAACTTTAGTAAAACAAACTTTTTTGGCAGAAATGTGCCTATATTCATATTAAAAATGCTGTTATATTAATATAGTCATGTATAAATGTATTAAAAGTAATGCAATAATGTTTTTGTTTAGAAGTTATGTCAGTTTATTTATTTTTGCATTTATATTTATACCAAATGTTTGGGCTACTGTGTTTGATAACACATGCAATAGGTTTATAGAAAATCAACAAAAAAAATCAATAAATATTTTCATAATTTTTCAGGAATGTTTTTTTTTTTTTAACTCTTGTAAGTCTGAACCAGAATATCAAGATATTTTATTATTTCGCATATGATGGTGAAAAGTAAAAAAGCACCACCATGTTATATGTATAATAAATATTTGAGTATAACAAATAAAAATCCCTTCTTGATTATTTTATCCCTTGAGGTAGCCCTCGCACACAAAAAGGTTGGAGACCCCTGGTATATAGTAACTATATGTTTTATAATTACAAGTTTGTGTAATTTGGGGTTTCTGTAGCCAGTGACATTTCATTAGGCTATTTTTTTATTTTTTTTGGCATTGTAAATTTTTTGTCTTTATTTGAAGGCTGAGGCTTCATTAATAAACACAACCCCAATTATCATCATTGTTTTGAGATGTTACTTGCTGTGAATACCTTGTCTGATAGGCTACAGTATTGTGACATAGTATCAGGACATCCTGTCTAGTGTCTGTCGCACACAGCTAGATGGCCGGATGATGGGCCTATTTGGGAGAAAGTCCAGGGCTGTTTTTTAGCCCCAGTCCGTCCCTGCACTAACCTGACCCCTAAACCTACCCATCTCTCTCTGTCTCTCTCTCACACACACACACACACACACACACACACTAACCCGACCCCTAAACCTACCCATCTCTCTCTCTCACACACATACATACACACACACACTAACCCGACCCCTTAACCTACGCATCACGCACATACACACAAGGCACACACACACACTAACCCGACCCCTTAACCTACCCATCATGCACATACACACAAGGCAAGCGTTTTTTGGTCTATAAAACGCCGATATCAGGCCGGGTGAAACCCGTAGCGCTAGTTGTTGGGACATCAGAGACCAGTTTGTCCAGGAGGGCAACATGTTTATTAGCAATAGCTAACGTTAGCTCCGTAGTGTCCGACGTTTTGAGCCATTCCTACGCACATTGCTTGATTTTTTCCCATCGGACTTCAGTAAAGGGCTGCGGACCTTTCCCACCATCTTTTCCCACATGAAGAATACACTTTACGGGTGTTAATCGAGCTTGATCGCCGCTATCAGATGAAGACGCGCTGCTTACGTCCTCCTCTGTTTACATGTGCGTAGTGATATTGGCTTGATTTCGGCTGTGACCTACTTACATTTTCGATGCTGATTGGTTGAAAATCGAGCTCAACAGTTTTTTATGTCTCAATACGCAGTCAATATAGTGCGCCAATAAATTACAATTTCTCATTAACTGCAGGAAAATGCGTGGAGAACTTTTTGCTTGGATACCTTTTATTAACGTTGAACATATTGAGCAAAAGAAAAAGTAGTGCCCCACTTGGTGGAACGAAACTGAACGATACAGCTCACGTACAGCGGCCTAACAGTTCTTGTGTTAAAATTGCATGTGTTGAACTACTGTAGAGTAAACTGTTGAATTGTTGAAGGTGTAAAGACGTTACACAGTATAGTATAGTTGTGATTTTGCTGTAAAAACACGTTTTATTATGTATAACGTTAGCTAACGGGAGCTCCAGTAAGGACACGTAAGTTACGTCTCTAAAGTGGATATACATAAACCTTATACATCTTAAAGACGCTTATTATAAATGTCTATTTACATCTGACAGGAAAATCTTCAATAAGTATTGCAGAAGAGCACATCACAACATGAAACAGACATCTGAGTGATGTATGTGTGCTATTATGTAGAACAAATCTATAAAGTAACTAAACATAAGTTATCTATTTTATTTGTCCATTAGTACTGTTGATAAATTGAGGAACATTTATGTTGGATAAAAAGTTAAAACAACCTCAACATGTAAATGTAGTGTTGAGCTCATAAATCACAGAGGTAATGTGAATCTTGTCTGGATGTTACAGGGTCAGATGAACAGATGTGTTTATCCGGTGGAGAGTGGCTCATGAAGCTGAATGCTGCTATCAAAGGCTTTGAGTGAGTATACTACAGAAATTAATAACAACAACTATTTAAATCTTAAGTTGTAGTTTATTTAATTATTGTAGTTTCAAACAGAGCTATTACAGCACTTTTCCGATTCTTGAGTTCTGTGCATTTGCTGCAGATCTTTTGTGGTGGAGCAGTACCTGAAGGGAAGATGATGGCGGCATTTGTGGAAAAAATTGTTTTTGTCTTCTAAATAATACTGAAATCAAATGACATTGTGCTGTTAAAATGACTGCTTTTGTGTTATGTTTGTGCATGTTTGTAGGATCTGAAATGTCAGCAGCAGAGGTGGGTAGAGTATCCAAAAACTGTACTCAAGTAAAAGTACAAGTACTTATAGAAATATTTACTCAAAGTAAAAGTAAAAGTAATAATCTTAATAGTTACTTGAGTAAGAGTAAAAAAGTATCCAATGAAAAAACTACTCAAGTAGTGAGTAACTAGTTACTTCGGATCATATAGGCCTATATATATATATATATATATATATATATATATATATATATATATATATATATATATATATATGAAGACTTCATGATGCAAAAGCCTCTGAGTGCCATCTGAAATTTTCTTCTAAGGGACCGTTCGGTATTTATGGAAGGGGCCACCGGAGGAAAATAGGGGAGGGTCATGTCTTTTTATTCTTTGTTGAGGGGAGGGTCATCCAACTTTTTTTAGTCTAGGGGGAGGGTCACCCAACTTTTATATTCATGAAAACAGCAACATTTCAAAGTGGCTTGTTTGGTGCTATTTTTTTCCATAGCTCCATGTTGATCTCGCGTTATCAGCCCCCCTTCGATATCAGATGGGTCTGACCCAACAAAAATCCAGTTTGGCGCTGTTTGACAGTGCGCGCGCACTTCAGTTCGCGCTTAGAAAAAGTGCATCATGTCAGAACAGAATGCCAAAGAAATGTTTACCCGGCAAAGCTTTAAAGCACGAGCAAATAATGAACTTTTGTGATTGCAAATAAGTGCACAGTGTCCTGTGAGTGTAACTCTCTACCGCTGCATTAACATGTGATGTGAATGTACGTCGAGTTTTACAGTATTGGGACTGAGGCGCCAGAACTGCAGCTGATAGAATGTGCGCTGTAGCGCGATACTACCATATTTTAGTTTCCATTCTTATTTTGTTTCCACGATGTGTAAGATGTAGGGCTACCACATCTTTAAATTACTATTAGTATTATTTAAGTTAACATAATAAAATACGTAGGCCTACACCACAAAAACTAGTTGAGGATAAATTTGTTAAAATTGGGCGATTCCAGTGTTATGGACGTGACATTTGCAGTCACAACTTGAAATATAAATTCTCAGAAAATGCATTTAATACCAATATTTTGAAACGTCTGAAAGGAGTCAAGACATTAGAAAAATATCAGTCTACACATGCGTTTTATATTTAATATGAGGGAAATACACATGTGACGTGACACAAAAAATCTTTAACTTTTAGGTGGCAAAATATTTTTTAGTAATTCTATAAATTACACTGTGCAAACCAAAAGATATATACCCACCGGATAAATAAAGATTGGCCTCCACAGAACATAAAATATTATTTTTATTTTATTTTTCGTGTTCGCATTTATGTGTGAAAAAAAAAAAAAAAACAATGTTACGGGCGTGACAGTTCTCCATTACGGACATGACTGTTCTGAAAGCGACTTTAAAAATTTCACAGAGACCTCAAACAGAAAGCACTTTCTTTAAAGTGAATTTCGTTTTTTTATTAATTGTATCTTAATTTTAATCAATGTTTCATCTGGATTTAATAAATAATAAGTAAATATAGTAGAAAGATAATCATGACACGGAGGCGCGGGCGAGTGAACTGGACTCTTGTCTCATAAATGAACCGAAACTCAGCGTAAGGTATGCTACTTGCCTCACAGACCTGAGAAATATATAGAAAGCTTGAAATGTCTACTTTTAAACAGAACAATTCAAAACGAAGGAAAACAAACTGCTTTCTGCTTACGAAATGTGCATTTCTCTCTGGCGCGTTCTGAGAAGATCGCGACGCATCGTCAACTTCATCTTTGCAGTCAACACAGAAAACACTTGTTTATTAATAAACAATTAAAATGTCTCCTTGCTATATTTGACCACATATCATTACTTTTGCCGGTTCTTTGTGACAGCTTTTAGATGCTTTGTTGGCAGCGCCACCCACATGTTGAACGAGTCACACCGCATCAGCACCAAAAACATGATTTTTTTTTTAAAATCTAAAATCAAAAATCGTGATACGAACCGAATCGTAGGTTTGGTCTATCGTTACAGCCCTAGTAAGACGAGAAAGCAAGAGTTTATGGTTTTAAAAAAAAAAAAACGATGGCTATCTGAACATCTTTGCCAAGCGCAAACAAGTATGGAAGTAGGCTAATCAATAAATTATCGGGGAGGGTCATGCCTTTTTTCACAATCATTTTGGAGGGTCATAGAAAAATTTATTGCTGGCGAAGGGAAGGTCATGTCTTTTTTGACAACAGATCTCAAAACTCCTCCGGTGGCCCCTTAAATAAAAAACGAACAGTCCCTAAAACAATCATTTGTATCAAGCTCGTATATTTAAGTTCAGTAATTTCACTTTAATGACAATTAATAGGTAGGCTACTTTTCATTGCCAATTAAGTGTGAACATAAACATACAAGCTTGATAAAAATGCTCTTTTAGAATAAAATTTCAGATGGTACTTAGAGGCTTTTGCCTCTGAAGTCGTCATATATATAAAATGATATTATTTAGATTTTGTTTATTTAAATGACTATTATTATCAGCTATCTTTGCAACAAAAACAGAAGAGAGACGTGCATTATTTCTGCCATCTGTATAGCTCGAAAATCATTGCCTGTCCTCTGGTTTGTATAATAGTAACTTATACAACTACATTTGGATTATTAGACAATGTCGAAATAAAGTGAATCTGCAGAGTGTTGCATTCAAAGGTATTGACAGAGAAGAGTTAAAAACTCTTCACATGTGCTCGCGCTCATGACTGCTACTGAACATCTAAACACAAAAAATAAAAAAAATAAAATAAAAGTACATCGACGGATCTTCTTCTGACTGTTCTCCAAAATATAATCAAATGTATATTTCTGCAAGCATGTTTAAACTGGTTAACTAGACAGTTAACCAGTTTAAACATGCTTCTACGGCAGGCAAAGGCATTCGTTTTCAAGTCGAGTTCGCAAGCCACTGCGCAACGATACACACAATACCGCGGGATGGCGGGTGTTCATAAACTGTGAACAATGGTAGCTTTATTTAATGTAAATTAATGTATATGTCCAAAAAACGGGTAATGTCATACTTTCTAGTATCGTGGCGTAATAATCTGTTTGGTTGTAAAATGTATTACCTGAGTGAAATGAAATCGAATATATCGTCCTGACTCCTGTGGAATAATTCATTCACAGACAGCTTACGAAGATGTTCAAGTTCAACTAATAAAGATCTTCATCGCTGGCAAAAATATGATGCATTTGAAGATTTGCTCTCACTTGACTGTACTGTAGGTCCACTGCCACTTCATCTAACGCTCTTGATGTGCTTAAATCTTCCTGTTATGACTCCGAGTCCAGTGTGAATTGAAATCGCTTCAGATGATTCAGTGCGTGCAGGGAACTGGACAGATCATTCAAACTGATTCGCGAACCGATTTAGACAGATCTGCCAACTTGTTTGATGAAGTCTTTGAACAGAATCGACTCAAAAGAGTCATTCATTTGTGAATTGAGCATCGCTCAAGTCCAGAAAAAAGATACAGCGCGCTTGGAATAAACTACGCATTTAACAACACATATTGCATTAAAATAAAGTAACGAGAGGAACGTCGCCCAATGTAACGAAGTAAAAGTACAGTTTTTTCATTAGAAATGTACTCGAGTAAAAGTAAAAAGTACCCACATTCAAATCTACTCTTAAAAGTACAATTTTTCTAAAAAAGTACTCAAGTAAATGTAACGAAGTAAATGTACTTCGTTACTACCCACCTCTGGTCAGCAGGCTGGTGTGAGCACTGAGGATGAAGAGCCAAGAGCTGAATCCTGGAGATGGTGCCATGGACGAGACCCTCCATCACTCCACCTGCCCTTATTGCCTCAGATTGTGAAGCACAACACATATCGCAACAACCTCCAGCACATATCGCAACAACCTCCAGCACGAAGGAACGGCTCACCTCTGGCGGTCAGCTGATTCATCAGAATAAAGCCGCAGAATGGGAACCGCTGTGTTGAGATGGCAGAAGGATGTGGGGTTCAGCGCCTGTAGCCTACATACATGACTGTAGTTTGAATAAAGCTTTGTTTCATGTGTTGACTTGTATATGCATTTGTTTATTGTGTGATGGTGACTTTCATTCATTCTTTTATTAATTTATTCATATTTCTCATTGTTGTCAGTAAATAAAATATAATTATTTAATTAATGCTTTATTTAATTGTTTGAATGAAAATGTAGATATGTTCGCTATACATCTAGAGTGTATTCATGCATAGCTGTGTCATATGACATACATTACATTTTGTTTTATTGAATTATATCATTTTTAGTAAAAAGTAATATAATTAAGTATTGGTCAGCATTTATCGTTGTTGTTATTATTGTATGTTTTGGGGTGGGATAGCAATGCAATTCATTCTGGGGTAATATTAATTTTTAATAGTAATGATACTTACATTTTTCGAGTAAAAAATCAACAGTTTCCTCCAAAGGCAAATCTTTGCACAGCTGCCCTTTGTGCAGACATTACAAACGCTGAGGAAAACCATTGTAGGTAGGGCTGTCGAGTTACTGATGTTATAAGGTCTATATATATATATATATATATATATATATATATATATATATATATATATATATATATATATATCATGGGTTTGCATACATAATATGAGATTTTTTACACGCAGGAAATAGAACCTACAAGTTTGAATATCTTAATATATATTTTCTTAAATAATTCATTATAATACATTTAAAAAATGCATTTTTTGTTATTTATAGGCCTAGGCCTGAGGGATGAAACGAGAGTTAAATTCAACAAGAAAAAGAGGAAAACATAAAGCAGTTAGCCGGATGAAAATGTTTGGATATAAAATAAATAAATTAACAACATATTCAAGAGATGACAATTTTGGGATTCTGTAATAAAAATAAATAATATCGTTAAGGATAAAACGGTGGGTCACATTTAGTAGGGTTAAATATAAGAACTTAAATCAACCCTAAATGTATTCACAAAATAAATGGGCAGCAGTTTCTTCAAAAAGACCACAAAATGAGCAAGTTTAATCAATATCAAGATATTTACAGATAGATGAATTAAACGTGTCGTTCAAATCTTTTAAGTTGTTGCGCGTGTGATAACACGTCGTAGGTCACATGATAACATCAACATGGCAGATGTCCGGTTCGCATTCATACTCAACGAGATCTGGCTATAAAGTACCTACTCTTTTAGCGCTCGTTAAGTAAGTACTCATTGAAATTAAGTACCTACTCATTGAGTATGTGGTTTCGGACGCAGCCAGTTTTTTTTACTAAACTCTGCCCACAGGAATACACAAAAAAAAGGGGCGTGGTCTTGTTGCGCTCCCACGGAGAAGAGGAAGAGTTGCGTTTGTAGAGTGTTGTAACAACAATGAGAAGAAACCAACCACAGACTAATTTTCTTCCAGAAAATTAATTCAAACTCTCTACTTCCTGCCGAACAAAACAGAAGATTTGTTCAGAACGTCACATGATCCTCATCACCCTGGCTATTTAAAAGAGCCTCCCCCAACACTAACGCAATAACTGGTCAATGCTACCTTTGTATACTGGTTAATGCTAGCTTTGTGGTCGACTACTGACTGGTTAAGATAAAGACAGTGTCCGCACATTCCAGAGTCAAATCACCCAGGGCCAGAGCCATAAGTCATCCATCCCGGTGCCAGAGAGTCTGCAAAAGACCCTTAATGACCAAACTAAAGGAAGAACTTGTCAATATGAGGGGGTTTGTAAAAGACAAACTGCTGCAGAGATGGCACACCAACATTCCTGACCCCTCCCCCATTGGGATCTCTGAACGAACGAACTTTCTTAAGAAGCTCTTTTCTCTTCTAAACCAGAAAACTGAGATTTTTCCTACAGTATACATAAAACTCATTCAAGAACAATTTTCAATGGACTCATGATCAAACAGTCATGCAACTACCTAATCCTGAGTTTTTTTTCTACCACTTATATGCATATTTTAATAAGATATGTTTTGATCCCATATAATTCATGTAAGTGTTATACTGATAGACGTTTGAATGAGAGTGTGTTGTGTTTCATATCAGTATGATCGTATGCTCGTGATTCAAAAGATGGCTTGAATGATATCTGTGTAATATGTTTTGATCTTCTTTTAATTAGAAATCATGTCTAAACTGGCCTCTGTTCTCTCTGCTTAAGAGGAGAGAACAGACACCCCCCCCCCCAGATAAGGCATGATTTATGACTTTGAAAACAAAGCTAGTGTCTAATTGGTCCATGTAACTGAGGAGCAGACCAACCCAAATTAAGATCAGATGGGTTAGATTTATTCAAGCCATCTTACTACTCTCATCTAAATTTTCTTTTCTTTTCTGAGTTATCATTTCCTTTATTTTCCGTTGTGAGCCTCGGTTCTAAGTTAAGTTTTGCGACAAGATTTCGAGCCACGTTTCTTCTGCAAAGCCAGCTTCAGACAAAGACTTTCAATTCATCCGCCAGCACAACACGTGACTGGAACGCCGCAGACCCAGGCACAAGGAGATCACAGCCGACGAACGAACCCGGGGAAACCCTCTGTTACGCAACGAAGGGAATTCCCAAAAAGGAACGCAAAGACAAGCAAGTACCTCCAGACTAAAAGCTGCGCTGGTGTATTGATATAAATTTAATAACCTGTCTAAGAAACGATAGAAGGGTTAATTAATGATTGATGGTTCGTTCCAGGTCATGTCTTATAAGTGCATAGAATCGTGAGATTTCATCATCTCACTCATCATCTCACTCTTCCCTCACTCTCTTCCTTTCTGCAACTCGTATGAATGTGTGTGTGTGTGTGTGTTTGTGTTAGAGATTAGCTGTATGTGTTAGTATATAATCAATAAAGTATTGTTTGTATTTGAAAAGAGATTACTTGTGTATGTGCTTATCAAATTTATTGTCTTGAACTTCGATCAAAAGTTACCTATGCTTTTACCCTATTTCTTAATTTACTGTTAGGGGATTATTCTTTCTTGGCCAGGAAGATATTATATTTCCTAGAGTTAATAATTGTTTATGCTTTCTGTTCATTGGATGAACTGATAAATGATCATATTATTGATTCTGTTACAGTAAATTCTGAAAATAATTAAATTATTAATTATTGATCATAATTCGTTATGAGTAATAATTAATTATATTTATACGTGGGCGTATAAACGCTACAGTGTGTTTGTCGCCATGTCGTCGAGGCGCTGTTATTTACATCCCGGAGTCCAATCATCTTTGTTTGGCTTTCCCAGGGACGCTGTACTTAGAGATCAATGGTTACAATTTATGCGCATGCGCATGCATCTGCACGTTATGGTAAGAGGTGTGACCTTTCCGGCAACGTGCGCTAAGCTGCTGTCGAATCACAACACAGGAACCGCTGGCACAATCAGAACTCGTTACGTATTTCTGAAGGAGGGACTTCATAGAACAAGGAAGTCATCAGCCCGTTCTTAGGACAGTGAAAACATCGGTATACAGATAAGTAAATTGTGTGAAAAATACTGTGTTTTTTTACACACGAAACATGAACACATGTTATATCGCACACTGTAAACACAATCAAAGCTTCAAAAACACACGGAAAACGGGACCTTTAATTGTACACAATGTTCCTGTGTGTTTTTGTTTTTGTTTTTGTTTTTTTACTGTTTTCTAGGGGTTTCTTAATTTTAGACTAGTTGACCTGCACACATTATATGCAAAGCAATATAATGCATGTGTGTCGTCATCGTCGTCGTCCTCCCGTCGGTACGCAAAAAATTATTTCAAGGTTGGCAGGTATGCTCTTTTACTAAAACGGCTATATCTTATGAACAGAAAGAGATATTTTCGCTAAACTCAGGACACATGTTCATGAGCTCAATCTGAGGTCACATAAAAAAAATCACGACGATTGGCCACTTGGTGGCGCTATAACAGGGAAAAAATGAGGAGCCTGAGAAGTTTCAAGCCAGTATTTTTCATGGAAGTGACCTCCTTAGACACCTGAATGCTTGCCGAGTCCAAGGATACCAAACATGCCAGGTTTCACCTTATGGTTTGTGTCATTTAGCTCTTAAAAAGCTTTCAATTATCTTTGAAACCGTTTGTCCGATCAAGACAAAAACACCAAAGGAAATTTTAAAACATAGGTCAATAGCTAAACAAAATGGCCAAATGTCAAAATTATGATAGGAACTGACAAAAATAAAATAAAAAATCCAACCAATGTCACCCATGGATAATTTTTATGGTCCATAAATGTAAGTGTCTAAACTTCAAACCGAAATAAGATATTTAACAACAAATTTGACACACATATGTATGGGCACACTTTGAGGACACCTAATAAAAGTGGTGGAGATCAGCCAGGACATGGTGCTATAACTGTCAAAAAAAACTTTAAAAACATAATTTTCCTAAGTAAATTGCCTGTGTCGGCTGTACATGGTCCCGACAAGCAAATACAAAACTACATTTAATTAACAACAATAAAAAGTCAAGTCAATGAAACATACTAACCCAACATTCATTGGATCAAAATCAACAATTTACTATATATTGTGCCAGTGCCATTAAATGTTCCTTTAAATATTTTTTTTTAAAACTAATTTTTCTTGTAAAAATGTGTAATATCAATGGTAAATCATTCCATATTTTCATTCCTCTATACATTACAGTCCGTTGATCTGCAGTGGTTTTCCAAACAGGAAATAAAAAACATCCCCTGGTGTTAAAATTATGACTAGTACTACTATACAAAAGTTGAGTACAGGACATTAGTGTCAGGAATCAGAACAACACAAACAGGTAAAGTTTGAAAGGAAGTTTATTTGCACAAAGGAACAGTCACGGCAGGTAAGTTGACGAGTAGTGGACTAATCTGGATGAGTCAATGGATGAGATGGAACTTACAAAGTCTCTTATCTGTTACAGATTGTAGATGAACGGAAGATGTCAGACGGGCTGAAGCAGGTGGGCAGATGGAGACCGAAGATCCAGTGGATAGGCTGAGTAATCCGAAGATGCAGGTGAGTATTCAAAGCAGGTAAGTGGTTATGTCCTCGTCTCAGTTTGAGTGAGTCAGAAAGTCGATGTTGAATCAACGAGACCTGACAACTGAATGAGGGAACTGGTGGTGTATTTAAACAGTGAGTGAAGTGACAGGAGATTGGCGACAGGTGATGATGACAGGTGCAGGTGATCAGAACTCAGGGGATGCAGAACGAGTGGGCGGAGTGTAGAGGTCTGGCACTGACGCTGATGTATCCGTGACAGTACCCCCTCCTCCACGGCCAGCTCCTGAGGGCGGAAATGACCAACGACGGGGACGACCACGACCTCTCGGCGCCGGACGACTGGGATGAGCTGAGTGAAAGTCCTGTAAGAGTGTAGGGTCAAGTATGTCATCACGGTGAACCCAGCATCTCTCCTCGGGGCCAAAACCTTCCCAGTCCACGAGATATTCTAGTTGGCCGCCCCGTCACCGGGAGTCGAGAATGTCCAGGACACGATAGATGTTCTCGTCTTCGGGGTCCACAGGAAGAGGAGGTACGTCATCAGCACCAGACCCTGGGGAAGGAGGAAAGAAAGGATAAATGTAAGGTTTGAGCAGAGAGACATGGAATGAAGGTGAGATGCGGTAGTGTGAGGGGAGTGATAACCGGTAGGTGACTTCGTTGATCTGCCTCTGTATCGCGAATGGACCGATGTACTTGGGACTCAGCTTGCGGCAGATGGAGACGAATATCCCTGGTTGAGAGCCAGACCAGGTTGGTATAACGGGGTTGCAGATCTTCTTGCGTCGGCCTGGCTCTTATGTCTCCGAACAGCCCTTTGCAGATGGACGTGTGCTGAGTCCCAGACCCTCTCACTTTCCTGGAACCAATGGTGGACTGCTGGAACATCGGATGGCTCACCTGACCAGGGAAACTGGGGCGGTTGGAAGCCAAGTATGCACTGAAAGGGCGTGAGACCCGTAGTGGACTGTTGAAGGGAGTTTTGTGCATACTCGGCCCAGGGTAGATACCTGCTCCAGCAGTCTTGATGATCATGGCAATATGACCGCAGGTATCTCCCGATCTCTTGTATTTTCTGTTCAGTCTGGCCGTTGGACTGGGGGTGATATCCAGACGTTAGGCTGACTGAGACTCCCAGAAGTTTGAAGAATGCTTTCCATACCCTGGAGATGAATTGTGGACCCTGGTCAGATACAATATATTCTGGTATTCCGAAATGTCGAAATATCTGAGTGAATAGAGCTTCAGCTGTCTTGAAGGCTGTAGGTAGACCTGGCAGAGGAATGAGCTTGCAAGCTTTTGAAAAGCGATCAACGACGATCAACGACGACCAGTACACACGTGTGAGACTCAGAAGAAGGAAGGTCCATGATAAAATCCACTCCCAGATGAGACCAAGGCCTGGTAGGTATGGGAAGAGGTACCAGTTTACCTTCTGGGAGGCGTCTAGGGACTTTGGCCATGGCACAGACTGAGCAGCTCTTCGTGTACCGGGAGACATCCTGGGTCATATTGGGCCACCAGTATCGTTGTTGTACAAGCGAGAGGGTCTGTTGGCTGCCTGGGTGTCCAGAGCCCGGAGATGTATGGATGGAGTCCATGAGGGACAGACGCAGGCGAGTGGGAACGTAAGTCCGTCCTTCAGGACCTCCCGGCGGAGCAGGTTCAGTCCGGGTGGCATCGGTAATGTGATCGTCTATGCTCCACTGGATAGGACTGACAATCACGGCTGGAGGGAGTATGGATTCCGGAGTGGAGATGATGGTATCAGGTTGGTACAGACGAGACAGGGAGTCGGCTTTGACATTCTTGTCCCCAGGACGATAAGTTACTTTGAAATTGAATCGTGTGAAGAGTGACCAGCGGGCTTGACGAGTGTTGAGTCTTTTGGCATCACAGAGGTATTCCAGGTTGCGGTGATCGGTAATGACATCAAAAGGGTGTTTAGCTCCCTCCAGCCAGTGTCTCCATTCCTCAAGCGCGAGTTTGATCGCTAGAAGTTCCCGGTTGCCGATGTCATAATTCTGCTCCGCCAGGGACATCTTCTTGGAGAAGAAGGCACATGGATGGAGTCGAGGAGGCTTCCCCTGCCGCTGTGATAGGACCGCTCCTACCCCGGTGCAGGACGCGTCCACCTCGACGAGAAATGGAAGATCAGGGTTGGGATGGACGAGGGTAGGAGCGGAGCCAAAAGAGAGTTTCAGTTTCTCAAACGCGTGGATGGCTTCGGTGGTCCAGGACAGAGACTTGGCCCCTTTTTTCAGAAGAGAGGTGATGGGTGCACTGATCTGACTGGAACCTTGAATGAATCTTCGGTAGAAGTTCGCGAAGCCCAAGAAACATTGAAGTTCCTTTATGTTGGAGGGTAGTGGCCAGTTGGTGACGGCATCCACCTTCCTCTGGTCCATGGTTATTCCATGTGGAGTGATCACATACCCCAGGAAGTGGATAGTTCTTTGATGAAACTCACATTTCTCCAGTTTCAGATACAGCTGATGTTCACGCAGACGTTGAAGGACAGACTGGACATGATGGTGGTGCTCAGACAGGTTGGTAGAGTATATGAGAATATCGTCTATATAGATGACAAAATGGTGCAGGAAGTCTCTGAAGATCTCGTTCATGAACCCCTGAAATACTGCAGAAGCGGTGGACAACCCGAAGGGCATGACCCTATATTCGTAGTGGCCTGCAGGGGTGATGAACCCAGTCTTCCACTCGTCTCCTTTTCTGATCCTTACCAAATTGTAGGCACTGCGAAGGTCTAATTTTGTGAAGATCTGAGCACCACGGAGTTGCTCCAGGGCGGCTGGAACCAGAGGAAGGGGATACCGATATTTAACAGTGGAGTTATTGAGGGTCCGGTAGTCGATACAGGGGCGCAAGCCTCCGTCCTTCTTGCCTACAAAAAAGAAACTGGAAGCGGCAGGGGACGTAGATGGCCGGATGTAGTTTTGACGGAGAGCCTCCTCAATATACTCCTCCATGGCCTTCTGTTCTGGGATGGACAGTGGATATATCTTACCACGCGGTAGGACCGCCCCAGGCAGCAGGTCGATCGCGCAGTCCCATGGCCGATGTGGTGGAAGTTTGGTGGCCAGCTGTTTATTGAAGACATCCTGGAACGCCCGGTTGATGGCAGGGATTTCATGGTGTTTGTCAGTGGCTGGACTTTCGACGGATGTAGAACACATAGGAATTTCCCGGACTGGAAATGAAGAAGAGTGAAGAATTTTCTTGACCCGAGACAGACAGTGTGAAAAGCAGTCACTTCCCCATTGATAAACCTCTCCCGTAGACCAGCAGATGTTCGGGGAATGCAGTTCCAGCCACGGGCGTCCCAGGATGATATCTGCTGTAGAACCCTCCAACACCAGAAATGACAACTCCTCTTGATGAAGACAACCGATTTTCATGGTGATGGATGGACTGCTGTGACATATCTTCCCACGACCGAGCGGTTTACCGAGGATGGACTGAACCCGAAGAGTCTGTGGAATGGGTCTTTGGCGGGTTTGAAGTTTTTGAAGAGTGGAGAGAGAGATAAAATTACCAGCGGACCCAGAGTCAATTAACGTTTGCGCTGAAAGAGATCGTTTGAGGTAAGTTATCTGAACAGTTGTGCATTTCATTTGTGAAATAGATGAATGAAGACGTACTGTACTCACCGCCGGTCGTGGGGGACGTACTGGACATGAGATGAGCAGATGACCAGCGGATCCACAGTAGAGACACAGGTTATTGTTAATGCGACGCTGGCGTTCAACAGAGGATATATGCGTTGAGCTGATATCCATGGATTCTGGTGCTGAAGGGCTGACAGTGGTCGAAGGTCGAGGAGGAGGCAGTGCAGGAAGATCGAGCTGACAAGCGGTGCAGCGTTGGTCCACACAGATGGAACGTTGAATGAGATTTTCTAAACCAATGATGTCATCATTGTAGGATTGAGGGCGAAACAAACACAAATGAATCTTCCAGGTGAATTGTTCAAACATAATTTCTCACAGAACTGAACATTCCAGACACCCAATCACCAACCCCAGAGCCATAAAAGAAGGCTCCAGCCAGCCAGTCTCCGCTGACCAACGAAAACCCCCAGCTAAGAACTTTATGGCCATGCAAGCTTCAAAGAAGATGAGCCCAACTAAAGGAAGAACTGGTCAATGTGAGATAGCTTGGAAAAGAATGATTGGCTCAGAGATAGCACAATTCAGCCCGATCAAGATAACAGCAGGAGCTGCTCGAGCCCACAACATTCCAGACCCCTCCTCCTTAAGGACCTCTGACAGACCTCAGGGTGTAAAATCACAGAACTGAGATTTTACCTATAACATACATAAAATCATTCAAGAACAATTTTCAATGGACTTATAGATCAAGCATCATGCAACGACATGATTCTATATTGTTCCTACAATAGATGGGTGTATCTGACATGCTTAGATGCCATACAATTCATGTAATTGTTATAATTGTTAGATGTTTGAATGAAAATGTGTTGTGTTTCATATCAATATGATCGTATGTTCTTAATTCAAAGGATGGCTTGATTGAAATCTGTGGAAAATGTTTCGGATTCTTATAATAGTAATAATGTCTTAGCTGTGGCCTCTGTACTCTTTGCTAGAGCTTAGAGAGTAAGGAGAGCACAGATAAGCTTGATTTATGATAAGAAGTGAAGAAAACGCCACCTCCTAAATAAAGACAGTGTCTAATTGGTTAGAACTGATCCAGGAGGCTGGGCGGACATTTGAGTTTAAAATCTTAACACCAGAACAAAGTTTAGAGTTTTAGTGCAGAACCAAAAATGCAGCGGGAGATGAAGATCTAAGACAGACCAGTAACCATGTAAAACGCGCAGACGAAATAACCCAAATCAAGATCTGAAGAACATGGGTTAAACAGCTTCATTCAAGCCATCATCTACTCTTCTCAATTTCCTTCCTTTTCTTAGTTTCCTTTCTTTTCCGTTGTGAGTTTCGGTTCTAAGTTAAGTTTTGCGACAAGATTTCGAGCCACGTTTCTTCTGCAAAGCCAGCTTCAAACAAAGACTTTCAGTCCGCCAGCACGCCACGTGACTGACCACGTGACTCAGACATCAGGCACGCGGAGACCAGCCAACGAACGGACCGGGAAAACCCTTTACACGCAACAAAAGGGAATCCCCAAAAGCAAAGACAAGCAAGTACTGCCTCCAGACTCTTAAACTGAACTGGTGTATTTGATACTGATTTAATAACCTAGGAAACGCTAAAAGGGTTAAACTAATGATTGATGGTTCATTCAGGTTGTGTTTTATAAGTGCATAGAAACTTGGGATTACATCATCTCACTCTTAAACTCACTCTTAAAACTTAATCTTTCCTTACTCTCTTTCTTTCTGCAACGCGTATGAATGTGTGTGTCTGTGTTAGATATTAGTTGTATGTGTTAGAATAATCAATAAAGTCTTGTTTGTATTTTAAAGAGAAATATTACTTGTGTTATTGTGCTTACAAATTTAATGTCTTAAACTTCTGATCTAAGTTACCTTGCTAACTATATAGTGTTTCACTATAGTTCGGATATTTATATCCGTTGCAGAGTTGATAGTTACAGCCAGTTCAAATGAACCGCGAACGAGTCATTTGCTCGGTTGTAATAAGTGACTCTTTTGAATTCCCTATAAATTAATTAATAAATCCTTTGAGCTAAATTGTAATCACTACACATTACAAATATCCTACATCATGAATGGTTAGCTGTAAACGAATCTCGGGCTCTAAACCTTGACGGTAAGCCGTAATGAGAGCCAGCTCATTCCATCCGCTGGAAGCTGCCAGGGTGCGAAATTGTAATGGTGCGGTCATACAAGGAAACCAATGTTTTGCCTTGTCGTAAGCGAAATAACTGATCATGGATAGATAGTGAATTGGAGACTGGTGAAAACACTTCCCGGAAATGGCTGATGAAATTGTTGAGAGTTTGAGTTACAATACCTTTTGCATCTCAAAGCGCCCGCGCCCAGAGCAGGGCACGTCCAGTGAGAAGGGAGATGAAAAAAGCGACCTTCGCTCTCTCTGAGGCAAATTGCGAAGCATTCATTTCCATGTACAGCTCGAATTGTAGGAGAAATCCGCTGCACTCCCCCTCCTCGCCTGAGAAGGGCGCTGGCCGGGCCATGGGACTGACAGAGGCAGATGAAGAAGAATGGATGGCGGATGGTGGTGGAATGGCGTGAGAGGCAGCGGCGATCGGGATAGGGAATTCCTCTTCGCCGTGATCTGTTGGTTTGTGCATGTTGGTCAGGTCTTCTGTCAGGAATCAGAACAACACAAACAGGTAAAGTTTGCAAGGAAGTTTATTTGCACAAAGGAACAGTCACGGCAGGTAAGGATGAGTCAATGGATGAGATGGAACTGACAAAGTCTCTTATCTGTTACAGATTGTAGATGAACGGAAGATGTCAGACGGGCTGAAGCAGGTGGGCAGATGGAGACCGAAGATCCAGTGGACAGGCTGAGTAATCCGAAGATGCAGGTGAGTATTCAAAGCAGGTAAGTGGTTATGTCCTCGTCTCAGTTTGAGTGAGTCAGAAAGTCGATGTTGAATCAACGAGACCTGACAACTGAATGAGGGAACTGGTGGTGTATTTAAACAGTGAGTGAAGTGACAGGAGATTGGCGACAGGTGATGATGACAGGTGCAGGTGATCAGAACTCAGGGGATGCAGAACGAGTGGGCGGAGTGTAGAGGTCTGGCGCTGACGCTGATGTATCCGTGACAATTAGGAATTCTAGACACAGAAATATTTCTTATAAAATATAGCAGAGAGACAATCCATCACCAGTGCATTCTTATTATACTAGCTCTTCTATTACAGTTTAAAGTGAGTCGTGTCGCTCTGTTCTGGACAAATTGTAATTTTTTTAATTAGTTCTTTTTTTTTTCTTTACTTGATGCACTCGACCACACCACTGGGCAATAACACGTGATTCATCCAATCACTGATTGTGCTGCAGTGACTGACACCCGAGAGCCAACAGTAGCGGCATAGAGACAGAGTGCAAATAATCTGAAGACCACGCCCACCGGGGGGGAAAACAATCCAACTGTCTTCATTGACTTTGCATTGCGAGAGGCTGCCTCCTTGTCATTTATGACTTCTAACAAAAGACAGAAAAATGCCTAAAAGCTACTGTGTGACAAAGTGTCAAGTCAAGTCAAGTCAAGTTTATTTATATAGCGCTTTTCACAATACAGATTGTATCAAAGCTGCTTCACAGTATTAAATTAAAATAATACATCAATGTTTGTTTCTAGTGGAAAACGTCCACGTTTGGTAATGCTGATCAATAGTATTGTTGATTGATGGATTAATTAAATTAAATATCCCCAATTGAGCAAGCCAAAGGCAACAGTGGCAAGGAACCAAAAAAACTCCATCAGGTGACCTGATGGAGAAAAAAAAAACCTTGGGAGAACCCGGGCTCAGTCGGGGGCCATCCTCTGGCGTCTATGAACTAGAGGTCGGATTTAACTGTAAGATTAAAAGTATTATATGAATGCCTGGCTGAAGAGATGCGTCTTTAATCTAGTTTTAAACTGGGAGAGCGAGTCTGAGCAACGAACAGTATCTGGAAGACTATTCCAGAGTTTTGGAGCTAAATGTGAAAATGCTCTCCCTCCTTTGGTGGACCTAGATATCCTAGGTATGACCAAAAGCCTTGAATTTAGTGATCTTAAAGAGTGCGATGGATTATAGGGCGATAGAAGGTCCCTTAAATAGACTGGAGCTAAGCCGTTTAGGGCTTTATAAGTCAGTAGCAATACCTTGTAATTAATACGGAACTTTATAGGTAACCAATGTAGTGATGATAAAATCGGTGTTATATGATCATATTTTCTTGATCTAGTAAGAACTCTAGCGGCTGCATTTTGGACTAACTGTAGCTTGTTTATTGAGGATGCAGGACAACCGGCTAATAAAGCATTACAGTAATCTAGTCTCGATGTCATGAATGCATGAACTAACTTTTCTGCATCAGAAACTGATAGCATGTTACGTAGCTTAGCAATGTTTCTAAGGTGGAAAAAGGCTGTTCTTGTAACATATGAAATATGATTTTCAAAAGATAGGTTGCAGTCTAGTATAACACCCAGGTCTTTTACTGTAGAGGATAAAGTAACAGGACATCCTACTATGTTAAAGTTGTAGTGTGAGAGGTTTTGTGGGCGTTTTTTTGAACCGATGATTAGTACCTCTGTCTTGTCTGGATTTAATAAAAGAAAATTACGAGTCATCCAATCTTTTATATCTTTAACACACTCTGTCAATTTGGATAATTTAGCGTTTTCATCTGGCCGTGATGAAATATAGATTTGAGTGTCATCAGCATAACAATGGAAACTAATTCCATGTTTCCTTATAATATTTCCAAGTGGCAGCATATATATTGAGAATAACAGAGGGCCTAACACAGATCCCTGCGGCACTTCATAGTTTACTGGAGTTATGATCGATTTTTCTCCATTTAAATAGACAAAATGGTAGCGGTCAGATAAGTATGATCTGAACCAGCTTAATGCTTGTCCTTGAACACCAGTATAATTTTGTAGTCGATCTAAGAGTATTGTGTGATCTATAGTATCGAACGCAGCGCTAAGATCAAGTAAAACTAGTATTGAGATACAGCCTTGGTCAGAAGCTAATAGTAAATCATTTGTGATTTTAACGAGCGCAGTTTCAGTGCTATGATGCAGTCTGAATCCAGACTGAAACTTTTCATAGATGTCATTTTCTTGCAAGAAAGAGCCCAGTTGGGCGGATACAACTTTTTCTAGTATTTTAGATATAAAAGGAAGATTTGAAATGGGTCTATAATTTGCTAGGTTATTATGATCTAATTGTGGTTTCTTAATGAGTGGTTTTATAACTGCCAATTTAAATGTTCTTGGAACATGACCTAAAGATAAAGATGAGTTAATAATATTGAGGAGAGGCTCTTCCACTACAGGTAACACTTCTTTCAGTAGTTTAGTGGGTATAGGATCTAATAAACATGTTGTTGTTTTAGATGAAGTGATAAGTTTATTTAACTCTTTTTGTTCTATAGTTGTAAAGCACTGCAATTGTTCTTGCGGGGTGATAGTTGAGGCTGAATTATAAGGCGCGATTGAGGACTGAACGTTTCCAATTGTGGTTCTGATGTTTTCTATTTTCTCAGTGAAGAACTTCATGAAATCATTGCTACTAAACTGTAACGGAATATTTTGTTCAGGTGACATCTGTTTATTTGTTAGTCTAGCCACGGTGTTAAATAAAAACCTAGGATTGTTTTGGTTGTTTTCTATTAGTTTGCGGAGGTGCTCAGCCCTGGCCTATTTTAGGGCCTTTTTATAACGTGACATACTGTCTTTCCACGCGATTCTAAAGACTTCCAAATTAGTTTGCTTCCATCTACGCTCCAAACTACGGGTTTCTCTCTTTAGAACATGCGTAGTATTGTTGTACCAGGGTGCTTTACTTTTCTCTCTGACCTTTTTTAATCTAATGGGTGCAACAATATCCAATTTTCCAGAAAGAATGGTGCTCATAGTGCTAGTTAATTCCTCTAGTTCATCTATTTGTTTGGGTTCACTGAGCAGCTGAGACAGATCAAATAAGCTATTTGAAAAATTATCTATCAATCAATCAATCAAATTTTATTTTTATAGCGCCTTACAACAGCCAAAAGGTGCACAAGGCGCTTTCCAGTAAAAGCATCAATAGACAAAAGAAAATAAAACACAAATATCAGTCAGAGTCAGAGGTTACGTGTTAAAAGCTTGTCTAAACAGATATGTTTTCAACTGCGATTTAAAAACACTCAACACGGTGATGCTTCGTAGGAGTGTTGGTAAAGCGTTCCACAGATTAGGGCCCTGGACGGCAAATGACCGGCCTCCAAACTTTTTATATTTGAATTTGGGAGTGACCAGAGAGGTGTGTTCAGAGGAGCGGAGAGTTCTGGGTGGTTGATAGACCGTTACTAAATCGGCGAGGTAGACCGGGGCCAGACCATTGAGGGCCTTGAACACGAACAGCAGAACCTTATACTCCACCCTAAACCGCACCGGGAGCCAGTGGAGCGAGCGGAGGACTGGGGTGATGTGTGAGCGTTTGGAGGTGTTGGTGAGGAGACGTGCTGCCGCGTTTTGAACCAGTTGAACCCGATTAAGGAGTGATTGATTAAGTCCAGTGTAGAGGGCATTGCAGTAGTCTATCCTCGAGCTGATAAAGGCATGAATGGCTTTTTCAAGGTCAGCTCGGGACAAGAATGGTTTGACCTTACTGAGAAGTCTTAGCTGGTAAAAGCTCGCCTTAACAACTGCACTAATCTGATTGTCATACTGCAAATGTTTGTCAAAAATAACACCCAAGTTACGCACAGTGGGTGCAAACTGAGGTGTTAGAGGACCAAAACTGAAAGAACTGTTGGGTGAGTCAGGGCTGAACAGGATGTACTCAGTCTTTCCTTCATTCAAATGAAGGAAATTCTGGGAAAGCCACTGCTTGATGTCCTTAAGGCAGTTATAAAGGGGGTCCAATGCAGAACAATTATTCAGAATCACAGGAAGGTAGATCTGGAGGTCGTCTGCATAGAAATGAAAATAAACGTTATAATTGGAGATGAGTTGTCCAAGTGGCAGCATATAGAGAGAAAACAGAACAGGACCGAGAATGGATCCTTGAGGCACACCGGATGACAGAGGGGCAGATGAGGAGGAAAAATCGTCTAGCATTACCAAAAACGTTCTGTTAGTGAGATATGAGGAGAACCAATTGAGCACTGCGCCATGCAAACCAACAAAATGTTGAAGACGGGAGATGAGAATGGCATGATCCACGGTGTCAAATGCAGCGGTAAGGTCCAGTAGTACCAAAACCACAGAGCTTTTACTATCCAGAGCTCCAAGAATGTCATCATGGACCCTCAGTAACGTTGATTCAGTGCTATGTCTAGACCTGAAACCGGACTGAAATTTATCACTAATGACGTGCAGTTGTAGGTGAGACTGAAGCTGGGAGAAAACAAGCTTCTCCATCAACTTAGACAGAAGTGACAGGTGAGATATTGGTCGAAAATTGGACAGTATGGTAGGATCTAAGTTGGGTTTCTTGAGCAGCGGTCTAACAATAGCATGTTTGAGAGCAGTGGGAACAGTCCCCAAACTAAGACAGCTGTTTATGAAGGAGACAAGAAAAGGACCTACGATGTCAATAGCCTCTTTCAAAATCCTGGCAGGAACAGCGTCTAGAGGGCAGGTGGTAGGCTTCAGCTCATGGACAGCTTTTTTGAGGTCCTCCAGAGTAACTGCATCAAAGTTCTCCAGCATGCATTGGGTCGCTCGTGAGGAAAAGGCAACAGCAGGAGCTTGTGTGATAGTTTGCCTAACAGACGAAACCTTGTCCAAAATTATTGTTTGAATGCATTACATGTATTTTCTGATACATCATTCAAAACAACAGACACCGGATTTATGACAGAATTAATAGTGCTGAACAGGATTCCAGGGCGGTGGCTATTGCTATTAATGAGATTGGAAAGATACTGTCCTTTAGCTTCCTTCACTGCTCTCTGATAGGTGGCAAGACTGTCTCTAAACATTTCCAGTGACACCTGCAGCCTATCCTTCTTCCATTTTCGCTCAGCCTGTCTACACTGGCGCCTGAGGGCCCAAGTTGAATCATTGAGCCAGGGGTCCAATGGACCTTTGGTCGTCTTTACCTTGTAGGGCGCAACAGAGTCCATAATCTGGGAGCAGATGGTGTGGAAGGAGGAGAGGAGAAGGTCAGGACATAGAGGCGATGCCAATTCAGCAGTGGAGATGATGTCAGAAACAGAGAAGGCAGCAACAATGTTATCAACTGTAGATGGAGTAATAATGCGACGACGATGGGGGGCAGTGGACGAGGGAGCAGGAGGAACAGCACAGATGTCAAACCGTATGAGAGAGTGGTCAGAGATGGGAAAATCCAGGACCTCACAGGTTGACACTATCACCCCATGAGAGATAATAAGGTCAAGGGTGTGACCTAACCTATGAGTGGGACGGGATATGGACTGGGTAAGGTCCAATGAATCTAAAAGTGCCTTAAAATCATTAGCAGGTTTATCAGAGGGGCAGCAAACGTGAATGTTAAAATCACCACAGATTAGAATATTATCAAACTTTGCCAGAAACTCTGTCAGAAACTCTGAAAACTCATTTAAAAAATCCTTATTTAGCTTTGGTGGCCGGTAGATTACTGCACATAAGATAGGACAGGGTAGTGTGAGCACAAATACTTGTAACTCAAAGCTGGAATACCCTCTAGTGGACAGCTGGCGGCATATCAAGGACTGTCTGTGTGTAGTAGCTATCCCCCCACCCCTACCCGTTTGCCGCGGGGTGTTTAGGTAAAGATAGCCAGAGGGGAGGAGTTCCGAAAAGGCACTGACGTCACCTGGGGGAAGCCAGGTTTCGGTGAGGAAAAACAAATCCAGATTGTAAGAGAGGACAAATGTTTTGTTGTTAAGCGATCTGGTGTTACATAATGCCATGCGAAACGTGGTCGAGTTGACAGGCGGCGATGTCACACGAGGAATTGGACGGAGATTTCCTTGGACGCAACCCCGGGTAGATGTTTTGACGCGACGGGGACACGGAAATGGAACGCCAGTGTTGGAATTAACCAGCCGAAGCCATCGGTAGCATTCCCACGATCTTCTAGCACTGCCAAGTCCTGATTGATTTCCAGTCCTCGGCGACAGAGAATCCAGGTGAGTCCTCAGCCTGACATGTAACCCCCTTCTCCGACCGCGTCTTCTACGACGCTTACTGCCTGGTAGCAGACAGACAGGGCGTCTCAGGTAAGAAGGAATTAATGTCAACAGTGGCGGTGGTGGTTTGAAAGACTGGGCATTTATGAGGCGATTAGCTGTAAAACGCAATTCCAGCAACGTAGTGCGATCATAAACAATAATTGGCGAGACGATAGCAAAAACAAACATGAAAAAACAGAGAAGCAAGTGGCAAGCCAAACATAGCGGCGCCATCTTGACTGGTGCTTATGCATCAATCTATGGTGGATGGAAGGATTGTTCTGCCTGATTGATAACGCGGCGCAGCATGACATTACAGGAGTACGTGTACAGGAGTATACAGGAGTATATGCAAGTTACCATGTAATGGTCAGTGACATCATCACTTTGTGGAATGATGTCTATATCGGTTGGATCGGTTCCATGTGATATAATTAAATCGAGTGTATTATTAAAACGATGAGTTGGTCCGGTAACGTTTTGCTTGACCCCAAAGGAGTTTAATAAATCTGTAAACACAGTCCCTAACGCATCATTTGGATTATCTACGTGTATGTTAAAATCTCCAACAATTAATGCTTTATTGACATTGACTAATAGGTCTGAGAGAAAATCTGCAAACTCTTTTAGGAAATCAGCGTAAGGCCCAGGCGGTCTATATATGGTAGCCAAGGCTAGAGATAATAGGGATGTTTTTCTAACATCTAAGAACGTAACATTTTGTACAAGTACTTCAAAAGAAATAAACTTATAACCTGTTTTCTGAGTAACATTGAGAATATCTCTATAGATTGTTGCAACACCGCCACCACGACCAATCAGACGGGGCTCATGCTTATAGGAGTATCCTGATGGAGTAGACTCATTTAGACCGAAATAATCATTTGGTTTAAGCCAGGTTTCAGTAAGGCAAAGTACATCGAAGCTATTATCTGTGACTATTTCATTTACAATAACTGCCTTAGGTGTGAGTGATCTAATGTTTAGAAGACCTAGTGTCACGGTGTGACAAAAATCAGAACGGGACTAAAAGTCCTTGTGAATGCAGTGTTTTTAGAGATCTCCAGTGAACACCCGTCGCTATGCACTGCGAATCTGTTGCCATGGCAGCAAGGCCAATTGCCCGATTGACAGCAGGTGGGGAGTAATTACAGGGAGCGCTGTGAGAGGGACACGTATCTTGATGGGGCTTTAAAATAGAGAGGAAGCAGACTGTGAGTGTGGTTCTCCTCCCGTGAGATACTGTGTTTGTCGACGGGTTGTCTTTCTATTGAGGCTGGGCTGTAGAGCGGGCGAAGATCGTAGCTGAGAAGTAGAAAGAAGAGAGTGAAGGATTTGTCAGCGAAAACCCAAGGAATATCGTCAGCAGTGGGAAGGACGCAAAGTGATGAGTATTGGATTCGTTGTTTATATGCACTAACACTGAAGTGGTGTTGAGAGTTTGGAAAGTGTGTGGCACGAGTGAACAAGTACACCGAGTGAATTGTTGATCTGTCTCCAACTTCTGTCCTCCCCTTTGCCGAATGTGACAACAGCTGAACCCGTCTTCTGCTTTTTTTTGAGAGAAGTTGAGCCCTTGCAAAAGACGAGATTTGATCCGGTGGGAGAAAGACCGGTGGGTGAGTGCTGGCCCGAATGCACGGCGTGCGAGTGGAGATGTAGTGCCTGAAGTGACGACTCACACGGTTTGTGTTATGGAGTAAAGTTTTATTGTGTGGAGAAGTAATAGTAGTCTGCTGTGCACTCTCTCCCTATAGTCTTTCACCCGCTGTCCCCAAGGGAGAGCTTTTGATACATCAAGCGTCCAACTTACTATTTCGAGACAACCCGGCTCTGTCAACGCTGAATGTTCCACATACTGTTGAACAGTTAAACCCTGTTACATTGTTACAGTGTACAGCCGAAGTGGAGCGTCTCGTTCAAAGTGTCCTCCCCGCCTGGTGGTCTCCACATGCCCTAATCGAAAGCCTCTGCTCTGTTCAGAAAGAAAGAAGGTATTTCAGCTGAATGTTTCATATACTGTTGAACAGTTAAACCCTGCTACATTGTTATAGTGTACAGCCGAAGTGGAGCGTCTCGTTCAAAGTGTCCTCCCCGCCTGGTGGTCTCCACACGCCCTAATCGAAAGCCTCTGCTCTGTTCAGAAAGAAAGAAGGTATTTCAGCTGAATGTTTCATATACTGTTGAACAGTTAAACCCTGCTACATTGTTATAGTGTACAGCCGAAGTGGAGCGTCTCGTTCAAAGTGTCCTCCCCGCCTGGTGGTCTCCACACGCCCTAATTGGAAGCCTCTGCCCTGTTCAGAAAGAGAGAAGGTATTTCAGCTGAATGTTCCATATACTGTTGAACAGTTAAACCCTGCTACATTGTTACAGTATACAGCCGAAGTGGAGCATCTTGCTCAAAGTGTCCTCCCCGTCTGGTGGTCTCCACACGTCCTAATTGGAAGCCTCGGCCCTGTTCAGAAAGAGAGAAGGTATTTCAACTGAATGTTTCATATACTGTTGAACAGTTAAATCCTTGCTGTATCGTCACAGTGTGCAGTTGAAGTAGAGCATCTTGCTCGAAGTGTTCGTCCTGCCGGTGGTCTCCACATGCTCTCGCTGCAAGCCTCTGCCCCTGTTCGGAGAGGAAGGTAATCTATCTGAATGCCCCATGTACTGCTAACAGTTAAAGTCTGCTGTATTGTCGCAGTGCACAGCCTAAGAGGAGCTCCCGTCCAAAAGGGCTACTCCCGCCTGGTGGTTCCTACGGGCCTCACTTAACCCTCTGGGGTCTGAGGTGTTTTCTGGGCCCTGGAGGTGTTCTGACATGCTCTGACATTTGTGGTTATTTCTGTTACTTGTGACATTTTCATGGCTAAAGTCTAATTACACTGTATTCAGCACAAACTCTGCTACAATAATATATCAGCAGCATGTATGTAAAAGTTTGTAGTTTTGAGATACTGACATTTATGCGTGGTTTGTGAAAATACAAAAATAAATTCTCACTGAAATAAGGTCATGAAACCCCTACTGATTATTTCTTCACAAGACTTTTGAAAATTGTATGACGTAGCCTAGAATATTTGCTCTAAAACTATGTGAGAATCACCCCGACTGCTCATTCAGAGAAGACAATATATTGATTTAAAAAATTTACGACGTGTTTTGTGTTAGAAAGCAATATGCGAAGGGGCGGATCATCTCATTAATATGAAAGCTTTCCACACCTGAGAAAGACAAAGAACCTCCCTAATGGCCCTATTAGGAGCTTATCAGGGCCCATCATTCTGACCACCCTTGCACAAAGAATGAGGAGATTTAAAAAAGAATGGCTTTTAAAATTGTTTGGATTTATTTACAACACAACATAATCCAAAGATACACAACAAAAAAGAACTTATTGAAGAAAGAGACCTTTGTGCCATTCCTAAAAACATTGTACATACCTTTCATTTTCTAAGGTGTTTGATTTTCACTTTACCATGTTCATGTACAGAGACATGTACTGTGAATGTTGAAGTCAGCAGGACTTAGTGGCATCTGGGCCCTGAAAAAAAAAAAAAAAAAAAAAAGGAAAAAAAAGTGAACATACTGATATCAAGAGAAAGGCCTGCACGATTTTGGGAATACATTTTAGATTTTTCTTGTTAAAATTGCTTTTTAAAATTCACAGAATACACACACTCACACAAATGTTTCCAACAATATATTATATAATGAACACCAGTTTTGTTGTGCCTTGTAGGTATAGGCTATGCGCAGTGCTGCATAAAATAATAACAATATAGCAGCCTATATATATTTTCAAAAAGATTTCAGTAACAACTAGGCTAGAGAAAAATATATTGATTATCATGTTACTTCAAATGTTTCCATTCGTTATGATGATATGAAATGAGATAATAGTAAAAACATGAAGCCGTTTGGAGCGTTTTGCTTTTCCAAAATATGATACATTCAAACGTGATCGTGATCAAAAATATGATACATTAAAACGCGATCGCAATCAAAAATATGATACATTCAAACGCGATCGCGCTCAAATATAAAACATTATGGTTAGGCCTACCATATACATATCTACGTTTGAGCAGATATCCACAAACACAGTAACAGTAAACACGGGTCTAAATATTATAATATTCACCATATATCTAGCAACAGTTCAACTGCAATGTGAAATTTATGCAACAATAGCAAACTAATATGTAAGAATTTCTTACCTTATCTTTCTTGTCTTCAAATATCGTTCTTCTTCTTCTGATGTAAATCCAATCTAAGCTCAGGCACGTCTTTCAAACTCGACGAAAAGTGAGGTGAAGTGTTTTGTTGTTGAGGTAATGAGGGCGATCGCGTTCCATGTGGAGATTTGCATGTGAATATCTTTTGCGCGAGTGGGCGTGGTAAATTAAAAAATAATTAGGAAGCGTTTGAGAAGCTGGACATCTTGTTGGTTTTATACAAATTACTTAAACAGAGAATATTTGTTTTCGTTTTGAATCCGATCATTTAAAAGTACACACTTAAATGTTTATAAAGGTGTATGGCTCATAAATGTGTGACAAGTATTCGCTGAGTTTTGTTTCAGTTTATAGACGTGCTCAAGAAAAAAAAGTTCACCGCGACGGAGAGGCAGAACGCACACCCTGTTTATTTTCTTTATTTTACAAAAGCACAATGTTTTGATTTGATTGAAAGTGGACACATACAAAAGTAGAAATACCACAGATTCTTTTTTTATATTTCTTTTTTCTGTATGACCATAAATGACGGAGAAATTTAAGTTTATAGTGCTACAATGTGGAGAAAATGCAGCAAAACGCGCCGGCGCGTTTGTCGACCTCAGAGGGTTAAGTTCCGCCCCCCCCCCCCTTGAGGAAAGGGTAACCCCATCCGAGTATCCTTACCTGTTGGTGGCAGCTAACTGTGTCGTTCCAGGGAACAGCCGTGAAGACACCTACCGGGGTATACTTACCGTTTCCTCTCCTGGCTCGGCCCGCTCGTCACATGTTCACCTGCTTCCTGTCGAAGTCTGAGGTAACCGTCCCCTGAGTACCTACCTCTGGAGCAGCATCAGTGACTCGCTTCACCCTCGTACCTGAGTACCTACCTCTGGAGCAGCATCAGTGACTCGCTTCACCCTCGTACCTGAGTACCTACCTCTGGAGCTGCATCAGTGACTCGCTTCACCCTCGTACCCGAATACCTACCTGGTTCCAGCCCTAAGGGGGTTCGTATAACCACGACCTCCTCTTGAGTCCTGTAAAGAGTACTTACCTAGTGACCTACCTAAACAGCGCGAGTATCCCCCTGATCCCCCTTCAACGAGCCGCAGGCCCGCCACGATTGTTCCCCCCCCTCCAAGGTCCAGAAGACCACCGAACTCCCGCTGGTGGCAAGAAAGAAGATTTTAATTAGGACTTTTCCAATTTACTGTTTTTTACTTAACCCCCTGAGGTCGGCAATCACGCCGGCGTGATCTGCTCGTTTTTTTTTTATATCAGTGCAAAATACTCTGTTGATTTTGATTTTACATACTTGTATTGTACATCATTCAAAACTGTTAAATGTCTTCTTTTATTTGTGTACACTCATAATAAAAACAAAATGTTGTGTTTTTCGTAAAACAAAGAAAATAAACATGATGCGCGTTCTGCCGTCTCTCTCAATGTGAAACTCATTCTGAAACGCGACAGAAAATGACCTGTAACTCAGTGAATGTTTGTCACACAGACTTGAAACGCATGTCTATACAACGCTTGGAATCTCTATTTTTAAAGTATGTAAATTATATAAAAAACAAATATTCTATTTTTAAGTAATCCATACGAAAGCAGCGGCATGTACAGTTTCTCAAACGCGTCCTCATTAAATTTAATTTGAACACGCCTACGCGCGCACGAGCGATTGACATGCAAATGATCCATGCGGAGAAACGCAGACCTGTATACGCCCTCATCACCTCAAAACAAAGAAGCAGAGACTTCGTAACTTACTCCTTACTGTGTTTGAAAGACGCGCCAGAGCTTACATTGGATTTAGGCTACCTCAGAAGAAGAAGAAACGCGATTTGAAGACAAGAAAGATTTAAGGTAAGAATTTTTTACATATTAGTTTGTTATTGTTGCATAAATGTCACATTGCAGTTGAACTGTTGCTAGATATA
Organism: Squalius cephalus; assembly: GCF_949319135.1. Classification (NCBI taxonomy): domain Eukaryota; kingdom Metazoa; phylum Chordata; class Actinopteri; order Cypriniformes; family Leuciscidae; genus Squalius; species Squalius cephalus. The sequence goes on along the minus strand of NC_137127.1, from coordinate 32,163,006 downwards.
TGGGGAATATTATAATATTTAGACCCGTGTTTACTGTTAAGCCTACTGTGTTTGTGGATATCTGGTCAAACGTAGATATGTATGGTAACCATAATGTTTTATATTTGAGCGCGATCGCGTTTGAATGTATCATATTTTTGCTGCGCGATCGCGTTTGAATGTATCATTTGAAAATTTGAAAAGCAAAACACACCAAACGTTTCCTTCATGTTTTTTACTATTATCTCATTTCATATCATCATAACGAATGGAAACATTTGAAGTAACATGATAATCAATATACTTTTCTCTAGCTTGGTTGTTACTGAAATATTTTGGAAGATTTATACTGCTATCAATTGTTATTATTATTTTACCCAGCACTGCGCATAGCCTATGCCTACAAGGCACAACAAACCTGGTGTTTGTTATATTATATATTGTTGGAAACATTTGTGTGTGTGTGTGTGTGTGTGTGTGTGTGTGTATTTTGTGAATTTTAAAAAGCAATTTTAACCAGAAAAATCTAATATTTATTTGCAAAATCGTGCAGGCCTTTCTCTTGATATCAGTATGTTCACTTTTTTTTCAGGGCCCAGATGCCACTGAGTCCTGCCGACTTCAACATTCACATGAGTCTCTGGAACATGAACATGGTAAAGTGAAAATCAAACACCTTGGAAATTAAAGGTATGTACAGTGTTTTTAGGAATGGCACAAAGGTCTGTCTTTGAAGTGTTTTTTTTTTTGGCATTTGTTGTGTATCTTTGGGTTATGTTGTGTTGTAAATAAATCCAAACAATTTAAAAGCCATTCTTTTTTAAATCTCCTCATTTACAGTATTGTGCAAGGTTGCTCAGAATGACAGGGCTATTAGGAGCTATATTAGGATAGCTCCTAATAGGGCCGTTGGGGAGGTTCTTTGTCTTTCTCAGGTGAGAAAAAACATACATATTAATGAGCTGCCGCATAAGGCTTTCTAACACAAAACACGTCGTAAAAAATTTAAATCAATATATTGTCTTCTCTGAATGAGCAGTCAGGGTGATTTTCACATAGTTTTGCAGCAAATATTCTAGGCTACGTGATACTATTTTCAAAAGTCTTGTGAAGAAATAATCAGTATGGGTTTCATGAGCTTATTTCAGTGAGAATTTATTTTTGTATTTTCACAAACCACCCATAAATGTCATTATCTCAAAACTACAAACTTTTACATACATGCTGTTGATATATTATTGTAGCAGAGTTTGTGCTGAATACAGTGTACTTAGACTTTAGCCATGAAAATGTCACAAGTAACAGAAATAACCAGAAATGTCAGAGCATGTCAGAACACCTTCAGGGCCCAGAAAACAGCTCAGACCTCAGAGGGTTAATAAAGAAAACTGTTATTCCTTTACTTCCTTGTCTGTTTGGTCCTTGACACGTTCCTCGAGGTGGTTCCCGGGTTTCAGGGGTGGGTGCAGTCTGGTTTGGCCCACTCCGACCTGTGACACTAGCTTTAGAAATTGTTTTTGTTTACTAATAGCAACATTTTCTGTTTTAATAACAATTAGATTTTTCCTAGATCCTGCAGTAGATTTATTATTTGATCTCACTAAACGAGGAATAGACACAGTTTCTATGCAATGTTCTACACTAGTATTTATATCAGTTAAATTGGTGCAGCAGAGACTGTGATTTGGACTTTTGGTTACTAGTCAAAAGGTATTTAACATTTTGGAGATGTTATCTGACAGAAGATCCGCTCCGAATCTGCTTGGGTGTAAGTGTACAGCAAACAAGCTAAAAAAAAAAAACAGAATTAAATTCCAAGCTTCCGAACCGTAAAAGCCAGCCTTTAAGGAGACAAAAGTGGATACAGGCAATAAGATGTGAAGCATCAGCAGGAAGAATTGACACAACTGTGGGATCCTGACACAGAGTATGTCTACGTGTGCAGTAAACATTTTGTCACTGGTAAGTCAAATATCCAAATGTCAGTTTTATATATTATATTTATGTAAGCTAAGCTGTAGTATTTTGACAGTATGCAACTTTTAGAATGTGGATAAAGCAGAAAGCTATGCAGTAACGGTTGTTTGCGAGTGCCTTTGCTACAGTAGTAGGGTTACGTGACTAAGAATAACGTATATATTATTATGGGTATATAATTACCCATATTAATATTTTCATTAATTATTACTAAGTGCCTTAGTTACAGTAATTGTTAGGTTTGCAAGTGCCAAGCTACAGTTGCTTGCTAACGCATAACTAACACTAGCATGCTAACTTATTTTAGTTATCGATATCAGCTGCACCCCAACTTCCCTATATATCTGGCTCTATTTTTTGTCCATAAATAATTTATAAATCTATAAATTGACATTTTCGTCTACACTAGAGAATCTTGGAAAAAGATTATACAAAGAATACATCATTCCAATAAAATGTCCCTTTCTCTGTGTGAGCGAGGCAGAGAGGGGTGATAAACAAGCTTTATTTACCACAGTAGATTGACAATAATCGATGTCAACCTATTAATTTATTTTATTTTTATTTTATTGTTGTTTCAAGCTCTAATAGTGATGATGAGTCTCATCCAGACCACATTCCAACCTTACTGCCTCACAAAAGTGTAAACAAAGCCACTTCACTACTGAGGCTGCAAAACAGAAACAAGCGAAATCTAGGTGTCACCACCACAGCTCTGCCCACAACTGAAAACCCTCCTGAACCCACCCCAGATTTACCCGACCAGCCTACAACAGAACAACTTCACCAAGAGATTAAGCTTTTAAGAGAGGAAAGGGATGATGCTAGGAGAGAGAGGGATGACGCACAACAGAGGTGTAAAGCAAGCATTTTGAAAGAGAATGATGAGAAGTGCAAATTAATGACCGGTGTTTCCTGGACAGTTTTCGTTGTAATTCATAAATTTCTTTCTCCGTTCATTCCATTCAATCGGCTCTGCAAATTGACCTCAGAAGACCAGTTATTTGTCACACTGCTAAAGCTGCGCCAAAACCCAACAACACCTGTACTGGGTGAAATGTTTGGGCTAAATAGAACAACAGTTTTACGTGCGTTCACAAAGTGGGTAGATGTCATGTATGCCAAAATGGCATTCCTAATATGCTGGCCTGATAGAGAGTGCACATACGAGATTCAATACCATCAGAAATGCGATTCCAGTTTCCCCACCTGACAAACATCATTGATTGTTTCGAAATAAGGATCGAGCGTCCAAAGAAACTGAAAGCTCTGTTAAGTAGAATGACTTTTCAGTCTATCACTATACAACAATCTGAATTTCTTGCAAAAATGCATGTCTGTTATACAACTTACAATTTTTTCTATGATTTTTGTGTTTCAGTGCCAAGACCTACTCAAATTATAAGAAGTGGACAACAGCTAAATATTTAATCGCCTGTCATCCATCTGGATGCATCACCTTACTTTCAAAAGGCTGTGGGGTCGGGCATCTGATGTTCATATTGTGAGGTAGTCTGGCTTTTTATCTTCCAGCTACCACAAGCCAGGAGACCAGGTATGTACTAGTTTGTGCAGATGTAGCTGGGAACATTACTTGTGAAAATACCCCTGACCTTTTTTAATCAATGAATTGTTTGTATGTTTGAATTCTCTATTACAGATACTGGCTGACAGGGGTTTTACTCTTGTGGAAGATTTTGCTGTTCTCTGTGCCCATTTGGTCATGCCAGCTTTCACTCGTGGCTGGAAACAACTGCCTGGGAAAGAAGTTGAGGAGTCACATGTGAAATCGAATATCAGAATTCACATAGGTAAGAATTTTTATTTGAGATAATTCATTTGAATTACAAGAACAATTAAAGCTGCAAGCAGCATTTATCGGGGTTCAAGCAGTTAAGGCCTTTAAGCACAAAAGCATCAAAAGTGATTAAGTTTTATTTAGCAAGCATGTAACTACTGACATAATAGATGGAAAAGACCATTTACAGGAAATACCATAGGAAATATATGGTTTTAAAGCTTTTTAGCAGTTATAGCGCCAACTATTGTCCGATTTCCATAAAAATTGGCATGCTTGTTAATGATGTTATGTCACATATGCTCACCAATTTTTGTGAAGTTCTGAGTTTTCATATAGGATTTATAGGCTTTTTAGTGTTTTTTTGCCACGCACCTTTTCTAATTGACCCTATTACAGCCATCTACATGCAAAAGTTCAACTTTTTTTTGATAATTATTGATCTAGAGTGTCCAGAGAATTGTCCTAGACTGGTCTGGTTTCGATCGGGCGAAAAACCTAGGACTAGTTTGCAAAAGTAGGTTTTTAACATAATTACAAATATTTAATTAAAGCTGCAAGCAGCATTTATCGGGGTTCAAGCAGTTAAGGCCTTTAAGGCATTTAAGCACAAAAGCATCAAAAGTTATCAAGATTTATTTAGCAAGCATGTAACCACTGACATAATAGATGGAAAAGACCATTTACAGCCAATACAGACAGTTTACCATGGGATATATATGGTTTTAAAGCTTTTTAACAGTTATAGCGCCTCCTATGGTCCGATCTCCATAAAATTGTTTACTGTGACTTCAAATTGAACCCATACACATGTGTACTGAGTTTGGTGAAGATATCTCATTTACTTCTTGAGTTATAGCCATTTTAGTAAAATAGGCTCCTCCCACAACAATTTACCACATTCTAGTATTATTTACTATGATTCTAGCATGATTTACCATGATATACTACATTCTAGTATGATTTACCATTGTTTACTGTGATTCTAGCATGGTTTACCATAGTTTACTATGATTTATCATAGTTTATCATGATTTATCATAGTTTACCATGATTTACCCTGTTCTAGCATAGTTTACCATGATTTACCATGTTCTAGCATGATTTATCATGATATACCACATTCTAACATGATTTACCATAGTTTATCCTGATTTATCATGGCTTACCATAATTTACCCTTTTCTAGCATAGTTTACCATGATTTACCCTGTTCTAGCATGATGTACCATGATATACCATGTTCTAGAATGATGTATCAGGATTCTAGTATGATTTACCTTGATACACCACATTCTAGTATTATTTATTATGATTTACCATGTTTTTAGAGTGATTTACCATGATTTACCACATTGCTAGCAATTATGTGAACTATCAGTACAAATGATGTGATAAACTCTGACAAAACATGATTGTGCTACAATAGTAATTGTTATATAAGTGATTATTTAGTCCCTTATTGTTATATAAGTGATTTTTAGTGTCTAATGAATGCAAAAGCATATGTGAGTAGACTTCATTAATAAGTAGAATGGCCAGAAGAGGGCAGTAGAAGACCACATATTGGCTCACTTTCACTTTAAACTTCTTGATTTTCACCATTTTTCTGCACTAAAGCAAACCAGTTTTTCCATTTTAACTCCATAATGCATGTTTACACACACACACACACACACACACACACACACACGCACACAAAGACAAATGTTGTTGTTTTTTCAATGCTATTGGGATATGTCATAATGAAAATATATTTGAATGGTCTATAAACATTTCACAAAGTCTTTGTAAGCTATAAATCAGATGATTCAGAATTTATTCAGAAACCTAAGACTACACACACACATTATGTTGTAGATACAGACATTTGAAATATATGATGTGATCAAACTGTCAATACTAATACTTTAACAGATGGATTTTGACTAAATGTAATTGTAAATGTTAAAATAGTGATTTTATAAAGTGTAAATATAAATTTTAGAACAATATGACAAAATTACTTTTTGGCTTATATGCCATGTTATTCATATCATTTTCACTTTTTTAACTGTTTTAGAGGCAAATTTTGTCTGATCTGTCTGAAAATGTTCGTGTTTGTTTAGAGTGATATTTCACATGTTATGACTTGTTTTGAAGAAGCTCTGAGCATTCATTGAAGAGATATAGGCTTTTGTGGACACTTGGTCAAGGCCACATTTTGATGTGACCCTATTATAGCCGTCCAAATGCAAACTTTTTTGAAAAAACAAAAACAAAAAAATCACACACACATACACACACACACACACATAGAGACATACATATTTTCTTGTAGATTCAGTTTTTTAAATATATGATGGCTAACAATATTTTCTGCAAATTCGTTCTTTAGAACAACATTTTGAGGTTTATATGTGGCATATGTTGTCCAAAGTAATTATTTGAATGGAAATGACGTGATGAATTTTGACAAAAAGTGATTGTAAATGTTAGAATAGTTATTTTATAAAGTCTAAATGTGAAAAAGAGAACTATATTAGTAAATATTTATACCAGCAGGTGGTAACAGAGTACCACTCACTGGCTTATCTCATTAAAAAAATTATTGTGTTAATATTTTTCTTAACTCAATTAAATATGCTTACACACACAACAAAAATTTTGAAAAGAACAATATTAGTGAGCAGAATTAGCCTAATAATATGGCTTAAACCTTGTCTGTGAAATTTGGGGAATGATATTACCATTGACTCTCAAATCATTATTTAACTTATCCCAACAATCAGTCCAAAATACAGTATATCGAAAATGTACTTAAATGATAAATTATACAATATAGACCAACAAATGCATTCAATTATATTGTATATCAAATGTAAATCTTGTTTAATCATATAATCATTAATTTAGTCAATAAGAGCCTGTGGCAAATTTCCTGAACTGGTTGATGTAATTGTTCTCTGTGAGTACATGAGTGCTGAAGGGCAACTGATGGCTTGGAGCTTAATGTCAGAAAATTTCTACAAATTGTATAAAATAAAAAAGGCACTATGTTTATGATGGGAGTCACATATTTTAGGTCTATTAACTACATTTTTGTCTATAAAGTCTTAAAACCACATTCTGTGATACAAAAATAGTATTTACAAAGAATATGGTGGATTCACAACCGTCATGATATTGACTGGAAGCAGATCGAGTGATATAAACGGTGAAACAGATGAACAGATGTTTAAAGTAGAATATTGCACGGCTGGAAAAGGCCTTTTGCTAATGAGATCCCAGAACCCAGTGTGTGTGTATGTATAGTATTACAGACTCCCTTTCTCTTTTCCTCTCTTTTTTCCTCTCTCTCTCTCTCTCTCTCTCTCTCAATCTCTCTCTCTCACACATACACATACATCCACACACGCAGGCTTGGGACAGAAAATCGGCCCTGGCATTTTGGCGTAGACTGGCCCACTACATATGATCATAAACACCACCCATCTTTGCATGTCCTTGAATATGTTTTTGTTCAACTTTTATTCATTAAAACCAGTAATGCCATGTAATGAGTGAGTAGGAACGAGTGAGAGTTAACAGATGAAATAAATACAAAATTGTAATTTATTAATACAATCGAACTATACTCCACAGTGATGCATCCAAAAAAAACAAGCTATAAGCTGCATTGGCATAGACAGTGTTTCCCACAGGATCTTTGGTACAACTGTGGTGGGTGGACCTCTGTCCCTCTAGGGGGATGTAGGGGGATCTGGGGGCATGCATATTAACCCATATAATCCATATTAATCCAACCCATATTAATTGTGCTAATTAAACAAAGAAAAAATCAAACCTCTTTAAGTAACAGTGTCTGTCTATATTACACAACTAGCCTACATAATAATAGTTATAATATTAATCTGATGATAGTAGTCTATTAGTCATATTGTAAAACAAATGCACTGAAAAATAAAGAAAACTTTCATAATTAGTTTTGTACTAATTTCTAAACTTGAAAGAGATAAGCACATGATCTTTTATTTCGACGGAAATTGCATCAAGCTTTTATTTTGGCGGAAAACATGGATAAAAACGCGTGTCATTAAACTTCTAGTAATCGTCAACTATGCAGATGTGGAAATAATGTGTAACTGGGTAATGTGTTTTGAAAGTGTTTTGAAAGTAGTTCTGCTTACCGCGGACTACACTTTCTCATGTCTCTCCTGATCCTCCTCACTATCCTCCTCCACTGGATCTGATGAAGGTCCTGCTGCTGCAGAAAACATATTTTGACACATTTTACAGCGTCTGCTTGAAAGGCCTGTATCTATTTTTCACGCTATTTGTCTGCACATTTCTTGCGTTCTCAGATTATTTTGACAGATACACAATTTGACACTGCACGCTCACTCAAAGACCAAAGGGGGAGGTGTTTAATATGTGATTGGGCCAGCCCAGTGTCAATCAAGAAAATAACCAATGGGCCGCTGATCTACGCGTTTCATGGGCCGGTCTGTCAGTGGGGAAAAAAAAATAACGCTTACTTTCTTTTGACCAATGCATTACACCGGCACTAACCCAGCGCTGTCAATTAAACAAAACAAAACGAATGGGCCGCCGATGTATGAGTTATATGGGCCGTTAAAAAAAAAAATGTATCGGCCCAAAAAGCACGACGGCCCACCGGGCATTTGCCCGGTATGACAGATTACCAGTGCAGCCCTGCACACACACATATATAGCCTATAGTGCTTTGTAAAGTTTTTTTTCTTTTAGAAATCTACCGCCAGCATACAGCACATATTTACACATTCATCTAACAAGAATACTTTTCTGATGACTGAATTCACGTCTCGCGCATGCACTGTACGTTGACCCTGGCGTAGGCGTATGTGAGAATTCAGAGTTTAGTGAGAACATAAATAGATTTCCATTTATTTTATATCAGCTAATGATATTTCTTACCCAAGATCTTACCCTAAATTTATCACAAACATGAGCATATACTGTATGTTAATAAATAATATTTTTTTCCTGATAATAAGCCTACTGATGAATGTGTTAATTAGTCGGTTTTCAGTTTGAAACAATAAGTGAGGACATTTGGTCTTGAAATATATCGTCAAAACAAGTTGAAGTGCACAAGCATACAAAAGCGCACACACAGCGCTCTTTTAAACTGTAGAGCATAAATTAAGATCACCTGTCTGTAATTATCGTTTCATCGTATAACCTGATCCTTACCAGCATGTACTGTTTGGGCTGAGGATAGATCAGGTTTATCGTGCTGTCTATTGCATGTTGTAAGTACAACTTTATCGAGTTGTTGTGTACAGATCATTGTATGTGTATTACTTATCTGTTGTGTTTTTTAGAATAATTGCCCAATCTGTGTCTTGAATTTCTTGTCCTTCGTTATGTTAATGGCCGCTGGTGGTGTTCTTTTGAGTTATATTGCACATATTGTCTGGATGTTCATTCTTTTTCATGTGAAAGTAACCTCATGGACATAGAGAATTTAACACTATAATGCAAAATGGTAAATCAAATGTTTGTCTTTTAGTCAAATTTGTGAGCTGATTTTATTTACTAAATGTAGTAAACAGTTGTGCAGACAACGTGAAGGATTGATCTAAGGTTAAATAGTTACACTGAATATTGCTGTCGAACCCTGTGTTCTTCAGAAAAAGACCCTTTTTGAACCTTGAACACATGTATGATTGTAAGGAGTTTTACACAGTTTTAGAAATTGAATTAAATATTGTTTTATTGCAGGGTAAAATTGGAAATGGAAAAAAATCTTTAAGTTACAACAATATACTATAAATCAAGGTGTAATAATTACATTGACTGAACAAAAGTTTGTATATGAACATGAAATGAAAGTGTAACAACTACATTGACTGAACAAAAGTTTGTATATGAACATGAAATGAAAGTGTAACAACTACATTGACTGAACAAAAGTTTGTATATGAACATGAAATGAAAGTGTAACAATTACTTTGACTGAACAAAAGTTTGTATATTAACATGAGTTGAAAGTGTAACAATTACATTGACTGAACAAAAGTTTATATATTAACATGAGTTGAAAGTGTAACAATTACAGTGACTGAACAAAACTTTGTAAATGAACATGAAATGAAAGTGTAACAATTATAGTGACTGAACAAAAACGATTGTACATGAACATGGAAAATATGATTTTTTTACAGTAGCCATAAATGTGAAGTTTAACAATTCCACAAAAAAAAGAACAAAAAAAGCTTTTAGACTTTTCAATAACATAAGAAAGCTATTCTAATTGTACTTATGAAAGAAAAATAAAAACATGATCATGAATTAGACTTTTTGTTTTTGTCTATGTTGTGTAAAGCTTAAAGGGATAGGTTATGTCATATGTCATGGTTAGTCTTTAAGGGGTCGTGTTTGTTTTGGATCTATGGTTTCAGGTGCAGCAGGCCTTTTTTCACCTGGGTTTGTTTTTATGGATGTTGAAGGTAATGAGACTGCTTCTGTTATTGAGCAAAGTTCTTGCTCAAGCTCAGGTGTCTCTTCTGAGGTGAGTTCAGTTTCACAAATTGCTTTCTTGATTTCCACTATATGGTTGTCATTTGTGTAATTAACACTCACAGGCCCACAGGTGAGAAGATACTCCTCTATGTCCTGTGCATCAAGAAAGGTCATGTCCTTTTCTTTGTGAATAAACTTTGTCAGGACAGAATTTGGTATGGCTAGTGACAGCTCATCCTCTCCTATTTTGAAGATCAGTGCTCCATTACACTTTGTAATGTAGCTGGACTGTTTGCGAAGAATTTTGCAGGTGGTACACCTGTGGAAATTCTCTTTAATGTTGATTGACTGCTGTGTACTGTGACACTTGGGACACAGTTTTTTAATCGTGATTGTGCTGCCTTCAACTGTTTGTGTTAGTGTGTTTGTTAGAGTTTCAAAATCGTTTGTGTTTGATGTGTTGGGCAATGTGATCGTTGTGCTGCTGTGCATTATGGTGGTGTTCCGGGTGGTTGTTAATGTGGTTTTGCCATTAAATGATCTGGTTGACAAATTTGTGAACATGTACGTTTTACCCAATTGTATGAGGTCAATTTGACCATCCCACAAGGAGAGTTGAATTGTCCCCGTTTGGTCTCCTATTTGGCAGGACTTGACTTCACTTTCGGAGTCCCGAACGGTGACCATGGTGCTTGCCCCATCAATGTTGCAAACTGTTGCTAGGAGTTTCAAGATCTGTAAAGAAGATTAAATGGTTAATGTATTTATTTTTTTACATAAAATGATTTACATAACATGATTTAAGCAAAGCTAATGTTTTAACTTTTTATTTATTGTTTACATTTTTTTTTATTTAAATGTTTTAAACATCTTTTTAAACATCAACTTGGGGAAGTTTTTTTTAAAAATATTTTAAACTCATGTTTTAAATTTTAACATTTGGCAAAGCTAATAGCTTTACTCTTACTTGTTTTATGTGTTCTGTTGGTATTTCTTTTACTGTAGTTTTGTAAAGCACTTTGGTCAGTCTAGTGGCTGTTGTAACTTTGCAATATTAAGTGAACTTGAACCTGTTTAAGCATCTTGTTAATGTACAATTTAAAGATTCTGCAAAATGTATGTAAACTTGATTAATTTTCATTGCCATTTAAAACTTTACTAGTTATGATACTTAATGTTCATTTTAAAAGTGAGGTTTAAGACTAACTCAGGATTATGCATTGTTTAATTAGGACATTTAAGTAGCTTTTATAATTGTGCCTAATAATAGACAGTAGGGGAGCGCGGGGCACAACGTAACACGGGGCTAGTTGTAACACGCTTGTTTTAAATACTTCCGCACATGCTTGGATGACGAAACTGTGTATTTACTAGTTGCCATAACACTATATAGAAAAAAAAAATCCGCCAAAATTATTATTTTTTGGAAGATATCCATAGACATTTATTAAACCATAGCAAAAGTAAATTTCTTACTTAATTTTTCATCTCTATTTTTTGTGTTTATTTAAAATAAGACAAATCTGATATTTTAATGTCCAAGATGTTATTTAACAGTTGAGATAGTTCTTTAATGCTTCGCTAACTAGCAGAAGACACTAGCAGGGTTTAAATCCCAGTTGTGCAGGCAGGGCATGTTGTAACACTGCGTTACAATGTGCCCCTATTAGAAATATGCTATAATATTCTATACTTTTTATTAATTTTATTGCGAAAACGTGAGAAAAAGGTGAATAAAGACAGAGTCAATGTTCAGAAATTACTAATTATTTATTTGTTTTGAACTATGTTGTACAGCTGTGTTTTCATGTGTTCGTAGTCAAAACTCAAAAATTAGTTTATATTTAATTATTAAAAATTGTCATTTTTTTATATGAAAAAGTTTTTTAATTGTATTTTATTTAGAAAATATTTTAGTTTGTTTTGTATATTTTTTTTATTAGATCAGATAACATTTTAAGCTGTCATATGTTATGTTACAATGTGCCCCACACATGTTACAATGTACCCCACCTATGGGGCATGTTGTCACATTTCACTTCCATTCTTTCGGGGTATATCCAGAAAAAGTATATACTGTATTAATAAAACAAAAACACATAATTGTACTAGACATGTGGGAAATTAATGTGGGAAAAAATAAATACTCTGAACCATAAGTAGATTTACACAAACTGAGAAAGTCAAAAAGCGTTACTTTGTGCCCCGCTCTCCCCTACTGGTGTGCATCTTGAGACAAAACAATGACAATGACATTAAAATGTCAGGACAATTATCAGTTAATCCATGAAAAATCCAAGCACTAATTCAGTTATAATAAAATGCACTGGGTGGCGCTGTGGAGCATGTTTAACAAGTTGATTGTATTTGATCACATGTCGCCTGCCTCGCGAAGTTTGGAACTATACGCGATTTTACGAAATGGAATTACTTTTTGTCAAATTAATGAAACTGGCTGATAACAGTATTACCACCAAATTCAGAAATCACATGAAATCTAAACAGCAGTCAATCGACTGAGGAAAGACAGCTGTTCAACATATAATGCACGACTGTAGGTAAGCGCAGCTTTACCCCGACTCGAGATTAACGTTGTACCTTATTGTATAACAAAATGATTTTGTGACATACGCTTCCTTTCAGTTTCGTCGAAAGATACGGGCTTAACAACAGAAAACAAAGTATTGTTACTGTTAAACACTTCGCTTAGAATACCGTTATTGGTCTACCAGTCCAGCGCGTTTTCTCACGAACATGCGGTTATTATTCGTTTTCTCAATATAAACATTTGAAAATACAAACACATACAATTGTTGACTCGTGTGTATAATTATCTGTTATGTATGATAACTGGTGTAGTCTGCTTTATTAGAGTTTCGCCTTGCATGATCTTTTGGCCTAGGCTACTATTATTTTTAGTATGTTTTCAAGTAAAAGAAAAGGTTTAAGTATAACGTTATTTTGTGCATGTTGTCTAATCGAAAGCTATTTCAGATATGGTGACAACTTGAATATTATTGATTTTTTTGTTATACGTAATTTAATTGGGCCTAAACAAAAATTCAGTTTTTGTTTAGCTCAAATGTTCGATATAAAAAAAAAAACTTAATGGTTTTTGCAAAAGTTTTATGTTGATAAAAATATATGTGAAACGACTTTAAATTGATAGACAGGAATGTCAGATTAGATTCAAAAATATATTTATTTGTGATTCAAACATGCATTCTTAAAGATACAGAGATGAAGTCTTGTTTTAAAAATTTTTTTATCTGAAATATTAATAATGCCTATAGCCAATTATATTAATAATAATGTTATTAATGCCTATAGCCGCGATTTTACAGACCAGGTTTAAATTTGGTTTCCTACTAAAACGGATTTGTGGTTTTAACTGAAAGGGACTTGTGATGTCATTGCCATTATTTTGTCAAGATACACTCCAGTAATGTTTAATGCGTTTATAAAAGCTGCTTAAATATTCTTTTTTTTTTTTTAAATCACAATGTCAATATACTTACCGATTGGTGATTTCTCATGTTGATTATTTCAGCTACGTTTAGCTGTGTGTCCTGAGGTGGCCTGTGTGTGAAGTCGACTCCAGTTGTGACGTCTATTGAGGTTTCTCTCGTGCACTGTATGTCATAATCATCTTTGAAACCTGAAAAGCAGAATATGTAGATACTTCAGTTCATATGGAAACAATAAGATAACAGGTAGCCTAGTCCACTTTATATATTTATCTGTGGTTTAATAGCAGTGTGAAATATAGGCTAGACTTAAAGCATAGCCTAGTCCTAAATAAATAATTGGCTATAGGCAATATTTGTTTAAAAAAAAAAAGAGGACTAAGTTTAAGCAAAATACTAAGTCTCGAAGTCAATAACAATAGGAATTCATGTAGGCTAATGAATATTTTTTCGGATTTTATTTCTTTTTCACTGAAGACCGAATGATGCATCCGATTTCTTTTTCAACTCTCCACGTTAAATTAAAACATAACCGACTATCCCTAGACAAGTAGACGGATGCGCGAAAGATATCGGAGTTCGCGCTCTATCTGCCCACTCTTTTTTATGTGCTGCTGCGAGTCTGCTATTAGGCCTATAGTGTACTCTTGTGCCTCTACATTTGTTTAAAGTCTATTTAATGTTTAACAAGCAAGACAAAAAAAAGTGGGAATGATAACTTTTCATTATTTTGACGAGTGCTAAACAAGTGGTTTTAAGAATTTTTATAGCTTTAAAAAATACGTATTTCTTCTAACTTGTGTATGACTATATTTAGTTAAACAATTACATTTGTACTGTTTTGTATAAATGTGTAGTAGTTTATATAATACAATATTGCACTGATAAAAACAATATATAAATATAGCAGCCCTATAGGCCTATAATATTTATTTTTCAATTAAGTTGTACTTACCAATTGTTTTCCTTGCATTGTTCAGTTTGACGGGAGTCTTGTTCTTTTGAGCTGTTACAATGCTGTTGTATTTTTCCGGAGTGAAAAATACGGCTTGGTGGTATTCCTGTCTTGCTGTTTGGACAGTAGCGTTGAAATAACGCGTATTTTTTCTGGAGGTTTTTATCGGAGAGACTCCATGAAAGTACCCCACTATCGGGTCATTCTCGCTGACGTCTGTCTTCTTTTCCATTTTTCTTAAATTCTGAAGTAGTTTTATTTTACTTCTGCTTGCTTCTATCCGCGGGATGTCTTGAGCGCAGCTGAAGCTATATTTGAAAATAGCGGGTTTTATATTCGTATTTTTCAAATTGAGATGGGCGTATTCAACTGCTTGTTTCTGATTGGTTGAAAACCAGTTAGTAGTTTTTGAACACAAAATGTAGCCTATCACATTAAGACTACATTAGTTTGAATTTGTTTTGCATCATTTTAAAATTGAAGTTTAAATAAACATTAAATTGTTTCACAGGTTATGTAGGCTATTTAAGAATAAATTATTTTCACTAATTTTATTTAATTTTTTTTCCAATGTAAATTCAAAAAAGGTAGCCTACTATACATTTGATTTAGGGCTATTTGTTTAGCCATCAAAGATATTATGCATTCTGAAGTTTTATGGTGATTGGTGATGTTTGTTGTAAGATTTGTATCATAATATTTGTAGCAACAGATTTGTATCATAATATAATGTGATTCCTTATTGTTTGAATGTTTATAAGTCAATGTGTAAATATTTGTTATATATAACTTTTTTGTCAATTTGATTTGTATCATATTTGTATCAACAGATTTGTATCATAATATAATGTGACTCCTTATTGTTTGAATGTTTATAAGTCGATAATATATTTGTTATATATAACTTTTTTTTGTTAAAGGAGAAGTTCACTTTTAAAATGAAAATTCTGTCATCATATACTCACCCTCATGTTGTTTCAAACCTGTATGAATTTCTTTCTTCTGCTGAACAGAAAGGAAGATAATTAGAAGATTATCAGTAACCAGACAGTTTTTGGGTCCCAATGACTTCCATAGTAGGAAAAAAAATACTATGGAAGTCATTGGGACCCAAAAACTGTCTGGTTACTGATAATCTTCTAATTATCTTCCTTTCTGTTCAGCAGAAGAAAGAAATTCATACAGGTTTGAAACAACATGAGGGTGAGTATATGATGACAGAATTTTCATTTTAAAAGTGAACTTCTCCTTTAATCTGATCTGTTAACTTAGTTTTAGAGGACCACTTATTGACTCGGTTTTCTTTTTTTAAAAGGGTTTTTGGATTTTCACTAGTAATCTCCACAAAAGAATGCAACATTTTACATGTTAACTCCATAAACACACCACACACCACACACACACCACACACACACATAGAGAGAGAGAGAGAGAGAGAGAGAGAGAGAGAGAGAGAGAGAGAGAGAGAGAGAGAGAGAGAGATGTTGGTGCATTGTATTACAATAATAATTATTGGACAATCCAGGTATGATGTTTGTAATAAGGTAATGACATTTTCCAACCCCTAATAAATTTTTTTTTTTTTTTTTTTGCATTTTTAATAGGTCTAAAAATAAAAAATAAATAATTTAGTTATTCAGCATTTTGTATTTCAATGAATTTAATCCATTGTTTCTGCAGAGTCACTGGTATGTATTGATGGGACGTGTGAAATGTGTAGCAATGCTTGTTTGGGGTTTGTTACCGCCGGCGCTCACTGGAAGACTGCATTACCTTTTTGTCACCGCTTTAAAACTACAGCAAACTACGGCAAGTCATATAGCTCAAATTACAAAAAATGTTTTTTTTTGTTTGTTTTTTTTTTTTTTGTGGTGGTTCTCCCTGCATTACAAATGGTATTGTTATAGTTTAAAGTTTTTTTTTTTCATTGTGAATAATTTAATGAATGATTGAAGTTATACTTTGTGTTATATTATAACTATTTTTGAAGATAAAATGATTTATTTATTTTGAGACTGGTTTCAATTTTTAATTATGATAATTAGGTGAAAGAACTAGTCAATTGTTAAAAATAAAACAAAGTCTTTAAACTTGACTTGGCCTATAGGGACTTGTGAACATGTTATCTTTTTAATGTTATTTGTTATTTGTCATATGACATATTGTGCTCTTCCCAAATTGATGGCCTAATTTAATCTAGCAGTTGTACTGATTTCATGCACTTTGTGAAACAAACAGGAAAATGCATTTAATGAAATTGAGCAATGGAGAAAATGCTAAAATGATGTAGAGGGTATTAAATTAGACATTTACTCATGACAGATTTTAAATTGACAGATTTATTGACCATCTACAATGTCTTCAGCCAATAGTTTAGGAGATCAGAGCGAGGGATCAGAGCTTGAAGTATTCAACACCTGTCCTAAACCTACAAGTAAGGGAACGCCTTTGAAGAAGAAATGAAGACTGTTTTGGACAAGCTGGATGAACGGGTACTCTTTTTGATCCTTTAATGTATTCAAAATATTGCAGTATTGACCACTTTTGACAATGAGGCCATTAATGAAGTTTGCAAATATATATTTAAAATAGCATTAAATTGAACATGGTACTTTAAAAAAATATATATTGTAAATTTATAATCCGTATATAATTACATTTGTTGTTCAATTTAATGTTATTGTGTTGCAAAATTAATCACATGGAACATAGCACTTTTGTTGATCTGTGGTATGGACTGATCAGAATCCATAATACAACATGCATTTGATTGGTGTAATTTCAAGTTTAACCTTTATAGACTGAAAATTAATTATATGTTTGTGTTTTGTCTTGCTAGTGTACACATTAAATGCTGGGTTTGAATTTATTCCAGCACTACAAGAGGCTAAATAAAATTTAATGTGGTACTCGCATGCCGTTAGCTGTGTGCATTTCTGCACACACCAGAGGCACGAAGACACAGAGAGGCCTGTTTTAGATAGTGCAGATAATGAGTGCCTGTTTTTGATTCTTCTTTCTACTTGCACTTGTATGGATGCATAGTGCATACACATACATAATTAGGTAAAAAATACCACAAGAGTGGGAAGGATATGTATCATTAAAGGGCACCTATTATGCAAAATTTACTTTTACATGGTGTTTGAACATAAATGTGTGTTGGCAGTGTGTGAGCAAAACAACCCTAGAATGATAAAAATCCACCCAGTGTTTTTTTTACAATCTCAATAAATGACAAGCACTGTCTCAGAATGAGCTGTTCTCAGATTTGGCGCAATGTGACGTAGAATTGCACAGGCCCCTCCCACGACTGTTGATTGACAGACTGCAGTTTGAGTCTAGACCCGCCCTGAGTGAGCTGGACACTGAGTCCGCCATGGTTTCGATGCTTGAGCCGCTGTAGACAAGAATGTCTCCTAAGCGATTGAGGTGTGCTGTTGTTGGATCTAAGAATGAACATAGCAGTCTTCATTTACTCTCGTTGTTACTCGAGGATGGATCAGTAATAATTAATTCGTTACATTTATATAGCGCTTTTTCTGAGACCTCAAAGTGCTTTACATAGATGGGGGAATCTCCTCAACCACCACCAATGTGCAGCATCCACTTGGATGATGCGACGGCAGCCATATTGCGCCAGAACGCCCACCACACATCAGCTTACTGGTGGAGAGGAGACAGTGATGAAGCCAATCAGTATATGGGGATGATTAGGAGGCCATGATGGACAGGGGCCAATGGGCAAATTTGGCCAGGATGCCGGGGTTACACCCCTACTCTTTTTCGAAGGACATCCTGGGATTTTTAATGACCACAGAGAGTCAGGACCTCGGTTTAACGTCTCATCCGAAGGACGGTGCTCTTTTGGCAGTATAGTGTCCCCGTCACTACACTGGGGCATTAGGACCCACACAGACCACAGGGTGAGCACCCCCTGCTGGCCTCACTAACACCACTTCCAGCAGCAACCTGGTTTTTCTCAGGAGGTCTCCCATCCAGGTACTAACCAGGCTCAACCCTGCTTAGCTTCAGTGGGCAACCAGTCTTGGGCTACAGGGTGATATGGCTGCTAGTACTGTTTGTGATCCAGCTCACGGTCTCTGGAGCAACAGGCCTAATGTGACTGGACACGGCAGAAGTGAAACTGTGCGAGCGCGCACTTTATGACAGATCATCAAGTCATTTTACTGATATACGGTTTACCAGTGTATTAAGCACCCACTGAAAAGGTGTGTATATATTTGTTTACTGTTAGTTGTAACAAGTGTTTTGTGTACTTCGCTGTGTATGTTGATGACAATGAAAGGGAAAGAGAGAAAGTTTATGGCTAAGACTTTAATGCGCACTTCTTATACTGTTTATTCAGGACTTACAGTGATTTTCTGGAGTAAAACTAACGCTTCATCTTTTGTGTGATGTACAATAAGCTTCACTGATTTCATCAGTATATTTTGGTCATCATTCAGACAGGGTCTGCCACAGCAGGCTTGTATTAATAGTGGATTAAAGCAGATGGTAAATAAGTTATAACCGTAGTTAAACTAAACTATTACCTGTTCTATCTCATACAGCATATATTCTCTGGCTCTGTGGGCATTATTGTCCGACTCCGAGTTGAAATGAACAGTGCAACTGAGAGTTTCTGTTCTGATATTATCAGATGAGATTGTCCTGACTTAAGTGCGAGCTCGTGAGGCTCCACCCCCTGTGCGTGGAACTGCATCTCAGTATTATTTAAAGGGATACACACTAAAACAGTGCGTTTTTCTGAGCCCCCAAAAAATGGCAATTTAAAGATGCTGTAGAAAATGATCTGTTGGGTATTTTGAGCTAAAACTTCACATACACACTCTTGGGACATCAGACTTATTTTATATCTTGTGAAAAGAGTCATAATAGGTGCCCTTTAATACTTGAATTCAGTCCTAAAATGACCGGCTGTCTATTTGTCAATGTTAATCAAAGTACAAAACACAGCTTTAACAAAGATTTATTTATAGAAAATGTATACAGTGAGCAGTTACATTACATGATTACATTTCTGTACGTGAAAGGAAGTTAGACCTTATTGATTCGATCTGAACCGTGAGTTTTGTGATCCGTTTCAGGAATTGTTGAAGGTTTAGGTTTAGTGTAATCTTTTTCTTAACCAATTGTTCTAAATCATTGACACTCCTGCAGAACACAAAATAATAAATTTTGAAGATGGAACAAATTTAATTTATATAGTGACATTTGACATGTTTAAGGTGTTTTTGAATTAATTGAAAATGGTATCTTAAAACATGCAATAACCAATAACCAATTGTTTTTAATCAGCAATCAGCTTCTTTTTTTTTTAATGAATGCAAAAGTCAAGTAGTCAGTAAAATGTTATGTCAGTTATCAATATCATAAAAGTCATAATCTTTTCTTTATGAAAACTTTATTCAAATGTGTAGTAGTACATTATTTTCATATCCTATTTCCATGTCATTTTTAAACTGTATATGTATTACATGTATTGTTTATTTAAACAATAATATAATGTTGTTACATTTAAATTTACACTTCCATTAATACCTCCCTGCAATCATTATTCTCTCAGGATGCTGATCATGCAGAGCACAGCACCAAAAGTATGGAATCATTACTGTGGTTGAAGATTGTTGCTGCTGTTACATCACTACCGACTGTGACCAACTTAATCCTGGAAGACGCCATTGTTCTTGAGGACAATATAGATCATCCAGCAGCATTTGCTTAATTTTTCAGACTTATGCAATGAATATGGAGTATCCAAAATAACTGAAGTAAGTCAGTAGATTTTTGTGGATCTAGTGGTACCTTCTCTACAAGAGTGCAGTCACGGAAGTTTTAATTGTTAAAGGACAAGTTTGGTATTTTACACTTAAAGCACTGTTTACAGATCGTTTCTGATGAAATAGAACGGTTAAGATTAAAATTTGGACACATGCTGCTGTCCCGAGAATTTTAGGTTTCTTTCGATTTCACGTCTTTGTAAACAAAAGTTTAATGCATTTAAGGAAGGATTGTTCCAGTGCCCATATGCAGCCATTCTGGGAGCTGGGGGGGGGGGGAAGTGAAATAAACCTAAAATTCTCGGGCCAGCAGCAGGTGTCCAAATTTTAATCTTAACCGTTCTATTTCATCAGAAACGATCTGTAAACAGGGCTTTAAGTGTAAAATACCGAACCATTTAGCAAATATCATGGCAACATTTCAATTATATTCAATGATACTTGCACTGGACACTTTGTTTTATAGTTAGTTATTAAAAAAAAATATTGCTTTGTCAATGTATTGATTTAATGTATTAATTTGTCTCAAAAGAGATAGTCAAACCAAAAATCTAAATTCTGTTATGTACTAATTTTCAAGTTGTTTCAAACCTGTATGAATTTCTTTCTTCTGGTGAACACAGATATTGTGAAGAATGTTAGTAATGAAATGGTGGACAGTAGCCTTTGAATGTTATAGTGTTTTTTATGACTACTGTCAACTCTGAATACCATAATTCTTCAAAAGATTTTCTTTTGTGTTCAATTTAACGGAAAATAAATGATAACTGACTGTTTATTTTTGGGTGAAGTAAACCTTTAGATTTGTTATATAACATGCATTAATGTACAATGGATTGAGTTAACAAATTAAAATGCAAGACTTGGTACTATAATGTCATTGCTGTGGATCGGACTTAAACTGTTTAAATAAAGTTATTTTACTTTTTTATGGTTGCTGTTTCATTATATTATAATATTTATATAAATATAATACATCAATTTTAATTCTGTAATTCATTAGGTAAACATGATTGTTGTCACAATTTATGATTTTAATGTAATCTTTCAAATTGAATAAAGCCCAGTCTCTGTTTGTGTAGATAATTTAAAGAGCTTGTGATAATGTTACCTTATTTAAAGCTGGCAACTTTTTTTTACAGTTCAAAAATGTAAGGGTTAAATAATATTAGCACTCTTAACATTTTCTGTGTGCTTTCACACACACGCACACACATATACATATATATATATATATATATAGGTACACTCATTATTTATATATATATATATAGGTACACTCATGACGACATATCATAGGTGTCGGGTAATGGGTTTTAATCTAAGCTAATGACATTTTCTTGCCCCTTAAAACTGCACATCCCAGAAAACTTGAGCATTTAGACTTTTTTGCCATCCACTAGAGGGCGCGTGCTGTATTGTTCCGTTTTTTACCGGAAAGGAAGCCATTTTCTCTACTTTCTGGTAAGGTAAGACATGCGGTGTGGTTGTTCTTTGTGTAATCTTAGGGTGTATTCACACCTGCCTCGTTTGGTTCGATTGAATCGAACTCTAGTTCGTTTCCCCCCTTGGTGTGGACCTTTTGGGCAGGTGTGAATACAGCAATCGAACTCGGGTGCGGACCAAACAATCGAACCGAGACCCAGCTGAAGAGGTGGTCTCGGTACGGTTCCAAACGAACTCTGGTACGGTTCGTTTACGGTGTGAACATGAACCGACCCAATTGCAGAAAACTGAGCCTTTTATTTGACTGCTCTTATGAGGATACGGACATTTTGGCATAATGGTTTCTAAAGCGAGCGAGCGAGCAAGAGCGCGCGCACGGCAGAGAGAGAGGGAGCGAGAGACCTTGCGTGCGTGTGCCAGCTAGTGTGCCTCACGAAGCGAATGTAAGGACCCAAGCAATCAATTGTCGGTGCGGCCCGTGCGGGCGGGCTTTTATCTATACCATATAGTTTCTTCATATTGCGTTTGTAGAGAATAACACCAAATCAGTAAAATAACAAATATTACATTACGAAATATCTCCATGCTGAGCCTGTTTGTGCACTTCCTGCTTTTCCCTGCTTGAGAATTCCTGTCCAATGAATGGACGACCTTAGCACACGTGTGGTTTTGTTTACACATTTTGGTTCACTTGCAAAAAGAGCAGTGTGAAAGCGAACCGTACCAAACAAAAAAAATCAACATCCTATTTGGTCCGGACCAAAGCAAGTGAACTATCGGACTTTCCTGGTGTGAATACACCCTTAATAATCTGTATCATATTTAACATTTTTAGGCCAGTGTAAGTTGTTTTTTGTCTGTTTGAATATTTTGTGGTTGTATTTTGTGATTAATTGTATAAAGACAGCGTTTTGTTATAGTGATTAATCTTATTCATCTGGCCAGCATTTTGATTAGAACAAGACATACGTTACTGTTTGAAACATGTTTGGTGTTGTGGTTCTTATTAGTTTAAAAGTTAAGTTAAATTAGTTAATTTTTATTAGTTAAAATTTCGATTCCTCTTATCGTTTCCTTTGAGAGCATTTCAATATGAGTTTATACAATTCAAGTTTGTGCTGTCTGTCGCTCACAGAAAAAGTTATTTTAAACCTTTCAACTCGTGCGCTGTTTTCTATGCACATTGAAGCGCAGTCACAGAAAATTTGATTTGTAAAATTGATCTTAAACTTAAATTAGCGCTGTTTTCTATGATGTAGTCTATGCACATGTGAAGTGCGTGAGCGCGAGACGGCTCGCGCGCTGTCTTCAGTGCTACAGGCGTATTGGCCAAGTCTTAAAGTGACAGGAGCTGCTGTCTCTATAATAAGAGTAATCAAAGGACAAAGAGAAAATTCACTCGTTCTTGACTAAATAACTTTTGTAACTGTGTTTGTACCTTATTTATAAAAAGTGTACTGTTATTTTACATTTGAATTACAGCTTTTTGTACCTGAATACCTGAAAATCTTAAAACACTTTATTTCAATCATATATTTGTTCAGTTGTATCTATATTTGCAATTGGTAATTTTTGATTTGTTATCTTTTAATTACTGAATTTTTACTTATCTTTATTAATGCTTGAATGTATATTTAGTTAGGCTAGTTGTTTTACTATAGTATTTTTAAACCACAGGCAAAATTTTCCAGTGCAGTTGCTCTTTAGCTTGTTGATTTTTGTTCTGATATTCAGGTTCAATTAAATGTTTTGTTTTGTACAGACTAAATGGGATATTTTTTTTATTTTATTTTTTTACCTCATTGGAATTGGTAAGCACAAATAAAATTGGCATTGTTAAAATTTTAACGATGGTATAATATACACTGCGGTATATGCTTGGTGTTAAAATGTTAGTGCTCGTAATGATCATAATCAGCTCATGATTCCGAATTAGATCTGTGCATGAGGTTTTAAAGTGTCAGTTCCTTAATACTCTTTCTGTAGTTGATGTCCTTGAGAAAGTAAAAAACTTGCTGCTCTTGGCACTTAAGTAGTTGAAATAAAAATCAATGTATATTTAATTCATGCATGCACAGATTAGAATTCTATAAAGACTTTCATTCTATTGTTATATTAACTGATACTGAAAGTAGGGTAATTTCTGTTGTATTTTTTTGTAATTTGCTTGTATTGTGAAAAAATATTTATTTTAGTCATCGACTCAACTTAAGATTAAGATTTTTTATACTTCTTGCAATTTTAATGCATGTGTTTGTAGGGATGTAACGATACCAAAAATCTAGTAGTCAGTACGATAGGAACAAAAGTATTCGAGACCACAGAGAAAAAAAAAAATGTGTGTAATACACTGTTCGCTTTGGTTGAGTGGTCATTGACTGAAGACTGTCTCTCAGAGAACTTGCGAGTACATTATAGTTTAAAATCGCTTAAATTTATAAATTAGTATGATGTAAAACGATGTGCCATAAAGTCATGTGGATACTATGAAGCCAGTTGTGCATTTTGAGAGTACAATATATAAAATATATAATATTTTTTTTAAATGTAATGCTTTTTTTTAAATCAAATTGTGTGTTTTTGGGGGGGGGTTTATGTTGCAGAAGACTGTGAAACCTGATTTTGAGGTAAGATGTTACTTTTTTGATAAAATATAGTGATAACAGTCAATAGTGTATAGTATAAGGAAACATTTGGATAAAGTTGTGACTGTTTTACAATATTATTTGTATGGCTGCAATTATCAACAATGAATGTCATTATTCATTAGTAGGGCTGGATATCGATTCAGATTTTACAATTCGATCTGCAAGCTCTCAATTTGATTCGATTTTCGATTTTGATTCTAAATTTGATTTCGATTCCACTCAATGAATAGCCTATATATATTTAATTCAAATCCTATATTTATAAAAAAAGAAAACAAAAAAGAAAAGTGAACATAAGTTTACAAGTGGTTAATTAATAAAAATAAATTTTATTAAGCAACAAACCTGTATATTAAACTTTTTATTTTAGGTACACTTGGGTACATTAAAACAGAACCCAACTCTATATTTCAAATGCATACAATGAATAGACAGGATTTTGATGCAAGATGAAAAATTAATGCTGAAAATTGGACAAGTCAGAACAGTCGCATGCCTTGATCAAACAGGTTAACAATCCTCACATAAACCCATTAAAAAAAACTTGCATATATTTATCTGTCTAGGCAGGACATATAGCCCTACAGAAATTGAATAACTTTATCAAACAGTCTGTGATGCATTTATTATAAAGTATATATAGACTAATCCTTATTAAAGTTACAAAAGTTATTTAGTCAAGAGCAGTGAGTGTTTATATCTGTTCACTTTTTTCTTTGATTAACTTTGACGACAGAGATAATTAGTGGCTACTGTGTACTGTCCCTTTAATAGACCAACCGCTGCTGACAGAGATGCGGATCTCACACGCGCCTCATTCACGTTCACCATAACTGCTCTTATGTTATTAAGATACTCGACAAAAAGACATTTTGGCATAATTCTGTGTGTTATTGTTCGTTCAAACGCGAAAGAGAACTGTATTCTGGGCTGTCTTGTGCGCACGCATGATATCAGCACGAGTCTTTCACAGGACATTCACGTCATATAATTGCGTAGGCTTGACAGGGCGATTACGATATGATTAATTGTGCAACACTAGTTGAGGTTATTTTATGATTAAGATAAAACAAACAAATCTCACAGCATTAATGGAGTTATAAAATGGAGTTTGCAAGCCTATGAACAGTGGAGGAAAACTAATACTGGCTTTAGGGTAATAGATAAATAAATATGGAAAAAAATCGATTTGTGGCCTTTGAGAATCGATTTTGAATTGACCACATTTTGAAAAACGATTAATCGAAAAATCGATTTCTTTGGCCAGCCCTATTGATTAGTCATCTGTGCACGGAAAGCTTCAGTCAGTTGTCAAATTACAGCTCTGAATAACGCATTTCTGTGGAGAAAATAACAAAGGAAACAGAGTGAGCTTCTGCTGTAAACGTGCGTGATCCAAGCTGATCAAAACATGAGGAAAAATGATTTCTAGCTTAACTAATGCATTAACATAATGTTAAAGGATTAGTTCACCTCAAAATGAAAATTTCCTGATAATGTGATTTATATATAGTATATACATTTTTTTATTTTTGTTTTAGTAAATGATTGAACAGTTCGCTAGATAAGACCCTATTCCTAAGCTAGGATCGTGCGGAGCCATTTGTTGACACGTTTATATTCTAGCACAAACAAACTTATATATATTTTTTTAATATGCCATGTGCAATGTATATCTATTTCATAGCACAATACTGTTATATGGTAATTTTATTTGATGAATACATACTCAAAATCCATTAAATTCAGGAACACTGAATAAACCACTTCATACATCACCCAGTCTTTGAATGAAGTAGGCTATTGTCATGTGATGTTTGGAGGAGCAGCTTATATTTTAATGAGAAAATGACATATCTGGCAATCCCGTTGTTTCATTTGTCCTGTCACAAATACTGTCCGGACAGTAAGGTTCAGTTTTTCCATGTTTCAGAAGTGATTCTACGTAGGCTATACTGGGTTAACACAACGCTTTTCCAGTCAGGGGGAAAGGATTGTTTTCCCCTACGCCAACTCCACCCAGCTATAACACGACACACCAACCAAGTCTATTAGAGACAAAGAGTTAAAATTCAGAGCAAAAATATAAATTTTGCTGAAATATCTGTTGTTGGATGCTAAATTTAGGTTTAAAAGTCACCATGTAATTACATTCTTTTTATGAGAGTAGCAACTATAAAAGAACAATAGCATGCAATTGAATATAAATGTAAATTAGGAAAACTAATGTTTGTCCTTGCAGAACATTTGTCTTATCTGTTAACAAAAAATGTTTCTTTATTATCTTCATTTTTAATTTAGAGATATAAACTTTTGCTTTATAACTCATATAATGTATATCATAGATATATTCACTATATATGTTTCCGGGCAGGATGTGATATTGTGTGTTTTGTCAATAAAAGAAAATTGGGGAAATGTATTTAAAATCTAATAAGAGGATAAAGGTCTTAACTGTTATAAAGATGTAAATAAAATGAAAAAAACTTGGTTATACTGACATCTAGTGGTAAAACTAAGTAAAACAGGGTCGTGCAATCTGGTTGCTTTTAGAAGTGTTTCAGATATACGGTTATTTCTGGGGATACAGAGCATGATGCATTGCTGATTATGGTATTAGTGCACTCACATTATGTTCTCTAAAATACAAAGTTTATTTACAAGCATATTTACTATGTAGATTAATGATATTATCTTTGTTACATATGTGTAAAATTAATTTAGTTCTGTGTTGGTATTATGATAAGCTGATGTGTCATCTAAATAGTTGCCAGTTATTCAGTTATGTAGTTTTAAACTCAAAACATTTTACAATCCAATAAAGTTAATGCTTATATATTTTTTCAAATCTTTGCATATAAAAACATTGTATCTGATAAATACCAAATTAAACATTGAAATGCAAAATTATCATCGTTAATAGAAGATCTTGTTTTAATGTGAACAAACACTAATGCATTTTATTTTTATATTTTTTATTCTTTATTGTACTGTTTGTGAATTGTGATGCAATAATGTGTAATTTAATTTGTTTTTATGTTTTTGTGTGTACAGATGCCTCGCACAAAGCAAGCCCGGCGCTCCCAGGCCGCAAAGAAGAGGATGGCAGACCGGATGGCTGCTGATTCTGAAGAGGCTCTGCCACCTCTTAAAAAATTGGCAGAAGTAACAGAACGTTGTGTACATCACAACGGGGCTATAAAACTTGGTCATAACAGTGGTCATAACAGTGGTCAAACAACTGGTCTAACAACTGGTCTAACAACTGGTCTAACAACTGGTCTAACAACTGGTCTAAACAATGATGCTAAAAACACGGATCATAATAGTACTGTTAACATGACCATGAAAGCTGTTTCTGATTTGTGTCCACAGAAATCGTACATCAGAGGCTCTTTCCATCAGGGTGCAAAGTGTTTTGGCGACAATAGCGGCAGGCAATGTGCAGCAAACAGTTTAACTGCAATCCTGATGTGTAAGGTGAAAAATGTGTTGCGATGGACCCAGAGTGACTTGAATCGTGTTCTGATGCTTGGAGATGACCTGTACAGTGCCATGAGAGATGCCGGCAAAATCAACGATCCTGTGAATGGCTACATAGAAGTTGCTGAGCTGCCTGACACACACACACTGAATAATTGTTGTTTTTCAATAAACTATTCTTCTGTGTCATATACTGGGTTGTTTGGAATTAATCGCTATGATGAAGGTCTGCAAGGTGTTGCCATGTCATTTGATGATGCATTACATGAAGCATTCCAGAGGTTTGATGCGTGTTTGGTTAACATTAACCACACCATATGTGCAGCTGTCAGACAAGGTTTGTGGTATGCAGTGATTGATCCACATGCACGACTCAGTGACGGAACAGTTTCAGGTCGTGGTAAGAGTGTAGTGGTTTTCCATCCCAGCATAGGGTCTTTGGTCATTCATTTCAGGAGACTGGGTCCCTCATTGAAGGCATATAGTCGTCCATTTGAGGTAACTGGGGTGGAGGCAAATATGATTGACAGACATAGTCAGCTTGATCGATTGGTGTACCATCCCGTGGTTGAGGAAAACACTGATGCAGAAACAGTGAGTGAAGGTGTAAACTCAGAAATGGCACATTGCAGTCACTCTTTGGCTGATTTCATAAGCACAGATCAAATGTTTATGAATGATCCATGTACACAAGAGAACACAGGAAAGTCTTCTGAATGCCCAGGCAATGAAAATGCAGCTGATGTTGAATTTATTTCACAAACTGGCAGTGTTTCTTTGAATGATTTGACAAGCACAGATCAAATTAAGAAAACAGGATTGTTTTCTACCTGCTTTAATGAAGGTGCAGTTGAATTTATTTCACAAACTAACAGTGTTTCTTTTCAATTTAATCCATTAACAGTACAGCAACAAAAAAGTATTTGCTCGAAGCTGAACATTGTACACGTTGTAAAAGAACAGAATAATCCAAATGAGATTGTTGAAATGGCTGAACCTTGTGAAACCAAAGATATTGTGGCCGATGGTAACTGCTTTTTCAGATCAGTGGCTTATGCTGTAAGTGGAAGTGAACGAGAACACAGAAAACTAAGACGTTCTGTTGTAACACACATACTGCAGAATGAAGGAAGGTATAGTCAGTATCTCAGACAAGGACACACTTCTGTTGCAAACTACATTGACAGTTCAAGAATGAAATATGTCGGAACTTGGGCAACAGAGCTGGAAATACAAGCAGCCAGTGATTTAATTGGTGTGGACATATTTACATACAGTCAAGAGAAGTGGCTTAAATATTCAGCCTTAACTGTCTCAAATAGACATAGCTGTCAATTCAATGGGATTTACTTAAAACATGTAAATAGCTGTCACTATGAAGTTGTTGTATGTGTAAAAATAACAGATGGTAACTGTGCTTCCATTTGTAAATCATCATTTGATGATTCAATTTTGCATGGATCGTTAAATGCTAAATCAGACCCACGTACACTCTATAGAAAGAGAGTGCTATACAGCAGTAATCAGGACTTAAAAGAGGGGAAAAAAATGGAGGCAAAGAAAATATATCATGACGATGAAATATACAAAGAGAAAAAAATTAAATTCGGCATTGAAAAGTATAAACAAAATGAACAGTATCAAGAAAAACTAAAAAAATATAGCACAGATAAATACACATCAAATGATTTGCATTGTAATGCTGTGAAATAATATAGCATATGTAAGTATAGCACAGATGAAACACACAAAGAGTCTGTGAAGAAATACAGTATTCATAAATACAAGGAAAATGAAAAGCACAAGTCTAAGGTGATTGATTACAACAAAGAAAAATATAAAAATGATAATAGTTTTACAAGTAGTATTAAAATTAGAAATGCTAAAACTCGACGAGATGCACAAATCCAAAGGAAAGAGATTGACTGTGTAATTGAGCAATTTAAAGAAAAAATATCTACAGGTCCTGACTATGTCTGTTCAGTTTGTCATCGTTGTTGCTTTAAAATGCAGGTCAAACACTGTACAATAAGTAAATATTTACAAAAATCAGTCCATGCAGGATATATTGCAGAAAAATGTATAACAATGAATTATTTGCATAAGTGTAATGAAGACTGCAGTAAAGTCTGTGTTTATAAAAATACTCCAGCTGAATCTCTGTGGATTTGTCACACATGTGATAGAAAGATTAGTGAAGGTAAAATGCCTGCTGAAAGTGTAGCAAATAATCTCACTCTGGATCCAATTCCTGTTG
This sequence comes from Squalius cephalus, assembly GCF_949319135.1. Classification (NCBI taxonomy): domain Eukaryota; kingdom Metazoa; phylum Chordata; class Actinopteri; order Cypriniformes; family Leuciscidae; genus Squalius; species Squalius cephalus. The sequence continues at coordinate 32,132,703 of NC_137127.1, read as the reverse complement.
AACTGAGCTGTTTAAACTCTCTTGAAGCACATCTAATAGCAATGCATATTCCATTCATGAAGATGCTGGCATTACCACGAGGAGGACAGAATGGTGTTCATGGACCAGTGACTTGTGTTCCATCTAATGTGACAGATGTGGTGAATGTTTTACCAAGATCAGAAAATGATGATTTAATTATACAAGTAAAACTTAAACGGAAATTAACGTACAAAGGACATTATGAATATAAATTTGTGCACACTGATCATGTCAAAACTGCTTTGGCATACTTAAAAGAAAATAACAAGTGGTATAGAGATGTAGAGTATAATGAAACTTGGATTAATCCTTTGAGTAAAACAGAGGAACAGGTCAATGATACAAGTGATAACACTGAACTAGATGTCGATGGATGTCAGGACATGTGTGTTGATAAAGAGCACAATATTGAGAACGAGGATGAAGAAATCACTGATGAAACACTTCATGATCGACAGCAACATGGTTTGTTTATGGATTCATGTTTACAGCCAGTGGACATTGCACAAGAGGTTTTAGATCAACATTTTGATGGAATTATGTCACTTGCACCAGCAGAGGGCAATAATCCAGTGAGAATATTAATGGATGAAACTAATGAAGCCAAATGTTTTCCAGTGCTCTTCCCAAAAGGAACAGGTACATTTCATGATCAACGACCTGAAAAATTAACGCTGTCTAGATACTTAAATAATAGAATTCTAAATGCAGATGGTCGTTTTGCTCAAAACCTAGATTACATCTTTTATGGACAATATTTGTCTGAGCTTAACCCTCTGGGGACCAAAAACGCGCCGGCGCGTTTTGCTAATTTTTTTTTTTAGCAATGAAAAATAAACACAAAATGCTCTGTTAATTTTGATCTTTAATTTTCGTGTTATACATCAATCGATCCTGTTCAGTTTCTATTTTTTTTCTGTATACTCACAATAAAAATAAAGTGTTTTGCTTTTTGACAAATAAAGAAACTTTAACATGATGCGATTTCTGCCTTCTCTCTGTCAGTAAACTCCCATTTGAAACGCGTTCGAAAATGATCTATAACTCCGCGAAAATTCAGTCAAACAGGCAAACAGACCCACGGGCATAAAGCTTGAGATCGCATCTGTTAAATGAAGTCATTTATATAAAAAACAAATATTATCAGCTTCTGTAATCTGTATAAAAAGAGAGCGATTCCAGTCGAGCTCATTACGAGCTCCTTGACTTTAATTCGTTCACGCCTACTCACGGAGCGCGCTATTCACAAGATAATGTGCTAAGCCATCTATGCAAAACAGGTAAACGCCCCCAAGCAAATGCATTAAACGCTTCAAGTTTCATCATTTCGTCACCTGCGCGTTGGGAAGATGACACGGTACACCGGTGCGGAAGCCCTTCAGTTCGTCCTGGATACTAGCGACGAAGAGTCCAGATTTTCATCAGAAGAGGAGCGCGACTACTCTGATGACGACCGTTTGTATTTTGAAGAGCGACTTGATCCAGCCGTGGATAGAATTTCGGATGAGTAAGTATTTATTCTTACTTGCATTAGTTGACAAGCTATTCAAAACATGAGCTTACATATTATACTGGGTGGACTTGCCATCCAGAGTACTGACATTTTATATCTACCTATATTCAACACGATCTAATGAAAGTGTATATCTATACCATGAATTTAATATCTCGTACCATTTCAAAGATAAAAATGTTTTGTTTTGTTTTGTTGTGTACATATGCTACACCCCTTGGTTAGGAAATTTGTATTTGTATGTGTAGCCTAAATGATATGTTTAGATCATTATGTATGAAAGATAGAATTTAGAAATTATTTTAGAAAGTAGGCCTAGTAGGTGTTTAGATTATATTTTGACTATATAAATGCTGCCTCATTATCATTAACGATGCATGCTCGCAAATATTAGTTGTAAATGTGTGTAAATGTGCTGAAATGTGTAAATATACCCAGTTAATGAAGTGCACAAATGTGTTAGGCTAATGTTTGCGGTGTGCCTCTCCGGTAATGGCCCACTGACACGCATATAGGCTTATTGCACGCGTCTAAAATTATTTACATCAGTAATTCATTATAGACTAATGCTACTATAGTTATATTTATGTAATAATATTCTTCAACTTTTTTAAAAGGAATGTAGCTTCATCACTACCTCCGCCTGCAACTCGGAGTGCGCTTAGCAACACAGTCAGAAATCAGAAAGAGTAAGTACATATTTACCCACTATTTTACAGGTGTTAGTTCAATTTTGTTTATACTTAGTGTTAATAATATGAGCCTGTATGACTTTATTTATTTTTGGAGATTGGTTGATGTTACATATGTTTTGTAACTTTTTTTAAAAGGAATGTAGCTTGTTCACTCTCGCCTTCCACTGCAACGAGGACACGCAGCAACAAAAATCAAAAAGAGTAAGTACATATTTACCTACTATTTTACAGATGTTAGTTACATTTTGTTTATATACTTTGTGATGATACAAATGTAGCCTATATGTGCCTGTGTGGCTTTGCAACAAATGTGTTGTTATGCATGCACAATATAACAATTATTGATTGGTAATGTTAATATAAAAGGTCACATATATGTAATATATGGTCACATTTGATTTGCTTAGAGCCCGCATCAACGGGGCATAAGTATTTAATATTGATGACCCATTACCACTCCCACGCATAAACCTCTTCTGACAAAAAAACTGTTTTACAATGTTTAAATCAATGTAGTGTTTCATGTGAACAATCAGGCAGGATGATTTTCACATAATTTTGAAGCTAGAACTCAAAGGGACAACATCAATTAGTCAAAAGTCTTGTGGACACATATTTATTATGTGTTTTGTGTTCTTAAATCAGCAACTTTCATTTTATTTTTTTCCAATAACCATGCATAAACATTATTCTCTTAAAAATACAAACATCTACATACACGTTGCTCGCATATTATGGTAGCCCTGTTTGTGCTATATAGAGTGAATTTACACCTTTGCCATTAACATGTTTATAAATAACTGAAAAAAGCACAAATATCAAGGCATGTCAGAACATCTCAAGGACCCCAAAAACAGCTTGGTCCCCAGAGGGTTAATCAAGTTATCTCAAATGTATCTATTGCTTTGCGGAAAGGCCATGACACAAGCAACAAAACAAAAATTACTGCAGAAATGCTGACAAACAAAGAGTCATTGCAAAAGATTTTAAATTTTGATCAGGGTTATAAATTCTTGAAGCCAGTGAGAGGGAGTCCTGTTTTTTGGCAAAGTGTTCAAAAAGATTTGTTTGCAATGGTGAGACAATTAGGTATCCCAACATGGTTTTGCTCATTTTCATCAGCAGACTTGCGATGGCCAGAGTTAATGCAATCTATTGTGAAACAAGAGAGATGTGAAACTCCTATTGATGAACTGGACTGGTCTGATAGATGTGGTATGCTTAAACGCAATCCTGTAACTGCTGCCAGAATGTTTGACCATCGTTTTCATTGCTTTCTAAGAGATGTGATCATGTCGCCAGCCCAGCCAATCGGAAAAATAATAGATTATTTCTATCGAATCGAATTTCAGCAACGTGGATCCCCTCATACACATTGTCTCTTTTGGGTTGAAAATGCACCACAAGTGGACAGAGATGACGATGATGAAGTTGTATCATTTGTTGATAAATATGTCACTTGTGAAATGCCACCTGAACAGGAGGAAGAAATGCATGAAATTGTGAGCACTGTCCAACAACACAGCAAAAGACATTCAAAAACATGTAAAAAGAAAGGAACTGTCTGTCGGTTCAACTTCCCACGTCCACCAAGCAAAAATACTTTCATTACAAGAAGCAGCAAGAGTGATAAAGATGAAAAAGAAACAGATGATGAAAAAAATGAAGATAAATGCAAAAAGACAAACAACTGCCAACAAATATCAAAAGAGCTAGCTGAAACTATAATGAAAAGAGTGAGAGAATGTTTATTGAATAGTGATGCTGACTTTGACTCAGTTGACTCTATGTTTGAATCTATTGGTATAAATCAAGAGACATTTGAAATGGCTTACAATAAAATGACAAAGAAAACAAGCGTTGTGTTGAAAAGGAAGCCAAATGATGTATGGGTGAATCAATATAACCCAGATCTTTTACGATGCTGGAATGCAAACATGGACATACAGTTTGTTGTTGATGCTTACTCATGTATAGTATATATCATTTCGTATATTTCTAAAGCTGAGAGAGAAATGGGATTGTTGCTGGCTAATGCTCAAAAAGAAGCACATAATCAAGGTAATATGGATGCTAAACAGGCTTTAAGAAAACTAGGAAGTGTGTTTTTACATAATCGAGAGGTCTCAGCTCAAGAGAGTGTGTATCGACTGACTAACATGAGACTTAAAGAAGGATCAAGGAAAGTGGTGTTTATTCCAACTGGTAGTAATCAAATTAGAATGAGTTTGCCCTTAAACACCATACATAAAAAAGCTGAATGTGCAGAAGATGATGGCGATGGCATATGGATGAAAAGCATCTCGGACAGATACAGAGCCCGTCCACATACAGATGAATTCAGTGTAATGTGTTTAGCAACCTTTGCATCAGAATACAGAGTTTTGACTGCATCTGAAAAATGTTCAGACAGAGTAAGACTGGAAAATGACATGGGATTTGTGAGAAAAAGAACTCGTACAGAGTCTGCCATTGTGCGATATGCTCGTTTTTCACCCACTAAAAATTCAGAAAATTATTATCAAAGTATTTTAGAATTGTTTTTGCCTCATTTTGTGCGAAATCAATTGAAACCAACAAATTTCACTACACATAAGGATTTTTATGAGACTGGATTTGTAACAATTTCAAATGGTGAGCTTGAATCAGTGAAAATGATAGTGGAAACTAACATGGGAAAATTTGAGAAAGAAGCAGACACAATACAAAGAGCTCAAGATGATTTAGAACAACATGGACCAATGGAAGATGCTTGGGCCCAAATCTGTCCAGAAGCAGAACTTGAACGTCTCGAATGTCTGGAGAGTAAGAAATACCAAATAGAAACCGAAGAAGGTGATGATATCATTCCTGATCTATTACCAAATGTGGGTACTTCCAAGATAGAAAACAATCCATCAGCGATGACTAAGCAAGATGCCATGGATTTACTGCGTTCTTTGAATGAGAAGCAGTCAGAAATCTTTTACAAAGTGCGGCAATGGTGTTTAGCAAAAGTGCAAGGTGAAAATCCAGATCCATTTCATGTGTTCATATCTGGTCCAGGAGGTGTTGGAAAGTCAGTACTTATTAAAGCCATCTATTATGAAACCTCTCGTATACTTTCAAAATTAACAGACAACCCAGATGAGACACATGTGCTATTGAGTGCTCCTACTGGTGTATCAGCCTATCAGATTAATGGATCTACTGTACATTCCAGTCTCTCAATCGGAATAAATGCTTCACTGCCATATCAGCCACTTGGAGATGAAAAAATTAATTCCTTGAGAGCCAAACTTGGAAAACTGCAGATATTAATTATTGATGAAATTTCAATGGTTGATCATAAACTTCTAGCATATATTCATGGAAGATTGAGACAGATCAAACAAACAGGTGATTACTCTGCATTCGGAAAGGTCTCTGTCATAGAAGTTGGAGATTTTTATCAGCTGTCTCCTGTCAAAGGAAAACCACTTTACACCGAACCAGTGAACTGTGTGAATCTTTGGGAAACTAACTTCAGTTTTGTTGAACTTACAGAGATTATGCGCCAGAAGGACAAACAGTTTGCAGAATTATTAAATCATTTAAGGCAACGTAAAAAAGATGAAGTAATGCTTGAAGAAGATATTGCTATGCTTAAAACATGTGAAACAGGTGATGGTGATGAGAGTACAGATATCCACATTTATGCAACTAATAGTGAGGTTGATGAACATAATCTAAAAATGGTGCACAAAATATGCTCTGACACAGTTACTGTGAACGCCCAAGATTTTGAGAGAAATGCTAAAACTGGCCGAATGGAAAAAATGGATGGGTTTCATCTCAGAGTTCACAACAGTTCTTTGGAAAAATCCCTTGAATTAGCGATCGATGCCCGAGTAATGCTACTGAAAAATATCAATGTATCAGATGGTCTTGTGAATGGAATTTTTGGGACAATTAAATTATTCTGTTATGAAAATGATGAAATATTTCCATCCAAAATATATATTGAATTTGATGATGAACGAGCTGGTAAAGAAGCTAGAGGTAAAAATCCATGTTTAAAACCTGGACTGGAGAAAAGCACACCAATCGAGCCTGAAGAAGAGAAAGTGACCAGCAGTGGTGGTGTCAGAAGACAGTTTCCTTTGAAATTAGCATGGGCTTCCACAGTTCACAAAGTGCAAGGTCTGACAGTGAATAAAGCTGTTGTTTCATTGAAAAAGATATTTGCTCCAGGACAAGCATATGTAGCATTAAGTCGAGTGACCTCTCTTGATGGACTCATAATAGAAGATTTCAAAGAAAAAGCTATTTTTGCAAAAGACAACATTGAGGAAGCTCTACAGAGAATGCCTCCGTTCATTGATCCATGTGGAACCACAGAAAATGTAACATTTCAAATGATGTTACACAATGTCCAAGGGCTCATTCCACATATTTTAGATATTCGGAAAGATAACAGGTATTGTCAAGCAGATATGATTTGTGCAACAGAGACGTGGCTAAAACCAAACTATTTGGAGAACGATATCAGTCTTTCTGGATACCACTTTCATGACAAAACACGAAGTGTTGCATATGACACAAGTGAAGATGTTTTTGCTACACTTAAAGAAGAAAATCATGGTGGTGTTGGCATATATCACAGAGAGAATGTAAAAGCTGCTTTAGTTGATTTACCATGCATTAACATTGAATGTCTAATGTGCAATGTACAAGACTTAAACACAACTGTAGCAGTCGTGTACAGACCATCATCATATAACATAGCGTTATTTAGAGAGAACTTGATTACCTTAATTCATCAAATAAACTGCTTATCAGGTGGCAAAATAATTCTAGGAGATTTCAATGAAAACATTTTCAATAAATCAACTATTCATGATGTCATGCAGCATTTTGGCTTCACACAAATTGTTGAAAATGCAACAACTGAAAATGGCACATTAATTGACCATATATATATTAAAGATATTGACTTAAATAAAATAAAGATTGACATTATGCCCACATACTTCAGCTATCATGACTGCGTTGTGCTGAAGTGGCTGTTATAATGCAACGTCCATCTAGAAGGGGGGGGGGGGGCAGAGGTGGATGACTAACACTGGACGGCCTCTGTGGGAATTCATGCTGCCTTCACGTGCTATCGAAATTAGTGTAAATTTTTTTTTTTTATTGGAAATTCAACATAATATTTACTAAAAATCTTGAACAACAGAATGTTGATCAGTAAGATTTATGAAATAAATAGGCAAGAATCACTATAGATGCTATCCATAATACTATTTTTCTGTACAACAAAACACATGAACATGTCAAACCCATAATCATGGCATAAGAAGTCAAAAATAGGAAATTTCCGATAGCACGTGAAGGCAGCATTAGACATTGGGATTGTTACTGGGTGTTAAGGCCACCTACAAATACATTTCCCAAATTCCTGTTGAATTATCATAATGAACTGTTAATATTTTATTATTTAAATATACATGTCAATATATATATATATATATTTAAAATTCAATGGCCTTAACACCCACACAAACATTTTATTTATTTATTCATTCATTCATTCATTCATTTTATTTATTTATTTGATGTATTTTATTGATCAAAATGTCTGTGTAATGTCATTTTACAATGAATTTGTATGGAGACCTGCATCATACTGTTGGCTGATTTATAGTAAAGTACTTCAAAAAGTGGTGTAAGAAAATATTTGCAGCAAAACAATAAATGGGAAGATATATAAAACAAGAAAGAAAAGACGAAGATGGACTTTAATAAATATTACACTATCTTTGCTGCTTCATTCTCATCATATTCCAACACTTCAAATATTGATAAACAGGTAAGACTATTTTATCTTTTAAATTGGTTATAACTTTCATTACTCTGTAATATATGTTTCTGGTATAAGGATATTGTATTAAATTGCTTTAAGCACAATGTTTTATAAGTACATTATTCACTGATATAAGTTGTAAAGTGTAAAAAATCCTAATCATATCCTCATTGTTTATAGGTACATGAAATGTCTCACGCTGCTTTGATGACCACATCATCTTCATTATTAGGACAATATTCAACTCCAGAAACCAGCTGAAGATTACATTCTGCAAATCAATGAAACAGTTTGACTGCAGACAACAATGTCCAGATCATCACACTATCATCAGCATTGTGGACTATATCTGTGTGGCTCAGTTCAGCATTCAGATCATCACACAATCATAACCATTGTGGACTGTTGACTCAAGGCAAGTCATGGATTCCTGCTCTCAATATCAAATACGGACCCTCCATCTGCGTGTCTCAGTTCAGCAGCAATTCTGATTCATCACAGTGCAAGGTAACTTTTTCTATTGTTGTCTGTTTATTTTTGTGACTTTGAGCTTATTGCAGCTTTAGCTTTCTGTGTTGAACTTTCTGAAATGCTTATCTCCAGTTTTTGTGTTTCACAGAAGCCAATCTTGTCTGTGATTGATGAAATTGTAGTGGTGTGGTCCTGCATATACTGAAGCCCCAACCACACTGTCATTACTGAGGACTGAGCTGAGTGCCCACTGAATTATTGTCATGGGATGACCTGAATTATGCCACATTAAAACATCTTCAGTTTTCACTGGTTCAGTAAACTATCAAGGTGTCTTCATCTCTGCTGGTTCAGCCCAGTCATTAGATGTCTTTGTTGCCACTGCTTCAGTCCAGTTCAATGTCATCTTCATCACCACTGGTCCTGCCCAGATCCAAGTGTGTTTTGCTGCAGCTGGTCACAGCTTTAAGTCTCCTTCGTCACCATCTCTGCCTGGATCTACACTGTTCACAACTACACCTATGTCAGTCTGACTCTTGGTTCCACCCTGCCTCTTACCTCCATCTTCTCCTCTAAATCATCTTTTGCCTCCTCCCTCCCTGTTTTTCTTCAGTGCATTCAAAAGGAATGAATTAATGTTTCATTTTTTATTGTTGATCTTTTGAGTTTTTTAATTAATTTTTATATTTTGTAATTTCATATTTTATGTGGACTTATTTTTTATGGTTTATTGCCTATTTAATGTACTATTTAACAACTATACTTTTTATTGAATGTTACTTTTGCTTTCAAAATGTTTTCAACTCATTTAAAAGGAATGAATGAATGAATGAATGAATGAATGAATGCTTTATTTTTATTGTTGATATTTTTAGTTTAATTTCTATTTTCTGTAATTTCACATACTATTTCATACTTCAAAATTATTCTTATTTAATGTGCAATATAGTTTTGAACATATATTAACACAAATACTTTTCTACTTTCATATGTGAAAACAATTGAAATGAATGAATGAACTAATGAATATTTATTTACAACTGTTGGATATCTTTCTAACATTTTCTTAGTTTAAAAAAATATTTTTATTAAATTTATGCTTTTTCAATTACTATTTATATTTTTATTTATTTTGATGTGTAGTATTTTACATTTTATTTCTATATTCTGTCATTTCAAATGTAATACTTCACAATTATGTATTTTCATTTAATGTGATTATTCAAAAAAAAAAAAAAACTTTTACCACAGAGACATAGTTCAATATGCAAAAAATTTAAATTGAATTAATTAATTGATTAATTTTCCTCTCACTATTTCATGTTACTTATTTTCATATGCATTGTTTTAAAATAAACATTGTATTATTCTGTTAATAAAATACAGTTTTGTTTTCTATGACTTGGTTTGATTCCATGTATTTTTTTTTTTTTTTGAATGGCACATTTTCCATATTAACTCTAATAAAAATACTTAAGCACATTTTGTTATACATATAGATATTTGAAATAAATGATAAAAAAATGCTTATTACATGTTTCCCGTTTAAAACACAATTTTCAGTTTACATTGTAATCATATAACTTTATTGAAAAGAATATACCTAAAATTAACAATAAATTGGTAAACCTTGAAAAAATGTGATTTGTAATGTTATTATAATGATTTTGTAAAGATTAAATATCATTTCAAATGAAATTAGTTACAATATTAGTGAGCAGAATGTACTAAGAAGTAATACTGCCATTTAGTGGTAATTTCAGAGAATTTTCCATAAAAAATAGGAGAATTATCATTCTTGAGCTTTTTAACTTTTTTAGAGGCACGTATGGCCCAATCTCCATGAAGTTTTGCATACTTGTTTAGAGTCATATGTCTGTTTTACTATTGTAATTCATAGAGTTGTAAACATTATGCTTCTTGTAATGTACTGAAATGAAAGGCTGACACAAATGTGCATAAAAAGGATACATTAAAACACAGAGAAAAGATAAGCTTAAACAATAATACTTGATACACAGTTTTACAAATGTGTACACAAACACACACAAGATATGTTTTATTGATATGTTTTATTGAGATTTAACTTTTAATGGTCATTAAGCATTTCGCATTTTTCTTTGTGATCCAATAATATAAAACTATATTACAGTGCATCATGATAATACAAAATAGCTTTAATAATTTATTTGTTAACACATGCTGAAAGCTGGAAAAAAGCATTCAAAATACTGTATGTGTAATGCTGCTGCTCCATCTAGTGGACAACAATGGTATTACAGCCTCAATCTTACAGTTGAAATTATAGATAGTTTAGAATTTACTGTGAGCCCTCTTAGCATCAGAAGTCCATGAAATCTTGCATGTTTCTTCAAAATAACTTGTTCTCCACATGTACAAAGCTTTGTGAAGTTTATAGTTTGTGCAAACAATATATAGAAATGTTACTTATTATTAGGGTTGTGTATTGGTTGGGTTTTATCCGATACCAGTACCTACTCTGTATTTTTTAAACAGTTCCAGTACTTAAGCGGTTCTCGAACCCGTACTTAAGAAAACGAAACCGCACACACTTTATCAAAAAAAAATAATATCTGTTTGTGTGTGTGTGTGTGTGTGTGTGTGTCCATGTCCAAACTGGACACAATATTAACTTAAATCTTTAAAGATTTTCTGATTTCTGATTAAATGAAAAATCGTGCCGTTTAATAGGCTACTGATGTAGTCTTAAACACTTAAGTTAAGATCAAAATTTTGTCTTCTCATATTATGATTTTTACTTTAAAACAGAGAAACATCTGACACTGAGCAGAAATATTTAACACACACAGTATAGCCTCATATAAATATACTTGATATACTTTATACTTGATATGCAAGACTTGCAGTTGACATAAAAATACTAGACTTACCATGTCCACCACGACACTGGCAGCTGAACTTGAACTTTCATCAAGCGTGTCAGAGGTTTTGGGTTCTAATCCGCATTCGTACAGTTTTTTTTTTTTTTTTTCAAAACCAGTTATGCTCATCAGTGGTTGTATATTAAGCAGTGACACGTTTGTGTGCATTATATTTTGTGATTTCACTGGAACGAATAGAGAGTCTCCACAATGGATTGAAGCACGCGTCCGAGTAAGCCACAAGAGAACACACTATATTCGCGCCACTGATCACAGCGGCAATGAGCACTTTGATCACTTTGTGTTATAGCACCACCATGTGGCCAATCAACGTGATTAAGCACAAAAGCATCAAAAGTTATAAAGTTTTATTTAGCAAGCATGTAACCACTGACATCATAGATGAAGAGACCATGTTCTAGCATGATTTACCATACTTTATCATGACTTATCATGGTTTAACATGATTTACCCTGTTCTAGCATAGTTTACCATGATTTACCATGTTCTAGCATGATTTACCATGATATACCACATTCTAGAATGATGTACCAGGATTCTAGCATGATTTACCTTGGTACACCACATTCTAGTATTATTTTTAATGGTTTACCATGTTTCTAGCATGATTTACCATGATTTACCACATTACTAGCAATTATGTGAAGTGTCAGTGCCAATGAAGTGATAAACACAGACAAAATATGATTGTGTTATAATAGTTTTCCATGTAAACTCAATAATGCATGCTCTCTCACACACACACACACAAGACAAATGTTGTTGTTGTTTTAATCAATGCTATTGGGGTATGTCATTCTGAAAATATATTTGAATGGTCTATGAACATTTTACAAAGTCTTTGTAAACTATTAATCAGATGATTCAGAATGTATTCAGAAACCTAAGACTACACACACACATTCTGTTGTAGATACAGACATTTGAACTATATGATGTGATCAAACTGTTTACTGCAAGTCTCCTTCAGGATTCCCATTCCTCAATGTGACACAATTGTCAGTAGCAATACTTCAATAGATGAATTTTCAGTAAATGTGATTGTAAATGTTAAAAGAGTGATTTTATAAAGTCTAAATATGAATTATAGAACAATATTAAATAGTATGACAAAATTACTATTTTAAACAGCAGGGGACAGTAAAATACCACTTATTGGCTTAACATGCCATTATATTCATATCATGTTCACATTTTTAACTGTTATAGAGGCAAATTTTGTCCGATTTGTCTGAAAATTGTCATGCCTGTTTAGAGTGATATTTCACATGTTCTGACTTGTTTTTAAGAAGGTCTGAGCATCTTAAAAGATATAAGCTTTTGGGGACACTTGGTCAAGGCCACATTTTGAAGTGACCCTATTATAGCCATCAAATGAAGTAGTTCAACTTTTTCTGATAATTACTGATCTAGAGAGTCCAGAGAATTGTACTGCACTAGTTTTGAACATTATTATATGAAAATTATATGATCATAGATGGAAAAGACCATTTACAGTCAATACAGGCAATGTACCATAGGAAATATATGGTTTTAAAGCTTTTTAACAATTATAGCGCCACCTATGGTCCGATCTCCATACATTTTTGCATGCTTGTTAATGATGTTATGTCACATATTCCCACCAATTTTTGTGAAGTTCTGAGTTTTCATTTATGATTTATAGGCTTTTTAGTGCATTTTGCCACACCGTTTTTCTTTATGACCCTATTATAGCCATGCGTAAAATGCAAAAGTTCAACTTTTTTTTTGATAATTATTGATCTAGAGAGTCCATAGAATTGTCCTAGACTGGTCTGGTTCCGATCGGGCGAAAAACCTAGGACTAGTTCGCAAAAGTAGGTTTTTAACATATTCGCAAATAATTAATGAACGGTTTGATTGACAGCAATAGTTCTTGAGGCAAAATTGTTCATCATGTGCAGATCTATCAAATGATATGCATTTTGTGACGATAAGTGTAACACCACGTGATAACAGAGCCATAAAACTCGTTAGCGCCAACTAGTGGCCGATTTCTTTCAAAATTCTTACAGACCTCTAGGGCCATGACTCGAACAAGACCGTCGAGTTTCGTTCCGATCGGCCTCCGTTAACCTTGTCTAATAGGTGCTCAAACTTCATTGGCCGATGGCGGCCATGTTTTTCGAGATACACCAATGTCCTCATAGACATACATGACACCTTGGACCAAGACACTGCATACCAATTTTCAAGTCAATCGGACTAACGGTCACGTGGTTATAGCCCTTTTCATGTTTTTTTCATGTTATAGCGCCACGTAGTGCTCAATCGTCGAGATTTTTTTACTGTGACCCCAGATTGAACTCATACACATGTGAACCAAGATTGGTGAAGATATCTCATTTCCTTTTCGAGTTATAGCCATTTTAGTAAAATAGGCTCCTCCCACAACATTAATGTATCACCCCCTAGCGACCAGGAATCGAAATTTCGACTTTTTTTCAATAATTATTGATATTCAGACTCCAGAGAACATTTCTGCATTGGTTTGGTTCCGATCGGGAGAAAAACCAGGGACTAGTTCACAAAAGTAGATTTTTGACAAAATTCAAAATGGCGGAAAAATTTGCATATCAGAAATGAAATCGGAGATATACGTTTTAACCTTCAGGAGTCCAGCTTTTCAATGATATAAGACACTTGAGTCTACGACATACGGTCTAGGAGTTATGAGCAGTTTCGCGCTTTTGGTTGCTATAGCGCCACCTATGGGCCAATCGGGGTCATATTCTCTGAACCTTTCCTCGATTTTTGTACTACCATCTGGCAAAGTTTCAAGGTTCCAGCTCTTACGGTTTGGGCTGCATGATGCGTTTTACGGCAGAATAATAATAATAATTAAAGCTGCAAGCAGCATTTATCGGGGTTCAAGCAGTTAAGGCCTTTAAGGCATTTAAGCATTTAAGACATTAAGATTTATTTAGAAAGCTTTTAACCACTGAAATAATAGATGGAAAAGTCCATTTACAGCCAATACAGGCAATTTACCATAGGAAATATATGGTTTTAAAGCTTTTTGACAGTTATAGCGCCACCTATTGTCCGATCTCCATGAAATTTGGCATGCTTCTTAATGATGTTATGTTACATATGCTCACCAATTTATGTGAAGTTCTGAGTTTTCGTTTAGGATTTATAGGCTTTTTAGTGCATTTTGCCCCACCCATTTTCTTTATGACTCAAATATACCCATGTGCAAAATGCAAAAGTTCAACTTTTTTTTGATAATTATTGATCTAGAGAGTCCATAGAATTGTCCTAGACTGGTCTGGTTCCGATCGGGCGAAAAACCTAGGACTAATTCGCAAAAGTAGGTTTTTAACATAATTGCGAATATTTAATGAACGGTTTGATTGACAGCAATAGTTCTTGAGGCAAAGTTGTTCAGCATGAGCAGATCTATCAAATGATATGCATTTTGTGATGATAAGTATAACACCACGTGATTACAGAGCCATAAAACTCGTTAGTGCCAACTAGTGGCCGATTTCTTTCAAAATTCTTACAGACCTCTAGGGCCATGAGTCGAACATGCCCACCGAGTTTCGTTACGATCGGGCTCCGTTAACCTTGTCTAATAAGTGCTCAAATTTCATTGGCCGATGGCGGCCATGTTTTTCGAGATACACCAATGTCCTCATAGACATACATGGGGCCTTGGACCAAGACACTGCATACCAATTTTCAAGTCAATCAGACTAACGGTCAGGTGGTTATAGCCTGTTTTATGTTTTTTTCATATTATAGCGCCACCTTGTGTTCAATCGTCGCAATTTTTTTACCATGACCCCAGATTGAACTCATACACATGTGTATCAAGTTTGGTAAAGATATCTCATTTACTTCTCGAGTTATAGCCATTTTAATAAAATAGGCTCCTCCCACAACATTAATTTATCACCCCCTAGCGACCGTGAATCGAAATTTCGACTTTTTTTCGATAATTATTGATAGTCAGACTCCAGAGAACATTTCTGCAATCGGACTAACGGTCAGGTGGTTATAGCCTGTTTTATGTTTTTTTCATATTATAGCGCCACCTTGTGTTCAATGGTCGCGATTTTTTTTACCGTGACCCCAGATTGAACTCATACACATGTGTATCAAGTTTGGTAAAGATATCTCATTTACTTCTCGAGTTATAGCCATTTTAATAAAATAGGCTCCTCCGACAACATTAATTTATCACCCCCTAGCGACCGTGAATCGAAATTTCGACTTTTTTTCGATAATTATTGATAGTCAGACTCCAGAGAACATTTCTGCACTGGTTTGGTTCCGATCGGACAAAAAACCAGGGACTAGTTCGCAAAAGTAGGTTTTTGACATAATTCAAAATGGCGGACAATTTGCATAGCGGAAATGAAATCGGAGATATACGTTTTGACCTTTAGACATCCAGCTTTCCAATGATATAAGACACTTGAGTCTACGTCTTACGGTCTAGGAGTTATGAGCAGTTTCGCGCTTTTGGTTGTTATAGCGCCACCTATGGGCCAATCGAGGTCATAATTTGATAACCTCTCCTCGATTTTTGTACTACCATCTGGCAAAGTTTCAAGGTTCCAGCTCTCACGGTTTGGGCTGCACGATGCGTTTTACGGCAGAATAATAATAATAATTAAAGCTGCAAGCAGCATTTATTGGGGTTCAAGCAATTAAGGCCTTTAAGGCCTTAAAGCACAAAAGCATCAAAAGTTATTAAGTTTTATTTAGCAAGCATGTAACCACTGACATCATAGATGGAAAAGATCATGTTCTAGCATGATTTATCATGATATACCACATTCTAAAATGATTTGACATAGTTCATCATGATTTATCATGGTTTACCATGATTTACCCTGTTCTAGCATAGTTTACCATGATTTACCATGTTCTAGCATGATATACCACGTTCTATAATTATTTACCAGGATTCTTACATGATCTACCTTGATACACCACATTCTACTATTATTTACTATGACTTACCATGTTTCTAGCGTGATTTACCATGATTTACCACATTACTAGCAATTATGTGAAGTGTCAGTGCAAATGAAGTGATAAACACTGACAAAATATGATTGTGTTATAATAGTTATTGTTATACAAGTGAATCCAAAAGCACATGTGAAAAGACTTCATTAACTCTTCCGAGTCGCCGATCACACCGGCGTGATCAAATCACATGACAGGTTTAAGACGTTGAATTATAAAAACAAAGTCACGTCGAGCGCTGCCGTCCACTTCTGTCGAAAGTGCTGGCTTGAAACTCTATTCTGCTTTTTGTTTTGTGTTGCTAGACCAAGTAAAAACGGAGATATGATCATTTAAACTTTATATAAAAAAAATATTGAAAATATTGACGCATTCGTAAAAGAACGCACGATGGGATGCGACAGGCGTCGCATTTATTCCAATAACTTCGTCGGTTTTTGTCATAAAACAAAACGGAGAAAAATGTGTGAATCTGCTGACTCTGCTCTTCATGCTGCACATTTTACGGAGTGGAGGAGGAGCCAACTGTGCAAAGAAGCGAAATTGAAAGGCGCCGACGGGATATTGACGGAATAGACAGAAAGACAGAGATGTTATTGCTAGTTTTTGGAAGAGTTTGAGTAGATTTTGAGAGTAGTTTAGGAGTAGTGTAGATAGTTTAGGTATTTTTTGTGGAAGGAAAATTTTTGGTTGAACAAGCCCTCGACTTGTTCTACCAACTGGACGATGTTGTTTACAGTTCATCGACGGAATCAGAAAGTGGCTATGATGAGATTGACGACTCGGCTTTTGTGGTTCACAACGAGGGGTGAGACAAACTTTTAGCTTATTGTATATTATATTATCTGTGTGTGTGTGTGTGTGTGTGTCTCTGTCTGTCTGTATGTCTGTCTGTGTGTGTGTGTGTGTGTGTGTCTGTCTGTCTGTCTGTCTGTCTGTCTGTGCGTGTGTGTTTCTGTGTGTGTCTGTCTGTCTGTGTGTGTGTGTGTGTGTGTGTGTGTGTGTGTGTGTGTGGTTGTGTGAACAAGAATTTCATTGCCAATGATTGCTTCACTGTAATTGTTGTACATATGTGCCAATGAGCATCTTGAACTTTGATGTACAATCTTTAATCTTTTTGCGTGTGTCTTGACATGTACAGAGATGATGAGCAGCCTGGGTCATCTACCACTTCGACAACAAGCAGACAGAGGCCTACAAAGAGATGGGGTGGAAGGAAGAGTCAAACCAGATCAAGATCTCCAGCAAAGTCAGGACAGCCACACCACAGCTCTGAGCCCTGGAAAACCGAGAGTGATCCTGATATTGATTTTGTATTCATTTTACCTTTTGTATGGTATATTTGCACTTTTTAGGAACACCTCTTACTCAAGCTCATGAAAGCCCTGTAATGTAGCTGTCTGTGTAATTGTACATTGTGTTTTGTAGAGTTTCTAAGCAAAAAAGAAAAGAAAAAAACCCTATTGCCACACCTGCTTTTTGCTGTATATAGTTTGATTTTATCTCAATTTTACCTTTTTTATGTTGTATTTGCACTATTTGGGAACCCTCATACTCTGGGAATGCAAGGCCTTAAATATAGCTCTCTGTATAATTGTGTGCATGAACTGTTTTAAAAAGTGGCAAAGCTAAAAAGAAAAAGAAAAAAGCCCATGGCTACACCTGCTTTTTTTTGTAAATCATATTTTTTTTGTATATAGCTTGATTATATCTGAATTGTACCTGTATATGTTGACATTTACAACTTGTGTTAACATTTTAAACCTTTTAAAATGCTTCATTGAGCATGTTTGTGTTTTTTGTAGTAAAAAACTATAATTTTTCTATTCGGATTTTGTGTTTTTTGTGTGATTTTGGGTCCAGTATGTTGATAAAGTACATCAAAGTGAAAAACTAATTGTCTGTTCATATAGGTGATGTTGTGCTGTGTAAAAAGTACTCAAAAACGGCCAAAATAGCCCAAGACTCCGAAGAGTTAATAAGTAGAATGGCCAGCAGAAGCCAGTAGAAGACCACTTATTGGCTCACTGTCACTTTAAACTTAATGATTTGCACCAGTTTTCTGCACTAAATCAAACCAGTTTTTCCATGTTAACTCAATAATGCATGCTTACACACACACACACACACACACACACACAAATATGTTTTTTGGATATGTTATTGAGAAAATATATTTATTTGTCTATAGGCATTTCTTTGTGATCTAATAATATAAAACTATGTTACCAGTATAGGGCTGTAACGATTCCTCGATTATAGTAAAGTACTCGATTTAAAAAAATCCTTGATTGCAATTTACCCCTCGAGTAATTGGCAAAATACCGAAAGTGGTGCATTCCACAGACGAGAATCCAACAACCGCAGAATTACAGTTTTCTAGGACAACGCGATATTTAAAACCATTTACAGTCATAATATAGCATAGTGCCATTGTGAAATCACAAAGGCTGTGATTCAGTTAAATAAATATATCCTCTGTTTTTTGTTTGTTTGTTTTTTTCACAGAGAAGACGCTTCAATTACATGAGTGCAGATTAGCCTAACGTTACATGTTAAAATTACCTCAGCTCCGTCCACAGTAAACGCTGCTCCAAGCAAACTCAGTCTCTGCAGTGCTGTTTGTTTAGGTTTCCAATAACGTGCAAATATGGGAACGCAAGTCGGACGCAGTTTGTGTTTCATAGTTGCACTGTTATCATTTGTGGAGCACATCTGGGTTTCTCAAACTGCTGTTCATCGCGATTTCAAAATAAAAGTTTAAACATTGCGATTTCAAAATATAAGTTATCTTGCTCTGAGTTTGCATGTTTTGATGTGCACATGTTCTCGTTCAAGAAATTACAGTGACTGTAGCATTTCTATCGTACAGAAGTGGCCAAATATTGAAGGTTAAGTTGACATTTGAATTAATTGTTTGGACAATATTAAACAAGGATTTGATAATGCCAGGCTTAGTGTAACAACAACCAGGCCGCTGGCACCCTCTGCAGGCATTTGTTATTTATGTACATAAGTTATGTTTATATTAGTTTATATAATTCATTTTACATGGGTATATTTTAACAGTGTTCTTCAATAAAACCAATATAATTACTTACTTTGATACTTTACTTGAACCAATTATTGTTGCTTGTTATTATATATTTGTATTTTAAGTCATTTTAAAGGCTGTTGTTAACTTGAATCTATTTTTTACCACAATTTTTTTTTATCCGATTACTTGAATAGAATACTCGATTACTAAAATAATCGAAAGCTACAGCCCTATCATAATAAAAAGATTGCTTTTTAAAGCATTTGTTTGTTTCCCAATACTGAAAGCTAATGAAAAGGTAATGTGCAATTCTGCTGCTCCCTCAAGTGGACAAAAGTGGTATTATAGCAATTGAAGTGTTTGAATGAATGAGTGAATGAATGGGAATTTGGTTTTTCAGTTATATCTCGGTAACCAGAACGCGAAAAATTCTGAAACTCAGAGCATAGATAGTGCTCGAGTAGCCCTCGACGGAGGCCCGCGACGACACGTTTCGATCAAGAGCCTGGAGAGGACCTTACCATCAAAATTTGAACATGCAACAACTTTCCGTTTTCGAGTTATTAGTGAATTTGTATTCGGGGGCGTGGCTTAAATGCCGTTTTACTTTCGTTTCATTTCATTCATTTACTTTCGTCCATTTCCATATCTCAGTGTGACACAATTGTCAAGTAATACTCCAATAGATGAGTTTTGACAAAATATGATTGAAAATGTTAAAATAATGATTTTATAAAGTCTAAATATGAATTATATGACAATATTAGGGAGCAGTATGATGAAATGGCAGCAGGGGGCAGTAAAATACCACTTATTGGCTTAATGACATGTTATATCATTTTTACCTTTTTGACTGTTATAGAGGCAAATTTTGTCTGATCTGTCTGAAATGTTTCATGCTTATTAAGAGTCATGAACATTATTATATGAAAATTATTTCATTTTGATCAAATTATTTCCTATGGAATTTTTCATAGGAAAAGACCATTCACAGCCAATACAGGCAATTTACCATAGGAAATATATGGTTTTAAAGCGTTTTAACAGTTATAGCGCTACCTTTGGTCCGATCTTTATACAAATTTCCAGGCTCCTTTAGCATGTTATGACAAATATGTGCATCAATTTTTGTGAAGTTCTGTGTTTTCGTTTAGGATTTATAGGCTTTTGAGTGCATTTTGCCACGCCCATTTTCTTTATAACCCTATATACCCATGCGAAAAATGCAAAAGTTCAACTTTTTTTGATAATTATTTATCTAGAGAGTCCATAGAATTGTCTTAGACTCGTTTGGTTCCGATCGGGCGAAAAACCTAGGACTAGTTCGCAAAAGTAGGTTTTTAACATAATTACGAATATTTAATGAACGGTTTGATTGACAGCAATGGTTCTTGAGGCAAAGTTGTTCTCCATGAGAAGGTCTATCAAATGATATGCATATTGTGTGGATATTTGTAACACCACGTGATTACGGAGCTGTAAAACTCGTTAGCGCCAACTAGTGGCCGATTTCTTTCAAAATTCTTACAGACCTCTAGGACCATGAGTCGAACATGCCTACCGAGTTTTGTTCCGATCAGCCTCCGTTAACCTTGTCTAATAGGTGCTCAAATTTCATTGGCCGATGGCGGCCATGTTTTTTGAGATATGCCAATGTCCTCAAAGACATACATGGCACCTTGGACCAAGACACTGCATACCAATTTTCAAGTCAATCGGACTAACGGTCAGGTCGTCATAGCCCTTTTCATGTTTTTTTCATGTTATAGCGCCACCTAGTGTTCAATCGTCGCGATTTTTTTACTGTGACCCAAGATTGAACTCCTACACATGTGGACCGAGTTTGGTGAAGATACCTCATTTACATCTTGAGTTATAGCCCTTTTAGTAAAATAGGCTCCTCCCACAACAATATTTTTGCGCCCCCTAGCGACCGTGAATCGAAATTTCAACTTTTTTTCGATAATTATTGATATTCAGACTCCAGAGAACATTTCTGCACTGGTTTGGTTCCGATCGGACGAAAAACCTAGGACTAGTTCGCAAAAGTAGGTTTTTGACAAAATTCAAAATGGCGGAAAAATTTGCATACCGGAAATGAAATCGGAGATATACGTTTTGTTCTTCAGGGTTCCAGCTTTCCAATGATATAAGACACTTGAGTCTACGACATATGGTCTAGGAGTTATGAGCAGTTTCGCGCTTTTGGTCGCTATAGCGCCACCTATGGGCCAATCGAGGTCATAATTTGATAACCTCTCCTCGATTTTTATACTACCATTTGGCAAAGTTTCAAGGTTCCAGGTCTTACGGTTTGGGCTGCACGATGCGTTTTACGGCAGAAGAAAAATAATAATTAAAGCTGCAAGCAGCATTTATCGGGGTTCAAGCAGTTAAGGCCTTTAAGGCATTTAAGCACAAAAGCATCAAAAGTTATCAAGTTTTATTTAGCAAGCATGTAACCACTGACATAATAGATGGAAAAGACCATTTACAGCCAATACAGGCAGTTTACCATGGGATATATATGGTTTTAAAGCTTTTTAACAGTTATAGCGCCACCTATGGTCCGATCTCCATAAAATTGTTTACTGTGACCTCAAATTGAACACATACACATGTGTACTGAGTTTGGTGAAGATATCTCATTTACTTCTTGAGTTATAGCCATTTTAGTAAAATAGGCTCCTCCCACAACAATTTAGCACATTATAGTATTATTTACTATGATTCTAGCATGATTTGCCATATTCTAGCATAATTTACCATGATATACTACATTCTAGTATGATTTACCATTGTTTACTGTGATTCTAGCATGGATTACCATAGTTTATCATGATTTATCATAGTTTACCATGATTTATCATGGCTTACCATGATTTACCCTGTTCTAGCATAGTTTACCATGATTTACCATGTTTTAGCATGATGTACCATGATATACCATGTTCTAGAATGATGTACCAGGATTGTAGTATGATTTACCTTGATACACCACATTCTAGTATTATTTATTATGATTTACCATGTTTTTAGTGTGATTTAACAATGATTTACCACATTGCTAGCAATTATGTGAAGTATCAGTAAAAATGAAGTGATAAACTCTGACAAAATATGATTGTGCTACAATAGTAATTGTTATATAAGTGATTTTTTAGTGTTTTATTGTTATATAAGTGATTTTTAGTGTCTAATGAATGCAAAAGCATATATGAGTAGACTTCATTAATAAGTAGAATGGCCAGCAGAGGGCAGTAGAAGACCACTTATTGGCTCACTTTCACTTTAAACTTCTTGATTTTCACCATTTTTCTGCACTAAAGCAAACCAGTTTTTCCATTTTAACTCCATAATGCATGTTTACACACACACACACACACACACACACACACACAGACACACACACACACACACACACACACACACACACACACACACACACACACACACACACACACACACACACAAAGACAAATGTTGTTGTTGTTTTTTCAATGCTATTGGGATATGTCATTATGAAAATATATTTGAATGGTCTATAAACATTTCACAAAGTCTTTGCAAGCTATTAATCAGATGATTCAGAATTTATTCAGAAACCTAAGACTACACACACACATTATGTTGTAGATGCAGACATTTGAAATGTATGATGTGATCAAACTGTCAATACTAATACTTTAACAGATGGATTTTGACTAAATGTAATTGTAAATGTTAAAATAGTGATTTTATAAAGTCTAAATATAAATTATAGAACAATATGACCAAATGACTATTTTAAACAGCAGGGGGCAGTAAAATACCACTTATTGGCTTAACATGCCATTATAATCATATCATTTTCACCTTTTTAACTGTTATAGAGGCAAATTTTGTCTGATCTGTCTGAAAATTTTCATGCATGTTCAGAGTGATATTTCACATGTTCTGACTTGTTTTTAAGAAGGTCTGAGTCATTCATTAAAGAGATATAGGCTTTCGGGGACACTTGGTAAAGGCTACATTTTGAAGTGACCCTATTATAGCTATCCAAATGAAGTAGTTCAACTTTTTCTGACAATTATTGATCTAGTGAGTCCAGAGAATTGTATTGCACTAGTTTTGAACATTATGATATGAAAATTATATGATCAGAGATGGAAAAGACCATTTACAGCCAATACAGGCAACATACCATAGGAAATATATGGTTTTAAAGCTTTTTAACAGTTATAGCGCCACCTATCGTCCGATCTCCATAAAATTTTGCATGCTTGTTAATGATGTTATGACACATAGGCTGACCAATTTTTGTGAAGTTCTGAGTTTTCATTTAGGATTTATAGGCTTTTGAGTGTATTTTGCCACACCCATTTTATAAATGACCCTATTACAGCCATACAAATGCAAAAGTTCAACTTTTTTTTGATAATTATTGATCTAGAGAGTCCAGAGAATTGTCCTAGACTGGTCTGGTTCCGATCGGGCGAAAAACCTAGGACTAGTTCACAAAAGTAGGTTTTAGACATATTCGTGAATATTTAATGAACGGTTTGATTGACAGCAATGGTTCTTGAGGCAAAGTTGTTCAGCATGAGCAGATCTATCAAATGATATGCATATTGTGTGGATGAGTGTAACACCACGTGATTACAGAGCCATAAAACTCGTTAGCGCCAACTAGTGGCCGATTTCTTTCAAAATTCTTACAGACCTCTAGGGCCATGAGACGAACATGCCCATCGAGTTTCGTTCCGATCGGCCTCCGTTAACCTTGTCTAATCGGTGCTCAAACTTCATTGGCCGATGGCGGCCATGTTTTTTGAGATACGCCAATGTCCTCATAGACATACATGGCACCTTGGACCAAGACACTGCATACCAATTTTCAAGTCAATCGGACTAACGGTCAGGTGGTTATAGCCTGTTTTATGTTTTTTTCATGTTATAGCGCCACCATGTGGCCAATTGCCGCGATTTTTTTACCGTGACCTCAGATGGACCTCTTACACATGTGTACCAAGGTTGGTTAAAATACCTCTTTTACTTCTGGAGTTATAGCCATTTTAGTAAAATAGGCTCCTCCCACAACGTTAATTTTGCACCCCCTAGCGACCGTGAATCGAAATTTTAACTTTTTTTCGATAATTATTGATCTTCAGACTCCAGAGAACAATTCTGCACTGGTTTGGTTCCGATCGGGCGAAAAACCAGGGACTAGTTCGCAAAAGTAGATTTTTGACAAAATTCAAAATGGCGGAAAATCTATCATGGCGGAAATAAAATCGGAGATATACGTTTTGTTCGTCAGGCCTCCAGCTTTCCAATGATATAAGACACTTGAGTCTATGACTTACGGTCTAGGAGTTATGAGCAGTTTCGCGCTTTTGGTTGCTATAGCGCCACCTATGGGCCAATCGGGGTCATAATTTGATAACCTCTCCTCGATTTTTGTACTACCATATGGCAAAGTTTCAAAGCTCTAGCCCTTACGGTTTGGGCTGCACGATGCGTTTTACGGCGGAATAATAATAATAATAATAATTAAAGCTGCAAGCAGCATTTATCGGGGTTCAAGCAGTTAAGGCCTTTAAGGCATTTAAGCACAAAAGCATCAAAAGTTATTAAGATTTATTTAGCAAGCATGTAACCACTGACATAATAGATGGAAAAGACCATTTACAGCCAATACAGGCAGTTTACCATGGGATATATATGGTTTTAAAGCTTTTTAACAGTTATAGCGCCACCTATGGTCCGATCTCCATAAAATTGTTTACTGTGACCTCAAATTGAACCCATACACATGTGTACTGAGTTTGGTGAAGATATCTCATTTACTTCTTGAGTTATAGCCATTTGAGTAAAATAGGCTCCTCCCACAACGATTTGCCACATTCTAGAATTATTTAATATGATTCTAGCATGATTTACTATCATATACCATGTTCCAGAATGATTTATTAGGATTTTAGCATGATTTACCTTGATACACCTCATTTCAGTATTATTTACTATGATTTACAATGTTTCTAGCATGATTAACCACATTACTAGCAATTATGTCAAGTGTCAGTGCAAATGAGGTGATGAACACTGACAAAATATTATTGTGTTATAATAGTTAGTTATATACGTGATTTTTAGTGTGTGTCCAAGTATGAATGCAAAAGCACATGTAAAATATTTCATTATTAAGTAGAATGGCCAGCAGAGGGCACTAGAAGACCACTTATTGGCTCACTTTCACTTTAAACCAGTTTTCTGCACTAAAGCAAACCAGTTTTTCCATGTTAACTCAATGCATGCTTACACACACACACACACACACACACACACACACACACACACACACACATACACACACAGCATAGTTAACCATGGTTTACCATGATATACCACGTTCTAGTATTATTTACCAGGAGATAAACGACAATCTAGTATTATTTACTTTGATTTACCATGTTTCTAGCCTGATTTATCACATTACTAGCAATTATTTGAAGTGTCAGTGCAAATAAAGTGATTAACACTGACAAAATATGATTGTGTTATAATAGTTATTGCTATATAAGTGATTTTTTTAGTGTGTATTCAAGTATGAATGCAAGCACATGTTGAAATATTTCATTAATAAGTAGAATGGCCAGCAGAGGGCAGTAGAAGACCACTTATTGGCTCACTTTCACTTTAAACCAGTTTTCTGCACTAAAGCAAACCAGTTTATCCATGTTAACTCAATGCATGCTTACACACACACACACACACACACACACACACACACACACACACACACACACACACAGCATAGTTAACCATGATTTACCATGATTTACCACATTACTAGCAATTATTTGAAGTGTCAGTGCAAATAAAGTGATTAACACTGACAAAATATGATTGTGTTATAATAGTTATTGCTATATAAGTGATTTTTAGTGTGTATTCAAGTATAAATGCAAGCACATGTGGAAAAATTTAATTAATAAGTAGAATGGCCAGCAGAGGGC
Organism: Squalius cephalus; assembly: GCF_949319135.1. Taxonomy (NCBI): domain Eukaryota; kingdom Metazoa; phylum Chordata; class Actinopteri; order Cypriniformes; family Leuciscidae; genus Squalius; species Squalius cephalus. Next base: position 32,106,213 of record NC_137127.1, on the reverse strand, counting down.
AGTAGAAGACCACTTATTGGCTCACTTTCACTTTAAACCTCATGATTTTGACCAGTTTTCTGCACTAAAGCAAACCAGTGTTTCCATGTTAACTCAATAATGCATACTTGCTACATATGCTACACACAATAATGCTACACACACACACACACACACACACACACACACACACACACACACACACACACACACACACACAAATGTTTCAGTGATATTGGTGTCACATTCACCTTCATCACATTCACCTTCTGTCTTCATCACATTCACCATCTGTCGTCATCACCTGCACCTGCTCCTCATCACCCTCCTCATCATCACCTGCTCCTCATCATCATAACCGTCACCTGTTGTCCTTGTCTTGATCTGTGTATTTAAGTTCCCCTCTCATCCATTATCATTGTCGGTTATTGTTTGTGCACTAGCACTCTGTTATGTTTGTTTTCATGTTGGAAAATAAAACCTTTGTTATATTTGTACCACACACACACACACACACACACCATCATTTATCATGATTTACCATGGCTGATACCAATACCAATATGAGAAAATGACTATTTTAAACAGCAGGGGGCAGTAAAATACCACTTATTGGCTTAACATGCCATTAATTCATATCATTTTCACCTTTTTAACTGTTATAGAGGCAAATTTTGTCCGATCTGTCTGAAAATTTTCATGCTTGTTCAGGGTGATATTTCACACGTTCTGACTTGTTTTTAAGAAGGTCTGAGCATTGATTAAAGAGATATAGGCTTTCGGGGACACTTGGTAAAGGCCAGATTTTGAAGTGAACCTATTATAGCTATCCAAATGAAGTAGTTCAACTTTTTCTGACAATTATTGATCTAGTGAGTCCAGAGAATTGTATTGCACTAGTTTTGAACATTATGATATGAAAATTATATGATCAGAGATGGAAAAGACCATTTACAGCCAATACAGGCAGTTTACCATAGGAAATATATGATTTTAAAGCTTTTTAACAGTTATAGCGCCAACTATCGTCCGATCTCCATAGAATTTTGCATGCTTGTTAATGATGTTATGACACATAGGCTGACCAATTTTTGTGAAGTTCTGAGTTTTTATTTAGGATTTATAGGCTTTTTAATGTATTTTGACACGCCCATTTTATAAATTACCCTATTACAGCCATCCAAATGCAAAAGTTCAACTTTTTTTTGATAATTATTGATCTAGAGAGTCCAGAGAATTGTCCTAGACTGGTCTGGTTCCGATCGGGCAAAAAACCTAGGACTAGTTCGCAAAAGTAGGTTTTTAACATATTAATGAATAATTAATGAACAGTTTGATTGACAGCAATGGTTCTTGAGGCAAAGTTGTTCAGGATGAGGAGATCTATCAAATGATATGCATATTGTGTGGATATTTGTAACACCACGTGATTACAGAGCCGTAAAACTCGTTAGCGCCAACTAGTGGCCGATTTCTTTCAAAATTCTTACAGACCTTTAGGGCCATGAGCCGAACATGCCCATTGAGTTTCGTTCCGATCGGCCTCCGTTAACCTTGTCTAATAGGTGCTCAAACTTCGTTGGCCGATGGCGGCCATGTTTTTTGAGATACGCCAATGTCCTCATACACATACATGGCACCTTGGACCAAGACACTGCATACCAATTTTCAAGTCAAACGGACTAACGGTCAGGTGGTTATAGCCTGTTTTATGTTTTTTTCATTTTATAGCGCCACCATGAGGCCAATCGTCGCGATTTTGTTACTGTGACCCCAGAGTAAGCTCATACACATGTGTACCAAGTTTGGTGAAGATACCTCATTTACATCGGGAGTTATAGCCATTTTAGTAAAATAGGCCCCTCCCACAACGTACGTTTTGGCGCCCCTTAGCGACCGTGAATCGAAATTTCCACTTTTTTTCGATAATTATTGATATTCAGTCTCCAGAGAACATTTCTGCACTAGATTGGTTCCAATCGGGCAAAAAACCAGGGACTAGTTCGCAAAAGTAGATTTTTGACAAAATTCAAAATGGCGGAAAATCTATCATGGCGGAAATGAAATCGGAGATATACGTTTTGTTCGTCAGGCGTCCAGCTTTCCAATGATATAAGACACTTGAGTCTACGACATACGGTCTAGGAGTTATGAGCAGTTTCGCGCTTTTGGTTGTTATAGCGCCACCTATGGGCCAATCGGGGTCATAATCTCTGAACCTTTCCTCGATTTTTGTACTACCATCTGTCAAAGTTTCAAAGTTCCAGCTCTTACGGTTTGGGCTGCACGATGCGTTTTACGGCGGAATAATAATAATAATAATTAAAGCTGCAAGCAGCATTTAGCGGGGTTCAAGCATTTAGGGTCTTTAAGCACATAAGGCAGTTTAGTGAGTTGTCTGAGTTTTTGTTTAGGATTTACAGGCTTTTGAGTGTTTTTTGCCATACCCATTTTCTAAATGATCCTGTTATGGCTACCCAATGGGTAAAGTTAAAGTTTTTTATATAATTAATAATCTAGAGCTTCCAGAGAATTGTACTGCACTGGTATATTTCCGATCGGGCGAAAAACCTAGGACTAGTTCGCAAAAGTAGGTTTTTAACATAATCGCAAGTATTTAATGAACAAATTGATTGACAGCATTAGTTCTTGAGGCAAAGTTGTTCAGTATGAGGAGATCTATCAAATGATATGCATCACGTGATTACATAGCCGTAAAACCTGTTAGCGTCAACTAGTGGCTGATTTTTCAAAATTCTTACAGACCTCTAGGGCCACGAGTCGAACATGCTCAGAGTTTCGTTCTGATTGGCCTCCGTTAAGAGCAAACTAACAGCTTTGAATTAAAATGGTGAGGTATCCTGTTGTAAACATCAACCATGCCTGTTGACAGTTCTCTTTTGTGGGAAGGGAATGAAAAGTTCTCAAATCCGCAGCACAGCCTCAGACATAACATTTATATCCATGATCTGCCATTTTCACTATTGTCCTTGCTTGCTTCTTCACAATACCTGCAGATCTTCTGATGATTCGGCTGTGCAGGTCCACATTAACACTGCCTGGCCTAGAACATGGACTGGAAAATGCAAATTTTGGGGGGTATAAATATTAATGATCCTGACTCCAACATCACAGTCGGTGTTATGGTGGGATTCACTCATTTTTCAGCGGTCTTTTGCAAACAGGAGATTTACACATGAAGGAGGAAACAATGGTGTTTGAGGCTCACGGTATGTCAGTTCCATGTCCAGAACTCTTATCATTCAACTATGCCAAGATAAATACAGTTTTCAATTGTATGGAACCTTTAAAATAGATGATTAGTAATATAATGCTTACTTGGAGTCTGAAATGGCTTTAACAAAATAAGAAAAATAGTCTTAGATTTCTGTTCATTCTAATCATGTACAAATAAAGTAGCACAGTAAGATTACATTTATTTGAATGCATTAGTGAGTGTGTGATTGTGCTGTGTGTGCTGTGTGTGCTGTGTTGTTGTCAATACTAAAAGTGAAGGTGTAGTTGATATCTTTGGTGATAATATCTGTAGTAATCATAAAAAAACAATTAAGAAATAAAGAATTAAAATTACAAATAATATTCTATTAAGATATGAGTTACAATAACATGATTTGCAATAGTAATAATATCAATAATATATGCACAATACACACAGATTAGACTATCAGGTCTGTGTTTTACAAAAACATTAGTATTGCAGCCAATGTGAGTCTGTGGGATTTATAAACAGACAAAATATGATTTGAAATGTTATTTTAATGATTTTATTAAGTTTAAACAATATTTCAAATGGAAAAAAAAATGAAAAATTATATTTTAGTGAGCAGAATGAACCAATGAGTGTTCTTCTTCTGGTGGTTAAAATGTAAATGAAAACAATAATACTTAAACAATAATACTTAATACACTAACCATGCTTGAACACACACATGCACACACATTTTGTTGTAGATGTAGATATTTAAAATAAAAGATAGGTAACAAAATGATAATTGCAAATCTCCTCTGTATAACACCATTTTCAGATTTCAAATTAATCACTGAGAGGCAGAATTGTTCAAACTGAGAGCTCAGTAAAAATGAAGTGATAAACTTTGACAAAACATGACTGTGTTATAATAGGTGATTTTCATGCAAGTAATTTTATATAGTCCAAAAACTTATGCAAAAGCACAGATGAAAATATTTTATTAAGTAGAATGTCCTGCAGAGGGCAGTAGAAGACCACTAATTGACTCACTTTCATTTGAAAGACTTTTTTATCCACCAGTAAAACAAAGCAGTTTCTCCATGTTCTTTCCATTAAGCATGCTTACACACACAGACACATACACAAACACACACACATCCACACACACACACACACAAAGACAAATATGTTTTCAATGGTTTTAGGATGTGATATTGTGAAAATATCTTCATCTCCTCATCTTGAACAACTTTGCCTCAAGAATCACTAATGTCAATCAAACCGTTCATAATCATAATAAAAAAATAAAATATATACAAATATCATAATAAAAAAAAAAACATCATAATAAAAAAGATTGCTTCTTAAAGCATTTGTTTATTTCCCAATACTGAAAGCGAATTAAAAGATCATGCGTAATCCTGCTGCTCCCTCTAGTGGACAACAGTGGTATTATAGCTTACATTTTACAGTTGAAGTGTTTGAATGAATGAATGGGAATTTGTTTTTTTACTTATATCTCAGGAACCAAAAGGCGAAAAATTCTGAAACTCAGAGCATAGATAGTGCTTGAGGAGCCCTGTTGAATGAGACCATCAAGGTGTTTTTGGGCGATTGGGGCTGGGAGTTATGACTGTTATAAGGCATATCTGTTCGGGCTATTATCTCTGGAATGCCCAGGGCAAATAACACCACATTTGAATCGAAGATAGCCAAGGACGGGCCCTTTCCAACGAGCTCTCACACAATGTTCGGGGTGGTCTGGGTCGGGAGTAATGGCCGTTCAAAATCGGGGGTCCCGCGGGCTGGCGATGCGCGGGGGGCGCGCTCCCGAGGCCCGCGACGACACGTTTCGATCAAGAGCCCGGAGAGGTCCTCACCATCAAAATTTGAGCGCGCAACGACTTTCCGTTTTCGAGTTATGAATGAATTTGTATTCGGGGGCGTGGCTTAAATGCCGTTATACTTTCGTTTCATTTCATTCATTTACTTTCGTCCATTTCCATATCTCAGTGTAACACAATTGTCAATAGTAATACTCAATAGATGAGTTTTGACAAAATGTGATTGTAAATGTTAAAATAATGATTTTATAAAGTCTAAATATGAATTTTATAACAATATTAGGGAGTAGTATGATGAAATGACAGCAGGGGGCAGTAAAATACCACTTATTGGCTTAATATGTCATTATATTCATATAAAATCACCTTTTGAAGAAGTTAAACTTTTTTTCTGATAATTATTGATCTAGAGAGTTCAGAGAATTGTGCTGCACTGGTTTTGAACATTATGATATGAACATTATATGATGATAGAAGACACCATTTACAGCAAATACAGGCAATTTACCATAGGAAATATATGGTTTTAAAGCGTTTTAACAGTTATAGCGCCAACTACGGTCCGATCTCCATAAAATTTTCCATGCTTCTTTAGCAGGTTATGACACATATGCTCATCAATTTTTGTGAAGTTCTGAGTTTTCGTTTAGGATTTATAGACTTTTGAGTGCATTTTGCCACGCCCATTTTCTTTATGACCCCAATATACCCATGCGAAAAATGCAAAAGTTCAACTTTTTTTTGATAATTATTGATCTAGAGAGTCCATAGAATTGTCCTAGACTCGTTTGGTTCTGATCGGGCGAAAAACCTAGGACTAGTTCGCAAAAGTAGGTTTTTAACATAATTACGAATATTTAATGAACGGTTTGATTGACAGCAATGGTTCTTGAGGCAAAGTTGTTCAACAAGAGGAGATCTATGAAATGGTATGCATTTTGTGACAATAAGTGTAACACCACGTGATTACAGAGCCATAAAACTCGTTAGCGCCAACTAGTGGCCGATTTCTTTTAAAATTCTTACAGACCTCTAGGGCCATGAGTAGAACATGCCCACCGAGTTTTGTTCCGATCGGCCTCCGTTAACCTTGTCTAATAGGTGCTCAAACTTCATTGGCCGATGGCGGCCATGTTTTTTGAGATACGCCAATGTCCTCATAGACATACATGACACCTTGGACCAAGACACTGCATACCAATTTTCAAGTCAATCGGACTAACGGTCAGGTGGTTAAAGCCTGTTTTATGTTTTTTTCCTATTATAGCGCCACCATGTGGCCAATCGCCGCGATTTTTTTACTGTTACCTCATATTGAGCTCATACATATGTGTACCGAGTTTGGTGAAGATACCTCATTTACTTCTGGAGTTATAGCCATTTTAGTAAAATAGGCCCCTCCCACAACGTACGTTTTGGCGCCCCTTAGCGTCCGTGAATCGAAATTTCGACTTTTTTTCGATAATTATTGATCTTCAGTCTCTAGAGAACATTTCTGCACTGGTTTGGTTCCGATCGGGCGAAAAACCAGGGACTAGTTCGCAAAAGTAGGTTTTTGACAAAATTCAAAATGGCGGAAAATCTATCATGGCGGAAATGAAATCGGAGATATACGTTTTGTTCGTCAGGCGTCCAGCTTTCCAATGATATAAGACACTTGAGTCTACGACATACGGTCTAGGAGTTCTGAGCAGTTTTGCGCTTTTGGTCGCTATAGCGCCACCTATGGGCCAATCGAGGTCATACTTTGATACGTTCTCCCCAAATTGAGGACTACCATTTGGCCAACTTTCAAGGTTCCAGCTCTTACGGTTTGGTCTGCACGATGCGTTTTAGGGGAAAATAATAATAATAATTAAAGCTGCAAGCAGCATTTATCGGGGTTCAAGCAGTTAAGGCCTTTAAGGCATTTAAGCACAAAAGCATCAAAAGTTATTAAGATTTATTTAGCAAGCATGTAACCACTGACATAATAGATGGAAAAGACCATTTACAGCCAATACAGGCAATTTGCCATGGGATATATATGGTTTTAAAGCTTTTTAACAGTTATAGCGCCACCTATGGTCCGATCTCCATAAAATTGCTTACTGTGACCTCAAATTGAACCCATACACATGTGTACTGAGTTTGGTGAAGATATCTCATTTACTTCTTGAGTTATAGCCATTTGAGTAAAATAGGCTCCTCCCACGACGATTTGCCACATTCTAGAATTATTTAATATGATTCTAGCATGATTTACTATCATATACCATGTTCCAGAATGATTTATTAGGATTCTAGCATGATTTACCTTGATACACCTCATTTCAGTATTATTTACTATGATTTACAATGTTTCTAGCATGATTAACCACATTACTAGCAATTATGTGAAGTGTCAGTGCAAATGAGGTGATGAACACTGACAAAATATTATTGTGTTATAATAGTTAGTTATATACGTGATTTTTAGTGTGTGTCCAAGTATGAATGCAAAAGCACATGTAAAATATTTCATTATTAAGTAGAATGGCCAGCAGAGGGCACTAGAAGACCACTTATTGGCTCACTTTCACTTTAAACCAGTTTTCTGCACTAAAGCAAACCAGTTTTTCCATGTTAACTCAATGCATGCTTACACACACACACACACACACACACACACACACACACACACACACACACACACACACACACACACACACACACACACACACACACACACACACACACACACACACACACACACACAGCATAGTTAACCATGATTTACCATGATATACCACGTTCTAGTATTATTTACCAGGAGATAAACGACAATCTAGTATTATTTACTTTGATTTACCATGTTTCTAGCCTGATTAATCACATTACTAGCAATTATTTGAAGTGTCAGTGCAAATAAAGTGATTAACACTGACAAAATATGATTGTGTTATAATAGTTATTGCTATATAAGTGATTTTTTTAGTGTGTATTCAAGTATGAATGCAAGCACATGTTGAAATATTTCATTAATAAGTAGAATGGCCAGCAGAGGGCAGTAGAAGACCACTTATTGGCTCACTTTCACTTTAAACCAGTTTTCTGCACTAAAGCAAACCAGTTTATCCATGTTAACTCAATGCATGCTTACACACACACACACACACACACACACACACACACACAGACACACAGACACACACACACACACACACACACACACACACACACACACACACACACACACACACACACACACACACACACACACACACACACACACACACACACACACACACAGCATAGTTAACCATGATTTACCACATTACTAGCAATTATTTGAAGTGTCAGTGCAAATAAAGTGATTAACACTGACAAAATATGATTGTGTTATAATAGTTATTGCTATATAAGTGATTTTTAGTGTGTATTCAAGTATAAATGCAAGCACATGTGGAAAAATTTAATTAATAAGTAGAATGGCCAGCAGAGGGCAGTAGAAGACCACTTATTGGCTCACTTTCACTTTAAACCTCATGATTTTGACCAGTTTTCTGCACTAAAGCAAACCAGTGTTTCCATGTTAACTCAATAATGCATACTTGCTACATATGCTACACACAATAATGCTACACACACACACACACACACACACACACACACACACACACAAATGTTTCAGTGATATTGGTGTCACATTCACCTTCATCACATTCACCTTCTGTCTTCATCACATTCACCATCTGTCGTCATCACCTGCTCCTCATCACCCTCATCATCATCACCTGCTCCTCATCATCATAACCGTCACCTGTTGTCCTTGTCTTGATCTGTGTATTTAAGTTCCCCTCTCACCCATTATCATTGTCGGTTATTGTTTGTGCACTAGCACTCTGTTATGTTTGTTTTCATGTTGGAAAATAAAACCTTTGTTATATTTGTACCACACACACACACACACACACACACACACACACACACACACACACACACAAATGTTTCAGTGATATTGGTGTCACATTCACCTTCATCACATTCACCTTCTGTCTTCATCACATTCACCATCTGTCATCATCACCTGCACCTGCTCCTCATCACCCTCCTCATCATCACCTGCTCCTCATCATCATAACCGTCACCTGTTGTCCTTGTCTTGATCTGTGTATTTAAGTTCCCCTCTCATCCATTATCATTGTCGGTTATTGTTTGTGCACTAGCACTCTGTTATGTTTGTTTTCATGTTGGAAAATAAAACCTTTGTTATATTTGTACCACACACACACACACACACACACACCATCATTTATCATGATTTACCATGGCTGATACCAATACCAATATGAGAAAATGACTATTTTAAACAGCAGGGGGCAGTAAAATACCACTTATTGGCTTAACATGCCATTAATTCATATAATTTTCACCTTTTTAACTGTTATAGAGGCAAATTTTGTCCGATCTGTCTGAAAATTTTCATGCTTGTTCAGGGTGATATTTCACACGTTCTGACTTGTTTTTAAGAAGGTCTGAGCATTGATTAAAGAGATATAGGCTTTCGGGGACACTTGGTAAAGGCCACATTTTGAAGTGAACCTATTATAGCTATCCAAATGAAGTAGTTCAACTTTTTCTGACAATTATTGATCTAGTGAGTCCAGATAATTGTATTGCACTAGTTTTTAACATTATGATATGAAAATTATATGATCAGAGATGGAAAAGACCATTTACAGCCAATACAGGCAGTTTACCATAGGAAATATATGATTTTAAAGCTTTTTAACAGTTATAGCGCCACCTATCGTCCGATCTCCATAGAATTTTTCATGCTTTTTAATGATGTTATATCACATATGCTGACCAATTTTTGTGAAGTTCTGAGTTTTTATTTAGGATTTATAGGCTTTTTAATGTATTTTGACACGCCCATTTTATAAATTACCCTATTACAGCCATCCAAATGCAAAAGTTCAACTTTTTTTTGATAATTATTGATCTAGAGAGTCCAGAGAATTGTCCTAGACTGGTCTGGTTCCGATCGGGCAAAAAACCTAGGACTAGTTCGCAAAAGTAGGTTTTTAACATATTAATGAATAATTAATGAACAGTTTGATTGACAGCAATGGTTCTTGAGGCAAAGTTGTTCAGGATGAGGAGATCTATCAAATGATATGCATATTGTGTGGATATTTGTAACACCACGTGATTACAGAGCCGTAAAACTCGTTAGCGCCAACTAGTGGCCGATTTCTTTCAAAATTCTTACAGACCTCTAGGGGCTTGAGCCGAACATGCCCACTGAGTTTCGTTCTGATTGGCCTCCGTTAACCTTGTCTAATAGGTGCTCAAACTTCATTGGCCGATAACGGCCATGTTTTTTGAGATACACCAATGTCCTCATAGACATACATGGCACCTTGGACCAAGACACTGCATACCAATTTTCAAGTCAATCGGACTAACGGTCAGGTGGTTATAGCCTGTTTTATGTTTTTTTCATGTTATAGCGCCACCATGAGGCCAATCGCCGCGATTTTTTTACTGTGACCTCAACTTGAGCTCATACATATGTGTACCGAGTTTGGTGAAAATATCTCATTTCGTTCACGAGTTATAGCCATTTTCGTATAATTAGCTCCGCCTCCTGCGAACGTTTTGATGCCCCTTAGCAACCGTGGATCGAAATTTTAACTTTTTTTCGATAATTATTGATATTCAGACTCCTGTGAATATTTCTGCACTGGTTTGGTTCCGATCGGGCGAAAAACCAGGGACTAGTTCGCAAAAGTAGGTTTTGGACAAAATCCAAAATGGCGGAAAAATTTGCATACCGGAAATGAAATCTTTGAGGCCTTTTTTGTTCGGCTTGACCCAAGGATTCCAAAGATATAAGACACTTGAGTCTGTGACAAAGGGTTGATGAGATTTAAGCAAAAATATGCAATTTTTTTGTTTTTTGCACTGTAGCGCCACCTATTGGCCAATCTAGCTCATATTCTCTGAACCTCTCCTCGATTTTTGTACTACCTTCTGGCCAAGTTTCAAGTCTCTAGCACTTACGGTTTAGGCTGCACGCATCGTTTTACGGCAGAATAATAATAATAATTAAAGCTGCAAGCAGCATTTATCGGGGTTCAAGCAGTTAAGGCATTTAAGCACAAAAGCATCAAAAGTTATTAAGATTTATTTAATAAGCATGTAACCACTGACATAATAGATGGAAAAGACCATTTACAGCCAATACAGGCAATTTACCATGTGATATATATGGTTTTAAAGCTTTTTAACAGTTATAGCGCCACCTATGGTCCGATCTCCATAGAATTGTTTACTGTGACCTCAAATTGAACCCATACACATGTGTACTGAGTTTGGTGAAGATATCTCATTTACTTCTTGAGTTATAGCCATTTTAGTAAAATAGGCTCCTCCCACAACAATTTAGCATATTCTAGTATTATTTACTATGATTCTAGCATGATTTGCCATATTCTAGCATAATTTACCATGATATACTACATTCTAGTATGATTTACCATTGTTTACTGTGATTCAAGCATGGATTACCATAGTTTATCATGATTTATCATAGTTTACCATGATTTATCATAGTTTACCATGATTTACCCTGTTCTAGCATAGTTTACCATGATTTACCATGTTCTAGCATGATTTACCATGATATACCACATTCTAACATGATTTACCATAGTTTATTATGATTTATCATGGCTTACCATGATTTACCCTGTTCTAGCATAGTTTACCATGATTTACCATGTTCTAGCATGATGTACCATGATATACCATGTTCTAGAATGATGTACCAGTTCTAGAATGATGTACCAGGATTGTAGTATGATTTACCTTGATACACCACATTCTAGTATTATTTATTATGATTTACCATGTTTTTAGTGTGATTTACCATGATTTACCACATTGCTAGCAATTATGTGAAGTATCAGTAAAAATGAAGTGATAAACTCTGACAAAATATGATTGTGCTACAATAGTAATTGTTATATAAGTGATTTTTTAGTGTTTTATTGTTATATAAGTGATTTTTAGTGTCTAATGAATGCAAAAGCATATGTGAGTAGACTTCATTAATAAGTAGAATGGCCAGCAGAGGGCAGTAGAAGACCACTTATTGGCTCACTTTCACTTTAAACTTCTTGATTTTCACCATTTTTCTGCACTAAAGCAAACCAGTTTTTCCATTTTAACTCCATAATGCATGTTTACACACACACACACACACACACACACACACACACACACACACACACACACATAAAGACAAATGTTGTTGTTGTTTTTTCAATGCTATTGGGATATGTCATTATGAAAATATATTTGAATGGTCTATAAACATTTCACAAAGTCTTTGTAAGCTATTAATCAGATCATTCAGAATTTATTCAGAAACCTAAGACTACACACACACATTCTGTTGTAGATACAGACATTTGAAGTATATGATGTGATCAAACTGTTTACTGCAAATCTCCTTCAGGATTCACTTTCCTCAATGTGACAATTGTTAGTAGTAATACTTCAATAGATGAATTTGACTACATGTGATTGTAAATGTTAAAAGAGTTATTCAATAACGTCTAAATATGAATTCTACAACAATATGACAAAATGACTATTTTAAACAGCAGGGGGCAGTAGAATACCACTTATTGGCTTAATATGCCATTATATTCATATCATTTTCACCTTTTTAACTGTTATAGAGGCAAATTTTGACTGATCTGTCTGAAAAGGTTCATTTTTGTTTAGAGTGATATTTCACATGTTATGACTTGTTTTGAAGAAGCTCTGAGCATTCATTGAAGAGATATAGGCTTTCGGGGAGACTTGGTCAAGGCCACATTTTGAAGTGACCCTATTATAGCCATACAAATGAAGTAGTTCAACTTTTTCTGATAATTACTGATCTAGAGAGTCCAGAGAATTGTACTGCACTAGTTTTGAACATTATTATATGAAAATTATATGATTATAGATGGAAAAGACCATTTACAGCCAATACAGGCAATTTACCATAGGAAATATATGGTTTTAAAGTTTTTTAACAGTTATAGCGCCACCTATGGTCCGATCTCCATAACATTTCGCATGGTTATTAATGATGTTAGGTCACATACGCTCATCCAATTTTTGTGAAGTTCTGAGTTTTTTTATATATGATTTATAGGCTCTTTAGTGTATTTTGCCACACCCATTTTATAAATGACCCTATTACAGCCACCCAAATGCAAAAGTTCAACTTTTTTTCGATAATTATTGATCTAGAGAGTCCAGAGAATTGCCCTAGACTGGTCTGGTTCCGATCGGGCAAAAAACCTAGGACTAGTTCGCAAAAGTAGGTTTTTAACATATTCGCGAATAATTAATGAATGGTTTGATTGACATTAGTGGTTCTTGAGGCAAAGTTGTTGAGCATGAGCAGATCTATCTAATGATATGCATTTTGTGACAATAAGTGTAACACCACGTGATTAAAGAGCCTTAAAACTCGTTTGCGCCAACTAGTGGCCGATTTCTTTCAAAATTCTTACAGACCTCTAGGGGCTTGAGCCGAACATGCCCACCGAGTTTCGTTCCGATCGGACTTCGTTAATAGGTGCTCAAACCTCATTTGCCAATGGCGGCCATGTTTTTCAAGATACGCCAATATCCTTTTAGACATACATGGCCCCTTGGGCCAAGACACTGCATACCAAATTTCAAGTCATTCGGAAAAACGGTCAGGTGTCTATACGTTTTTTTTATTTTATAGCGCCACCATGAGGCCAATCGACGCAATTTTTTTACTGTGACCTCAAATTGACCTCCTACATATGTTTACCAAGTTTGGTGAAGATATCTCATTTCGTTCACGAGTTATAACAATTTTAGTAAAACTGACTCCGCCTCCTTCGAACATTTTGGCACCCCGTAGAGACCATGAATCGAAATTTCAACTTTTTTTCGATAATTATTTATATTCAGACTCCAGAGAACATTTCTGCACTGGTTTGGTTCCGATCGGACAAAAAACCACAGACTAGTTCGCAAAAGTAGGTTTTTGACAAAATTCAAAATGGCGGAAAAATTTGCCAACCGGAAATGAAATCGGAGATATACGTTTTGTCCGCCTTGATCCAAGGATTATAGTGATATAAGACACTTGAGTCTACGACAAACCGTCTAGGAGTTATTAGCGATTTTATACTTTTGCTTACTATAGCGCCACCTATTGGCCAATCGGGGTCATAATTTGATAACCTCTCCTCGATTTTTGTACTACCTTCTGGCAAAGTCTCAAGTCTCCAGCACTTACGGTTTGGGCTGCACGATGCGTTTTACGGCAGAATAATAATAATAAAAATCAGGACAATTACAATAGGGTTTCAGCACTTCGTGCTTGAACCCCTAATTAAAGCTGCAAGCAGCATTTATCGGGGTTCAAGCATTTAAGGCCTTTAAGCACATAAGCATTTAAGACATTACGTTTTATTTAACAAGCTTTTAACCACTGAAATTATAGATGGAAAAATCCATTTACAACCAATATAGGCAATTTACCATAGGAAATATGTAGTTTTCAAACCTTTTTGCCAGTTATAGCGCCACCTATGGTCCGATCTACATGAAATTTTGCATGCTTGTTTAGAATGTTATGGCACATATGCTCACCCATTTTCGTGAAGTTCTGAGTTTTCGTTTAGGATTTATAGGCTTCTGAGTGCATTTTGCCACGCCCATTTTCTTTATGACCCAATTATACCCATGCGAAAAATGCAAAAGTTCAACTTTTTTTCGATAATTATTGATCTAGAGCGTCCAGAGAATTGTCCTAGACTGGTCTGGTTGTGATCGGGCGAAAAACCAGGGACTAGTTCGCAAAAGTAGGTTTTTAACATATTCATGAATATTTAATGAACAGTTTGATTGACAGTGATGGTTCTTGAGGCAAAGTTGTTCAGCATGAGCAGATCTATCAGATGATATGCATTTTGTGATGATAAGTGTAACACCACGTGATTACAGAGCCTTAAAACTCGTTAGCGCCAACTAGTGGCCGATTTCTTTCAAAATTCTTACAGACCTCTAGGGGCTTGAGCCGAACATGCCCATCGAGTTTCGCTCCGATCGGACTTCGTTAACGGTGCTCAAACCTCATTGGCCAATGGCGGCCATGTTTTTCGAGATACGCCAATATCCTTTTAGACATACATGGCCCCTTGGGCCAAGACACTGCATACCAAATTTCAAGTCATTCGGAAAAACGGTCAGTTGTCTATATGTTTTTATTTGTTTTATAGCGCCACCATGTGGCCAATCGACGCAATTTTTTTACTGTGACCTCAGATTGACCTCTTACACATGTGTACCAAGTTTGGTGAAGTTTACTTAATTACTTCTTGAGTTATAGCCATTTTAGTAAAATAGGCTCCTCCCACAACGTTAATTTTGCACCCCCTAGCGACCATTAATCGAAATTTCAACTTTTTTTCGATAATTATTGATCTTCAGACTCCAGAGAACAATTCCGCACTGGTTTGGTTCCGATCGGGCGAAAAACCAGGGACTAGTTCGCAAAAGTAGGTTTTTGACAAAATTCAAAATGGCGAAAAATCTATCATGGCGGAAATGAAATCGGAGATATACGTTTTTTTCTTCAGGAGCTCTGGATTTCAATGATATAAGACACTTGAAGCTACGCCTTACGGTCTGGGAGTTCTGAGCAGTTTTGCGCTTTTGATTGCTATAGCGCCACCTATGGGCCGATTGGGCTGAGTCCGTGTATCTGAGTAGCGAGCAATAGTACTACCATCTGGCAAAGTTTCAAGTCTCTAGGTCTTACGGTTTGGGCTGCACGATGCGTTTTATGGCGGAAAAATAATAATAATAAAAATCAGGACGATTACAATAGGGTTTCAGCACTTCGTGCTTGAACCCCTAATAATAAAAATCAGCACAATTACAATAGGGTTTCAGCATTTCATGCTTGAACCCCTAATAAAAATCCTTACAATAACAATAGGGTTTCAGCACTTCGTGCTTGAACCCCTAATAATAATAATAATAATAATAATAATAAAAATCAGCACAATTACAATAGGGTTTCAGCACTTCGTGCTTGAACCCCTAATAATAATAATTAAAGCTGCAAGCAGCATTTATCGGGGTTCAAGCAGTTAAGGCCTTTAAGGCATTTAAGCACAAAAGCATCAAAAGTTATTAAGATTTATTTAGCAAGCTTGTAACCACTGACATAATAGATGGAAAAGACCATTTACAGCCAATACAGGCAATTTACCATGGGATATATATGGTTTTAAAGCTTTTTAACAGTTATAGCGCCAGCTATGGTCCGATCTCCATAAAATTGTTTACTGTGACCTCAAATTGAACCCATACACATGTGTACTGAGTTTGGTGAAGATATCTCATTTACTTCTTGAGTTATAGCCATTTTAGTAAAATAGGCTCCTCCCACAACAATTTAGCACATTCTAGTATTATTTACTATGATTCTAGCATGATTTGCCATATTCTAGCATAATTTACCATGATATACTACATTCTAGTATGAATTTCCATTGTTTACTGTGATTCTAGCATGGATTACCATAGTTTATCATGATTTATCATAGTTTACAATGATTTATCATAGTTTACCATGATTTACCCTGTTCTAGCATAGTTTACCATGATTTACCATGTTCTAGCATGATTTACCATGATATACCACATTCTAACATGATTTACCATAGTTTATTATGATTTATCATGGCTTACCATGATTTACCCTGTTCTAGCATAGTTTACCATGATTTACCATGTTCTAGCATGATGTACCATGATATACTATGTTCTAGAATGATGTACCAGGATTGTAGTATGATTTACCTTGATACACCACATTCTAGTATCATTTATTGATTTACCATGTTTTTAGTGTGATTTAACCATGATTTACCACATTGCTAGCAATTATGTGAAGTATCAGTAAAAATGAAGTGATAAACTCTGACAAAATATGATTGTGCTACAATAGTAATTGTTATATAAGTGATTTTTTAGTGTTTTATTGTTATATAAGTGATTTTTAGTGTCTAATGAATGCAAAAGCATATGTGGGTAGACATTAATAAGTAGAATGGCCAGCAGAGGGCAGTAGAAGACCACATATTGGCTCACTTTCACTTTAAACTTCTTGATTTTCACCATTTTTCTGCACTAAAGCAAACCAGTTTTTCCATTTTAAATCCATAATGCATGTTAACACACACACACACACACACACACACACACACACACACACACACACACACACACACACACACACACAAGACAAATGTTGTTTTTTCAATGCTATTGGGATATGTCATTATGAAAATATATTTGAATGGTCTATAAACATTTCACAAAGTCTTTGTAAGCTATTAATCAGATCATTCAGAATTTATTCAGAAACCTAAGACTACACACACACATTATATTGTAGATACAGACATTTGAAATATATGATGTGATCAAACTGTCAATACTAATAATTTAACAGATGGATTTTTGACTAAATGTAATTGTAAATGTTAAAATAGTGATTTTATAAAGTCTAAATATAAATTATAGAACAATATGACAACATGACTATTTTAAACAGCAGGGGGCAGTAAAATACCACTTCTTGGCTTAATATGCCATTATATTCATATCATTTTCACCTTTTTAACTGTTATAGAGGCAAATTTTGTCAGATCTGTCTGAAAATGTTCATGCATGTTCAGAGTGATATTTCACATGTTCTGACTTGCTTTTAAGAAGGTTTGAACATTCATTAAAGAGATATAGGCTTTCGGGGACACTTGGTAAAGGCCACATTTTGAAGTGAACCTATTATAGCTATCCAAATGAAGTAGTTCAACTTTTTCTGACAATTATTGTTCTAGTGAGTCCAGAGAATTGTATTGCACTAGTTTTTAACATTATGATATGAAAATTATATGATCAGAGATGGAAAAGACCATTTACAGTCAATACAGGCAGTTTACCATAGGAAATATATGGTTTTAAAGATTTTTAACAGTTATAGCGCCACCTATCGTCCGATCTCCATGAAATTTTGCATGCTTGTTAATGATGTTATGTCACATAAGTTCACCAATTTTTGTGAAGTTCTGGGTTTTTATTTAGGATTTATAGGCTTTTTAATGTATTTTTCCATGCCCATTTTATAAATGATCCTATTACAGCCATCCAAATGCAAAAGTTCAACTTTTTTTTGATAATTATTGATCTAGAGAGTCCAGAGAATTGTCCTAGACTGGTCTGGTTCCGATCGGGCAAAAAACCTAGGACTAGTTCGCAAAAGTAGGTTTTAGACATATTCATGAATATTTAATGAACGGTTTGATTGACAGAAATGGTTCTTGAGGCAAAGTTGTTCAGCATGAGCAGATATATCAAATGATATGCTTTTTGTGACGATAAGTGTAACACCACGTGATTACAGAGCCAAAAAACTCGTTAGCGCCAACTAGTGGCCGATTTCTTTCAAAATTCTTACAGACCTCTAGGGCCATGAGTCGAACATGCCCATCGAGTTTCGTTCCGATCGGCCTCCGTTAACCTTGTCTAATAGGTGCTCAACTTCATTGGCCAATGGCGGCCATGTTTTTTGAGATACGCCAATGTCCTCATAGACATACATGGCACCTTGGACCAAGACACTGCATACCAATTTTCAAGTCAATCGGACTAACGGTCAGGTGGTTATAGCCCTTTTCATGTTTTTTTCATGTTATAGCGCCACCTAGTGTTCAATCGTCGCGATTTTTTTACTGTGACCCCAGAATGAACCCATACACATGTGTACCGAGTTTGGTGAAGCTATCTTATTTACTTTTTAAGTTATAGCCATTTTAGTAAAATAGGCTCCTCCCACAACGATTATTTTGCGCCCCCTAGCGTCCATGAATCGAAATTTCAACATTTTTTCGATAATTATTGATCTTCAGACTCCAGAGAACATTTCTGCACTGGTTTGGCTCCGATCGGGCAAAAAACCAGGGACTAGTTCGCAAAAGTAGATTTTCGACAAAATTCAAAATGGCGGAAAATCTATCATGACGGAAATGAAATCGGAGATATACGTTTTGTTCGTCAGGCGTCCAGCTTTCCAATGATATAAGACACTTGAGTCTGCGACATACGGTCTAGGAGTTATGAGCAGTTTCGCGCTTTTGGTTGCTATAGCGCCACCTATGGGCCAATCGGGGTCATAATCTCTGAACCTCTCCTCGATTTTTGTACTACCATCTGGCAAAGTTTCAATGCTCTAGCCCTTACGGTTTGGGCTGCACGATGCGTTTTACGGCAGAAGAATAATAATAATAATAATAATAATTAAAGCTGCAAGCAGCATTTATCGGGGTTCAAGCAGTTAAGGTCTTTAAGGCATTTAAGCACAAAAGCATCAAAAGTTATTAAGATTTATTTAATAAGCATGTAACCACTGACATAATAGATGGAAAAGACCATTTACAGCCAATACAGGCAATTTACCATGTGATATATATGGTTTTAAAGCTTTTTAACAGTTATAGCGCCACCTATGGTCCGATCTCCATAGAATTGTTTACTGTGACCTCAAATTGAACCCATACACATGTGTACTGAGTTTGGTGAAGATATCTCATTTACTTCTTGAGTTATAGCCATTTTAGTAAAATAGGCTCCTCCCACAACAATTTAGCATATTCTAGTATTATTTACTATGATTCTAGCATGATTTGCCATATTCTAGCATAATTTACCATGATATACTACATTCTAGTATGATTTACCATTGTTTACTGTGATTCTAGCATGGATTACCATAGTTTATCATGATTTATCATAGTTTACCATGATTTATCATAGTTTACCATGATTTACCCTGTTCTAGCATAGTTTACCATGATTTACCATGTTCTAGCATGATTTACCATGATATACCACATTCTAACATGATTTACCATAGTTTATTATGATTTATCATGGCTTACCATGATTTACCCTGTTCTAGCATAGTTTACCATGATTTACCATGTTCTAGCATGATGTACCATGATATACCATGTTCTAGAATGATGTACCAGGATTGTAGTATGATTTACCTTGATACACCATATTCTAGTATTATTTATTATGATTTACCATGTTTTTAGTGTGATTTACCATGATTTACCACATTGCTAGCAATTATGTGAAGTATCAGTAAAAATGAAGTGATAAACTCTGACAAAATATGATTGTGCTACAATAGTAATTGTTATATAAGTGATTTTTTAGTGTTTTATTGTTATATAAGTGATTTTTAGTGTCTAATGAATGCAAAAGCATATGTGAGTAGACTTCATTAATAAGTAGAATGGCCAGCAGAGGGCAGTAGAAGACCACATATTGGCTCACTTTCACTTTAAACTTCTTGATTTTCACCATTTTTCTGCACTAAAGCAAACCAGTTTTTCCATTTTAACTCCATAATGCATGTTTACACACACACACACACACACACACACACACACACACAAAGACAAATGTTGTTGTTGTTTTTTCAATGCTATTGGGATATGTCATTATGAAAATATATTTGAATGGTCTATAAACATTTCACAAAGTCTTTGCAAGCTATTAATCAGATGATTCAGAATTTATTCAGAAACCTAAGACTACACACACACATTATGTTGTAGATGCAGACATTTGAAATGTATGATGTGATCAAACTGTCAATACTAATACTTTAACAGATGGATTTTGACTAAATGTAATTGTAAATGTTAAAATAGTGATTTTATAAAGTCTAAATATAAATTATAGAACAAAATGACTATTTTGAACAGCAGGGGGCAGTAAAATACCACTTATTGGCTTAACATGCCATTATAATCATATCATTTTCACCTTTTTAACTGTTATAGAGGCACATTTTGTCTGATCTGTCTGAAAATTTTCATGCATGTTCAGAGTGATATTTCACATGTTCTGACTTGTTTTTAAGAAGGTCTGAGTCATTCACTAAAGAGATATAGGCTTTCGGGGACACTTGGTAAAGGCTACATTTTGAAGTGAACCTATTATAGCTATCCAAATGAAGTAGTTCAACTTTTTCTGACAATTATTGATCTAGTGAGTCCAGAGAATTGTATTGCACTAGTTTTGAACATTATGATATGAAAATTATATGATCAGAGATGGAAAAGACCATTTACAGCCAATACAGGCAACATACCATAGGAAATATATGGTTTTAAAGCTTTTTAACAGTTATAGCGCCACCTATCGTCCGATCTCCATAAAATTTTGCATGCTTGTTAATGATGTTATGACACATAGGCTGACCAATTTTTGTGAAGTTCTGAGTTTTCATTTAGGATTTATAGGCTTTTGAGTGTATTTTACCACACCCATTTTATAAATGACCCTATTACAGCCATACAAATGCAAAAGTTCAACTTTTTTTTGATAATTATTGATCTAGAGAGTCCAGAGAATTGTCCTAGACTGGTCTGGTTCCGATCGGGTGAAAAACCTAGGACTAGTTCGCAAAAGTAGGTTTTAGACATATTCGTGAATATTTAATGAACGGTTTGATTGACAGCAATGGTTCTTGAGGCAAAGTTGTTCAGCATGAGCAGATCTATCAAATGATATGCATATTGTGTGGATGAGTGTAACACCACGTGATTACAGAGCCATAAAACTCGTTAGCGCCAAATAGTGGCCGATTTATTTCAAAATTGTTACAGACCTCTAGGGCCATGAGACAAACATGCCCATCGAGTTTCGTTCCGATCGGCCTCCGTTAACCTTGTCTAATCGGTGCTCAAACTTCATTGGCCGATGGCGGCCATGTTTTTTGAGATACGCCAATGTCCTCATAGACATACATGGCACCTTGGACCAAGACACTGCATACCAATTTTCAAGTCAATCGGACTAACGGTCAGGTGGTTATAGCCTGTTTTATGTTTTTTTCATGTTATAGCGCCACCATGTGGCCAATCGCCGAGATTTTTTTACCGTGACCTCAGATTGACCTCTTACACATGTGTACCAAGTTTGGTTAAAATACCTCTTTTACTTCTGGAGTTATAGCCATTTTAGTAAAATAGGCTCCTCCCACAACGTTAATTTTGCACCCCCTAGCGACCGTGAATCGAAATTTCAACTTTTTTTCGATAATTATTGATCTTCAGACTCCAGTGAACAATTCTGCACTGGTTTGGTTCCGATCGGGCGAAAAACCAGGGACTAGTTCGCAAAAGTAGATTTTCAACAAAATTCAAAATGGCGGAAAATCTATCATGGCGGAAATAAAATCGGAGATATACGTTTTGTTCGTCAGGCGTCCAGCTTTCCAATGATATAAGACACTTGAGTCTAGGACTTACGGTCTAGGAGTTATGAGCAGTTTCGCGCTTTTGGTTGCTATAGCGCCACCTATGGGCCAATCGGGGTCATAATTTGATAACCTCTCCTCGATTTTTGTACTACCATATGGCAAAGTTTCAAAGCTCTAGCCCTTACGGTTTGGGCTGCACGATGCGTTTTACGGCGGAATAATAATAATAATAATAATAATAATAAAAATCAGCACAATTACAATAGGGTTTCAGCACTTCGTGCTTGAACCCCTAATAATAAAAATCAGTACAATTACAATAGGGTTTCAGCACTTCGTGCTTGAACCCCTAATAAAAATCAGCACAATTACAATAGGGTTTCAGCACTTCGTGCTTGAACCCCTAAAAATCAGCACAATTACAATAGGGTTTCAGCACTTCGTGCTTGAACCCCTAATTAAAGCTGCAAGCAGCATTTATCGGGGTTCAAGCAGTTAAAGCCTTTTAGGCATTTAAGCACAAAAGCATCAAAAGTTATTAAGATTTATTTAGCAAGCATGTAACCACGGACATAATAGATGGAAAAGACCATTTACAGCCAATACAGGCAGTTTACCATGGGATATATATGGTTTTAAAGCTTTTTAACAGTTATAGCACCACCTATGGTCCGATCTCCATAAAAATGTTTACTGTGACCTCAAATTGAACCCATACACATGTGTACTGAGTTTGGTGAAGATATCTCATTTACTTCTTGAGTTATAGCCATTTGAGTAAAATAGGCTCCTCCCACAACAATTTACCACATTCTAGTATTATTTACTATGATTCTAGCCTGATTTGCCATATTCTAGCATGATTTACCATGATATACTACATTCTAGTATGATTTACCATTGTTTACTGTGATTGTGGCATGGTTTACCATAGTTTATCATGATTTATCATAGTTTACCATGATTTATCATAGTTTACCATGATTTACCCTGTTCTAGCATAGTTTACCATGATTTATCATGTTCTAGCATGATTTACCATGATATAGCACATTCTAACATGATTTACCATAGTTTATCATGATTTATCATGGCTTACCATGATTTACCCTGTTGTAGCATAGTTTACCATGATTTACCATGTTCTAGCATGATGTACCATGATATACCATGTTCTAGAATGATGTACCAGGATTCTAGTATGATTTACCTTGATACACAACATTCTAGTATTATTTATTATGATTTACCATGTTTTTAGCGTGATTTACCATGATTTACCACATTGCTAGCAATTATGTGAAGTATCAGTACAAATGAAGTGATACACTCTGACAAAATATGATTGTGCTACAATAGTACTTGTTATATAAGTTATTTTTTAGTGTCTTATTGTTATATAAGTGATTTTTAGTGTATAATGAATGCAAAAGCATATGTGAGTAGACTTCATTAATAAGTAGAATGGCCAGCAGAGGGCAGTAGAAGACCACTTATTGGCTCACTTTCACTTTAAACTTCATGATTTTCACCATTTTTCTGTACTAAAGCAAACCAGTTTTTCCATTTTAACTCCATAATGCATGTACACACACACACACACACACACACACACACACACACACACAAAGATATTTGAAATATATGATGTGATCAAACTGTCAATACTAATACTGATTTATCATAGTTTACCATGATTTACCCTGTTCTAGCATAGTTTACCATGATGTATCATGTTCTAGCATGATTTACCATGATATAGCACATTCTAACATGATTTACCATAGTTTATCATGATTTATCATGGCTTACCATGATTTACCATGATTTACAGATGGATTTTGAGTAAATGTAATTGTAAATGTTAAAATAGGGATTTTATAAAGTCTAAATATAAATTATAGAACAATATGACAAAATGACTATTTTAAACAGCAGGGGGCAGTAGAATACCACTTATTGGCTTAATATGCCATTATATCCATATCATTTTCACCTTTTTAACTTTTATAGAGGCAAATTTTGTCCGATCTGTCTGAAAATTTTCATGCATGTTCAGAGTGATATTTCACATGTTCTGACTTGTTTTTAAGAAGGTTTGAACATTCATTAAAGAGATATAGGCTTTCGGGGACACTTGGTAAAGGCCACATTTTGAAGTGAACCTATTATAGCTATCCAAATGAAGTAGTTCAACTTTTTCTGACAATTATTGTTCTAGTGAGTCCAGAGAATTGTATTGCACTAGTTTTGAACATTATGATATGAAAATTATATGATCAGAGATGGAAAAGACCATTTACAGCCAATACAGGCAACGTACCATAGGAAATATATGGTTTTAAAGCTTTTTAACAGTTATAGTGCCACCTATCGTCCGATCTCCATAAAATTTTGCATGCTTGTTAATGATGTTATGTCACATAGGCTGACCAATTTTTGTGAAGTTCTGAGTTTCCATTTAGGATTTATAGGCTTTTTAGTGTATTTTGCCACGCCCCTTTTCTAAATGACCCTATTACAGCCATCTACATGCAAAAGTTCAACTTTTTTTTGATAATTATTTATCTAGAGAGTCCACAGAATTGTCCTAGACTGGTCTGGTTCCGATCGGGCGAAAAACCAGGGACTAGTTCGCAAAAGTAGGTTTTTAACATATTCATGAATATTTAATGAACGGTTTGATTGACAGCAATGGTTTTAGAGGCAAAGTTGTTCAGCATGAGCAGATCTATCAAATGATATGCATTTTGTGACGATAAGTGTAACACCACGTGATTACAGAGCCATAAAACTCGTTAGCGCCAACTAGTGGCCGATTTTTTTCAAAATTCTTACAGACCTTTAGGGCCATGAGACAAACATGCCCATCGAGTTTCGTTCCGATCGGCCTCCGTTAACCTTGTCTAATAGGTGCTCAAATTTCATTGGCCGATGGCGGCCATGTTTTTTGAGATACGCCAATGTCCTCATAGACATACATGGCACCTTAGACCAAGACACTGCATACCAATTTTCAAGTCAATCGGACTAACGGTCAGGTGGTTATAGCCTGTTTTATGTTTTTTTCATGTTATAGCGCCACCAAGTGGCCGATAGCCGCGATTTTTTTACTGTGACCTCAGATTGACCTCTTACATATGTGTACCAAGTTTGGTGAAGATACCTCATTTACTTCTGGAGTTATAGCCATTTTAGTAAAATAGGCCCCTCCCACAACGTACATTTTAGCACCCCTTAGCGTCCATGAATCGAAATTTCAACTTTTTTTCGATAATTATTGATAAACAGACTCTAGAGAACATTTCTGCACTGGTTTGGTTCCGATTGGGCGAAAAACCACGGACTAGTTCACAAAAGTAGGTTTTGGACAAAATTCAAAATGGCGGAAAAATTTGCATACCGGAAATGAAATCGGAGATATACATTTTATTCTCCAGGCATCCAGCTTTCCAATGATATAAGACACTTGAGTCTAGGACTTACGGTCTAGGAGTTATGAGCAGTTTCGCGCTTTTGGTTGCTATAGCGCCACCTATGGGCCAATCGGGGTCATAATTTGATAACCTCTCCTCGATTTTTGTACTACCATATGGCAAAGTTTCAAAGCTCTAGCCCTTACGGTTTGGGCTGCACGATGCGTTTTACGGCGGAATAATAATAATAATAATAATTAAAGCTGCAAGCAGCATTTATCGGGGTTCAAGCAGTTAAGGCCTTTAAGGCATTTAAGCACAAAAGCATCAAAAGTTATTAAGATTTATTTAGCAAGCTTGTAACCACTGACATAATAGATGGAAAAGACCATTTACAGCCAATACAGGCAATTTACCATGGGATATATATGGTTTTAAAGCTTTTTAACAGTTATAGCGCCAGCTATGGTCCGATCTCCATAAAATTGTTTACTGTGACCTCAAATTGAACCCATACACATGTGTACTGAGTTTGGTGAAGATATCTCATTTACTTCTTGAGTTATAGCCATTTTAGTAAAATAGGCTCCTCCCACAACAATTTAGCACATTCTAGTATTATTTACTATGATTCTAGCATGATTTGCCATATTCTAGCATAATTTACCATGATATACTACATTCTAGTATGATTTACCATTGTTTACTGTGATTCTAGCATGGATTACCATAGTTTATCATGATTTATCATAGTTTACAATGATTTATCATAGTTTACCATGATTTACCCTGTTCTAGCATAGTTTACCATGATTTACCATGTTCTAGCATGATTTACCATGATATACCACATTATAACATGATTTACCATAGTTTATTATGATTTATCATGGCTTACCATGATTTACCCTGTTCTAGCATAGTTTACCATGATTTACCATGTTCTAGCATGATGTACCATGATATACCATGTTCTAGAATGATGTACCAGGATTGTAGAATGATTTACCTTGATACACCACATTCTAGTATTATTTATTATGATTTCCATGTTTTTAGTGTGATTTAACCATGATTTACCACATTGCTAGCAATTCTGTGAAGTATCAGTAAAAATGAAGTGATAAACTCTGACAAAATATGATTGTGCTACAATAGTAATTGTTATATAAGTGATTTTTTAGTGTTTTATTGTTATATAAGTGATTTTTAGTGTCTAATGAATGCAAAAGCATATGTGAGTAGACTTCATTAATAAGTAAAATGGCCAGCAGAGGGCAGTAGAAGACCACATATTGGCTCACTTTCACTTTAAACTTCTTGATTTTCACCATTTTTCTGCACTAAAGCAAACCAGTTTTTCCATTTTAACTCCATAATGCATGTTTACACACACACACACACACACACACACACACAAAGACAAGTGTTGTTGTTTTTTCAATGCTATTGGGATGTCATTATGAATGGTCTATAAACATTTCACAAAGTCTTTGTAAGCTATTAATCAGATGATTCAGAATTTATTCAGAAACCTAAGACTACACACACACATTATGTTGTAGATGCAGACATTTGAAATGTATGATGTGATCAAACTGTCAATACTAATACTTTAACAGATGGATTTTGACTAAATGTAATTGTAAATGTTAAAATAGTGATTTTATAAAGTCTAAATATAAATTATAGAACAATATGACAAAATGACTATTTTGAACAGCAGGGGGCAGTAAAATACCACTTATTGGCTTAACATGCCATTATAATCATATAATTTTCACCTTTTTAACTGTTATAGAGGCAAATTTTGTCTGATCTGTCTGAAAATTTTCATGCATGTTCAGAGTGATATTTCACATGTTCTGACTTGTTTTTAAGAAGGTCTGAGTCATTCATTAAAGAGATATAGGCTTTCGGGGACACTTGGTAAAGGCTACATTTTGAAGTGACCCTATTATAGCTATCCAAATGAAGTAGTTCAACTTTTTCTGACAATTATTGATCTAGTGAGTCCAGAGAATTGTATTGCACTAGTTTTGAACATTATGATATGAAAATTATATGATCAGAGATGGAAAAGACCATTTACAGCCAATACAGGCAACATACCATAGGAAATATATGGTTTTAAAGCTTTTTAACAGTTATAGCGCCACCTATCGTCCGATCTCCATAAAATTTTGCATGCTTGTTAATGATGTTATGACACATAGGCTGACCAATTTTTGTGAAGTTCTGAGTTTTCATTTAGGATTTATAGGCTTTTGAGTGTATTTTGCCACACCCATTTTATAAATGACCCTATTACAGCCATACAAATGCAAAAGTTCAACTTTTTTTTGATAATTATTGATCTAGAGAGTCCAGAGAATTGTCCTAGACTGGTCTGGTTCCGATCGGGCGAAAAACCTAGGACTAGTTCGCAAAAGTAGGTTTTAGATATATTCGTGAATATTTAATGAACGGTTTGATTGACAGCAATGGTTCTTGAGGCAAAGTTGTTCAGCATGAGCAGATCTATCAAATGATATGCATATTGTGTGAATGAGTGTAACACCACGTGATTACAGAGCCATAAAACTCGTTAGCGCCAACTAGTGGCCGATTTCTTTCAAAATTCTTACAGACCTCTAGGGCCATGAGACGAACATGCCCATCGAGTTTCGTTCCGATCGGCCTCCGTTAACCTTGTCTAATCGGTGCTCAAACTTCATTGGCCGATGGCGGCCATGTTTTTTGAGATACGCCAATGTCCTCATAGACATACATGGCACCTTGGACCAAGACACTGCATACCAATTTTCAAGTCAATCGGACTAACGGTCAGGTGGTTATAGCCTGTTTTATGTTTTTTTCATGTTATAGCGCCACCATGTGGCCAATCGCCGCGATTTTTTTACCGTGACCTCAGATTGATCTCTTACACATGTGTACCAAGTTTGGTTGAAATACCTCTTTTACTTCTGGAGTTATAGCCATTTTAGTAAAATAGGCTCCTCCCACAACGTTAATTTTGCACCCCCTAGCGACCGTGAATCGAAATTTCAACTTTTTTTCGATAATTATTGATCTTCAGACTCCAGAGAACAATTCTGCACTGGTTTGGTTCCGATCGGGAAAAAAACCACGGACTAGTTCGCAAAAGTAGGTTTTGAACAAAATTCAAAATGGCGGAAAAATTTACATACCGGAAATGAAATCGGAGATATACGTTTTGTTCGTCAGGCGTCCAGCTTTCCAATGATATGAGACACTTGAGTCTAGGACTTACGGTCTAGGAGTTATGAGCAGTTTTGCGCTTTTGGTTGCTATAGCGCCACCTATGGGCCAATCGGGGTCATAATTTGATAACCTCTCCTCGATTTTTGTACTACCATATGGCAAAGTTTCAAAGCTCTAGCCCTTACGGTTTGGGCTGCACGATGCGTTTTACGGCGGAATAATAATAATAATTAAAGCTGCAAGCAGCATTTATCGGGGTTCAAGCAATTAAGGCCTTTAAGGCCTTTAAGCACAAAAGCGTCAAAAGTTATTAAGTTTTATTTATCAAGCATGTAACCACTGACATAATATTTGGAAAAAGACCATTAACAGCCAATACAGGCAGTTTACCATGGGAAATATATGGTTTTAAAGCTTTTTAACAGTTATAGTGCCACTTATGGTCCGATCTCAATAAAATTGTTTACTGTGACCTCAAATTGAACCCATACACATGTGTACTGAGTTTGGTGAAGATATCTCATTTACTTCTTGAGTTATAGCCATTTTAGTAAAATAGGCTCCTCCCACAACAATTGACCACATTCTAGTATTATTTACTATGATTCTAGCATGATTTACCATACTTTATCATGATTTACCATGATATACTACATTCTAGTGTGATTTACCATTGTTTACTGTGATTCTAGCATGGTTTACCATATTTTACCATGATTTATCATAGTTTACCATGATTTACCCTGTTCTGGCATAGTTTACCATGATTACCATGTTTTAGCATGATGTACTATGATATACCACGTTCGAGAATGATGTATCAGGATTCTAGTAAGATTTACCTTGATACACCACATTCTAGTATTATTTACTATGATTTACCATGTTTTTAGCATGATTTACCATGATTTACCACATTGCTAGCAATTATGTGAAGTATCAATACAAATGAAGTGATAAACTCTGACAAAATATGATTGTGCTACAATCGTAATTGTTATATAAGTGATTTTTTAGTGTCTTATTTTTAAATAAGTGATTTTTTTAGTGTCTAATGAATGCAAAAACATGTGAGTAGACTTCATTAATAAGTAGAATGGCCAGCAGAGGGCAGTAGAAGACCACTTATTGCCTCACTTTCATTTTAAACCTCTTGATTTTCACCAGTTTTCTGCACTAAAGAAAACCAGTTTTTCCATGTTAACTCAATAATGCATGCTTACACACACACACACACACACACACAAATGTTGTTTTTTCAATGCTATTGGGATATGTCATTATGAAAATATATTTGAATGGTCTATAAACATTTCACAAAGTCTTTGTAAACTATTAATCAGATTCAAAGTTTCAAAGCTCTAGCCCTTACGGTTTGGGCTGCACGATGCGTTTTACGGCGGAATAATAATAATAATTAAAGCTGCAAGCAGCATTTATCGGGGTTCAAGCAGTTAAGGCCTTTAAGGCCTTTAAGCACACAAGCATCAAAAGACATTACGTTTTATTTAGCAAGCATTTAACAACTGCCATCATAGATTAAAAAAAGTCAATTTACAGCCAATACAGGCAGTTTACCATAGGAAATATATGGTTTTAAAGCGTTTTTACAGTTATAGCACCTTTTTGCCTGAGTCTTCTTACAGTCTTGCCTGATCTCCACCACTTTTATTAGTAGTACTCAAAGTGTGCCCATATATATGTGTCAAATTTGTTGTAAATATGTAATTTTGATAAGGAGTTTAGACAATTATATTCAGTGGCGTAACGAGCCAACACCGGGCCCTTAAATAGGATTATCAAGGCGGGCCCCTTGATGACGCAATTGATGACATTGATGACGCAATGTCCGCGAGTAGGCTACCATAAATAGGGCAGGATATGATCATACACAGCATATAAGAGATGAGATGACTAACAAAATCAGGAGGAGCTTACGCTCACCAAAAAAAAAAAAAAAAAAAAAAAAAAAAAAAACACTGGTGACAGTGCACCATAACACATTGTTAGGCCTAGGTCCAAATACATAAAAAAGATGCTCTCTTACATTATAGCAGGATTTTCCGGGCTTTCCTATATGCAACTGCAAAGTTGTCGATTAGATCAGGATTGTGCGCACGGGCATTCTCAATTGACCCTTCGCAGGGAGTTTGATTGACAGACGATCTGACTAATCATAATCCGCCATTTTGTCCCACAAAGCAGTCAGGAGAGTTAGTAGATTTACTTTGGAGGATTTAAATTTGAAAAACAAAGTGTACTGACGTCTTAGCACTTTAACCCTCTGGGGTCTGGGGTGTTTTTGGGGTCCTTGAGATGTTCTGACATGCCCTGACATTTGTGCTTTTTTCAGTTGCTTATAAACATATTAATGGCAAAAAAAAAATTACACACTATTTAGCACAAACAGGGCTACCATAATATGTGAGCAACAAGAATGTACATGTCTGCATTTTTGAGAGAATAATGTTTATGCGTGGTTATTGAAAAAACTAAAAACTAAAGTTTCTGAAATAAGGCCACAAAACACATACTAAATATGTGGCAATAAGACTTTTGACTAATGGATTTCATCGCCTAGTGTTTTTTCTTCAAAATGATATGAAAATCATCCTGCCTAATCATCCACAAAAAAACGATACATTGATTTTAGTTTTGTGAAACACTTTTAGTTTGGAAAGCCAATATGCGGATGGGGCGTAAACGCTCCAACAGCATCATGCATATGTAGTAGTTCTTAAGTAGCATACTTAATGAGCCATTCATTCAGGTGACGTGTCACCTATAGCTAACTTAAATATACAAGCTTCATAAAAATGATCATTCTAGGAGAAAATTTCAGATGGCATTTAGAGGCTTTTGCATCTGAACTCTTCATATATACACACACACATATATATATATATATATGCATGCACATACATACTTTATAATCTTTTCAAAACTAGTCAACGTCTTTCAAAACTAAAGTATACATTTTATCATACGTATTTCAAAGTAAAGGATTCATTAGTTAGTTGATGACTTTATTTTTGACAAAACACATACAGTATATATTCCTCATCTCAGTATAGCAATAGAGTTTGCTAAAAGCTGTTCATTCAATACAGCAGTATTTGAAAATCGATCATATTTTGTAAAATTACATTTATATTTGCATTTATGTCAAAACCTAGACACTTTTAAACATCAAAAGGACATTTATTAATATTAGAGATGCACCGATTCATCGGCTGGTGACCGGAATTGGCCGATTTTCACGTGATCGGCCATGACCGGCGACCGGCCGGTCAGTCTGACATATGCCGATTTTATGCCGGTCAAATGCACTCGGGCGCCGCATGATTAACCTTTTGAGCGGTACGGTCTCATATATGGTATTTTTATGTGCTCCTGCCCTGAGTAATGTTACGGTGCCACATTTAGGATGTTCAGTGACGTCGCATAACTGCCAGATTCAAACTGTGCTCTCGCGCGTTGGTTGGCGCTGAGCCAGAGTCGGACGCGTTCAGCGCTGTCATATATCACAACTAAGCAGTGTTTTCAACCTCATAATGTTTATTTTAGGTTTCAGATATTTAAATACACATAAGCACGAGTAAAACAATACATTTGGAGTTTGTAAAATACACACTGATGTCTGTGGAAGCAGCAATAACAATCTATTCAAATATAATTTGCCGACATGTGTTAACGTTATTCATATCAGACAAACATAGTGAAAGTAACTTAACTATAAAGTTTACTCTATTCTTCTCAGTTCACCGGCCACTTTCTTGCATTTATTTCGGGAGAAACTGATGAATTCACGTGCTGTAAATCCGACTGACAGGACAACATTGCGGCGCCCATCTCATGTTATAGATCAAGATTATTTATAAAGGTTTTTAAACGACCAAACACACTCACTTACACGTATTTGAGAATCGGAATAACAGATAGGCTGATTGATGACATGGTAAGCAAGTTTGTGAATATTTTGAATAAAAAAGGAAAAGCGGAATAAAAGCGACACATCTGTCATACAGTATTATTGTGGCTGCGGTGTATCGCGTGACGCGTCGCTATGGAAACATTAAAGGGAACGTTCGCCTCGAATGAAAAAACTCACTCTGGGGCAGGGGGTGTCAGTTAGAATATTTTAAACTTACGCGTGAAAGGGTTAAAAGATCGAAAATAAATATCTGTGTGTGCTGTAAAGTGGTTAGAATTTTTTTTAATCGGAATCAGCTAAAATCGGTATCGGCAGGTCAAACTCAATGAAAAATCGGAAATCGGAATCGGCCTACAAAATTGTAATCGGTGCATCTCTAATTAATATGTATTCGTGTCAAAATGACAAATAAACAGATTTTCCTATTCAATTTTGCATGGAAACGCTTCCAAGACGCTTGCGTGTCGCGTGAAAAATAGGCGTCGGTTCTATTTCTAGAATGCACGCGTTTTCCACGCGGCTCGTGCCGCGCCTGAGACGCGCGTCTCACACAGGCAGTGTGCAAACTCTAAACTGTTAACATGGATGGGAGCCGAAATAAAAACGGACACGCCACGCAGCTGAGACGCTTACGCCACGCATCCAGTGTTTCACCGGCCTTATCCAGCGGATGTGGGCGTTTCACAGGTTTGTATGGATCGCCTCACATTTGCGTTTGAATAGCGCGGTCTCCGTAGGCGGAGTCACATTAAAACTTAATTAGCTGAGATGAGAACGACTGACATCTCTCTCTTTACATACATATTATATAAACTGTGAATATTTGTTTTTTATAAAAATTACTTCATTTGAAAGAAGATAATTCAAGCTTCATGCCTGTGTGACTGTATGCCTGTTTGACTGAGTATTCGCTGAGTTACAGTTCATTTTCGGACGCGTTTCAGAATTGACTTCACTGACGGAGAGTAGGCAGAACTCGCATCATGTTTATTTTTCTTTATTTGGCGAAAAGCACAACACTTTGTTTTTATTATGAGCATACACAAAAAAAATACACACTAAACAGGATCGATTGATGTATAACACAAGCATATAAGATAAAAATTAATTTTTTTTTTTTTTTTTTTTTTTTGCACTCATACGAAAAAAAACGAGCCTATCGCGCCGGCGCGATAGCCGACCTCAGGGGGTTAAAACAACATTCCTTTTATGTTCATTCATGTTTATTTTAATGCTATAAATTAACTAGAAGGAAGAGATGATCGGTTCACAAGCAGCTTTAACTGAGCCTTGAGTCTACAGCGATCTGTCAGACACATTAAAGAGTCACAAAACGGTATTTATTGTTTAAATGTCTCTAAAAAATGACTACATTTGAAAGGTGAGACTTTTGGCGCTTTTCCATTACCAGTACCAGCTCAACTCAACTTGACTCGACTCGACTCGGCTCGCTTTTCGCTCCGTTTTCCATTGCAGATAGTACCTCCACAATAGTACCTGGTCGTCATAGCTACGCCGCAGGAAACTGCCGTGACTTAATTTTCTACGCGAGATACATCCGCTGCCACACACAATGGACAATGGAGGAAATCGAGTGTATGCTGTTTTTGGATGTTTTTGTTTTTGCTGTTTTTTATTCAAGATACTCCGTCTGGCGCGTGCAATGATGACGCAGTGAATAGTGATGATTCTCTCTGACCAATCAGCAGTCTGCCGTGTTTTCACGTCACATTTTAGTATCGCCTCAGCGTGCCCCAGCTCGCTTAGAACCTCGCCGGAGGTGGTACGAAAAAAAGTACCTGGCAGCAGGTACAGGTACAACTTTTACACAGTGGAAAACCAAACAAAGCCGAGTCGAGTCGAGTCGAGCCGAGCCGAGCCGAGGTGAGCCTGAGGCGAGCTGGTACTGTGTAGTGGAAAAGCACCATTTGTTTCATATCAAAAGTACTTGTCTGTCAGCGCGCAGTCTCCTCTGATCCGCAATGTATTTTTCACTGCGTGAGAACTTGGTGTGGTGTGAGAGTGGCGTCGCTTGTCAGACATAGCAACAGTAACTAAAGTGGGCGGGTCTTTGCGAATGGTCATTGACAGTATGGACGGGGATTCACCAGTCCCAATTCAAAACAAATTTCATGACAATCCATCATTGTTTGTTTCAAATATGTGAGAGTATCAAAATGATCCATGGGTGAAATTGATTCATTTTTTTGTCAGTTCCTATCATAATTTTAACATTTTGGCGTTATTGTTTAGCTATTTACCTATGTTTTCAAATTTCCTTTGTTTTTTTGTTGTTGCCTCGATCGGACTAACGGCTTTGAAGATAAACACAATTTTTTAAAGCTCTAAATGACACTTACAAAAACCATAAGGCGAAACCTGGCATGTTTGGTATTGTTGGACTCGGCAAGGATTCAGGAGTGTTAGGAGGTCACTCCTGTGAAAAAACACTGGCTTGAAACTTCTAAGGCTCCTTCAAGGCATTGTGCCAATGACATATACTGAGTTTTTTTAGATACACCAATGTTCTCATAGACTATCATGGCACCCTGGACAAAGACACGGGCTGCGTTCGAAACCGCATACTTCCCTACTATTTAGTATGGGAAAAAGAGTACGAATTCAAAGTATGTACAAATCCAAAAGAGTAGGCGAGAATTACCTGGGTGACGTACTAATTATCGCGAGATTCGGATTTAAGTGCGTTCGAATATGCCTACTTTCCTACTATATAGTAGGCGAAAACAGTACGTGAAGGAAGCAGTACGTTAGAAACATCAGTATTTACAAAAGAGTAGGCGAGAAGTTCCCGGATGGCTTACTGCTTCTGGCTAGATTTTTGAGTGCCCAACGATGGATACTCTTCTATCCCAGGAGGCCACGCGAGAGGATACGTCATTATTAAACATCGCAGAGATCAGCGACGCGGGTGCTTTCAAATGTGAGTAAACACGGCTCCTTGTGTTAAAATTGCATGTTTTGAACTACTGAAGAGTAAACTGTTGAATTGTTGGAGATGTAAAGACGTTACAGTATAGTATAGTTGTGATTTTGCTGTAAAAACACGTTTTATTATGTAATGTTATCGCTAACAGGGGAGCTCCAGTAAGGACATGTAAGTTAACTTGCATCTCTAAAGTGAATTTACATAAACCATATAAATCTTAAAGACGATTATTTTAAATGTCTATTTACATCTGACAGGAAAATCTTCAATAAGTATTGCAGAAGAGCACATCACAACATGAAATAGACATCTGAGTGATGAATGTGTGCTATTATGTAGAACAAATAAAGTAATTAAACATAAGTTATCTATTTTATTTGTCCATTAGTACTGTTGATATATTGAGGAACATTTATGTTGGATAAAAAGTTAAAACAACCTCAACATTTAAATGTAGTGTTGAGCTCATAAATCACAGAGGTGATGTGAATCTCGTCTGGATGTTACAGGGACAGATGAACAGATGTGTGTTTATCCGGTGGAGAGTGGCTCATGAAGGCTTTGAGTGAGTATACTACAGAAATGAATAACAAAATCTTTTTAAATATTAAGTTGTAGTTTATTTTAATTATTGTAATTTCAAACAGAGCTATTACAGCACTTTTCTGATTCTTGATTTCTGTGCATTTGCTGCAGAGCTTTTGTGGAGCAGGACCTGCAAGGGAAGATGATGGCGGCGTTTGTGAAAAAAAGCGTTTTTGTCTTCTAAATAATACCGAAATCAAATGACATTGTGCGGTTAAAATTACTGCTTTTGTGTTAAAATTACTGCTTTTGTGTTTTTGTTGTGCATTTTTGTAGGATCTGAAATGCCAGCAGGCTGGTGTGAGCACTGAGGATGAGGAGCCCAGAGCTGAATCCTGGAGATGGTGCCATGGACGAGTCCCTCCATCACTTCACCAGCCCTCACGAGACCCTCCATCACTCCACCTGCCCTCACGAGACCCTCCATCACTCCACCTGCCCTTACGAGTCCCTCCATCACTCCACCAGCCCTTATGAGTCCCTCCATCACTCCACCTGCCCTTATGAGTCCCTCCATCACTCCACCAGCCCTTATTGCCTCAGATTGTGAAGCACAACACATCACGCAACAACCTCAGCGCCTTCAGCCTACATACATGATTGTAGTTTCAATAAAGCTTTGTTTCATGTGTTGACTTGTATATGCATTTGTTTATTGTGTGATGGTGACTTTGATTCATTCTTTTACTAATTTATTGTAAAAACATTGTTGTCAGTAAATAAAATATAATTATTTAATTAATACTTTTTTTATTGTTTGAATGAAAATGTAGATATGTTCACTATATACACATCTAGAGTGTATTCATGCATAGCTATTTCATATGACATACATATTAATGATACTTTACCAAAGATACATTTTTTGCATATAAAATCAACAGTTTTCTCCAAAGGCGAATTTTTGCACAGCTGCCCTTTGTGCAGACATTACAAATGCTGAGGAAAACCATTCTAGGTAGAGCTGTCAAGTTACTGATGTTATGAGGTATAGGATATATATATATATATATATATATATATATATATATATATATATATATCATGGGTTTGCATACATAGTATGAAATTTAAAAATTTTATACACAGGAAAAAAATAACCTACAAGGTTGAATATATTAATATATATTTTCTTAAATAATTCATTATAATACATTTTAAAAAAATGCATATTTTGTTATTTATAGGCCTGAGGGATGAAAAGAGAGTTAAATTCAACAAGAAAAAGAGGACAACAAAGCAGTAATTGCCACCTTTGCTTGTGGTTGAAAATGTTTGGATATAAAATAAAGAAATTAGCAACATATTCAAGAGATGACAATTTTGAGATTTCGTAATAAAAATAAATAATATCGTTAAGGATAAAACGGTGGGTCACATTAGTAGGGTTAAATATAAGAACTTAAATCAACCCTAAATGTATTCACAAAATAAATGGGCAGCAGTTTCTTCAAAAAGACCACAAAATGAGCAAGTTTAATCAATATCAAGATATTTACAGATGGATGAATTAAACGTGTCGTTCAAATCTTTTAAGTTGTTGCGCTTGTGATAATGCGTCGTGGGTCACATGATAACGTCAA
This sequence comes from Squalius cephalus, assembly GCF_949319135.1. Taxonomy (NCBI): domain Eukaryota; kingdom Metazoa; phylum Chordata; class Actinopteri; order Cypriniformes; family Leuciscidae; genus Squalius; species Squalius cephalus. The sequence continues at coordinate 32,068,124 of NC_137127.1, read as the reverse complement.
CATGGCAGATGTCCGGCTCGCATTCATACTCAACGAGATCTTGCTATAAAGTACCTACTCTTTTAGCGCTCATTAAGTAAGTACTTATTGAAATTAAGTACCTACTCATTGAGTATGCGGTTTCGAACGCAGCCACTGCGTGCCAATTTTCAGTAGACCAACAGTTGGGTGCGCTTATAGCTATTTCCATGATTTTTTTCACTGTTATAGCACCACCAAGTGGCCAATTGTCATGATTTTTTTCATGTCAACTCAGATTGACCTTATGACCATGTGTCCCAAGTTTAGCGAAAATATCTCTTTCCGCTCACAAGTTATAACCATTTTATAGTGCCACCAAGTGGCCAATTGTCATGATTTTTTTTCATGTGACCTCAGAATGAGCTCATGAACATGTGTCCCAAGTTTTGCAAAAATATCTCTTTCCGTTCACAAGTTATAACCGTTTTATAGTGCCACCAAGTGGCCAATTGTTGCGATTTTTTTTAAGTGATCTCAGGTTGAGCTCAGGAAGATGTATCCCAAGTTTAGCAAAAAAATCTCTTTCCGTTCACAATTTATAACCGTTTTAGTAAAAGTGGCCCTGGTGCCATCAAATATTTTGGTTCCCCTTATCGAACGTTAATTGAAATTTTTAATTTTTTGGATGATTATTGATTGTCAGACTCCAGAGAATATTCTTGCAGTGGTTTGGTTCCGATCGGGCGAAAAACCAGGGACTAGTTCGCAAAAGTAGGTTTTGGACAAAATTCGACATAGCAGAAAATGTTCCCTGACTACATCCAAATCGGAGATAGCCATTTTGTCCACCTTGAGCCAAGGATTCCAACGATATAAGACACCTGATCCTGGGACAAACGGTCTAAGAGTTATGAGCGATTTTGAAATTTTGGTTGCTGTAGCGCCACCTATGGGCCAATCGGGGTCATACTCTGATAGGTTGTCCCCAAATTGAGGCCTACCATCTGGCCAGGTTTCAAGTCTCTAGGCCTTACGGTTTGTCCTGCACGATGCGTTTTACAAATCCTTACAATTACAATAGGGTTTCAGCATTTCATGCTTGAACCCCTAATAAAAATCAGCACAATTACAATAGGGTTTCAGCACTTCGTGCTTGAACCCCTAAAAATCAGTACAATTACAATAGGGTTTCAGCACTTCGTGCTTGAACCCCTAATAAAAATCAGTACAATTACAATAGGGTTTCAGCACTTCGTGCTTGAACCCCTAATAAGAATGAAGGCTTTTTGCCAGTTATAGCGCCACCTATGGTCCGATCTCCATGAAACTCTGCATGCTTCCTCACCATGTTCTGACACATATGCTCATCAATTTTTGCGACGTTCTGAGTTTTCCTTTGGGATTTATAGGCTTTTGAGTGTATTTTGCCACGCCCTTTTCTAAATGACCCTGTTCCAGCCACCCAAATGCCAAAGTTCAACTTTTTTTTGATAATTATTGATCTAGAGAGTCCAGAGAATTGTCCTAGACTGGTTTGGTTCCGATCGGGCCAAAAACCAGGGACTAGTTCGCAAAAGTAGGTTTTGGACAAAATTCGACATAGCAGAAAATTTTCCCTGCCTACATCCAAATCGGAGATAGCCATTTTGTCCGCCTTGAGCCAACGATTCCAACGATATAAGACACTTGATCCTGGGACAAACGGTCTAAGAGTTATGAGCGATTTTGAACTTTTGGTTGCTGTAGCGCCACCTATGGGCCAATCGGGGTCATACTCTGATAGGTTGTTCCCAAATTGAGGCCTACCATCTGGCCAGGTTTCAAGTCTCTAGGCCTTACGGTTTGTCCTGCGCGATGCGTTTTACGAATCCTTACAATTACAATAGGGTTTCAGCATTTCATGCTTGAACCCCTAATAAGAATGAAGGCTTTTTGACAGTTATAGCGCCACCTATGGTCCGATCTCCATGAAACTCTGCATGCTTCCTGACCATGTTCTGACACATATGCTCATCAATTTTTGTGACGTTCTGAGTTTTCCTTTGGGATTTATAGGCTTTTGAGTGTATTTTGCCACGCCCCTTTTCTAAATGACCCTGTTCCAGCCACCCAAATGCCAAAGTTCAACTTTTTTGTGATAATTATTGATCTAGAGAGTCCAGAGAATTGTCCTAGACTGGTTTGGTTCCGATCGGGCCAAAAACCAGGGACTAGTTCGCAAAAGTAAGTTTTGGACAAAATTCTACATAGCAGAAAATTGTCCCTGCCTACATCCAAATTTGGAGATAGCCATTTTGTCCGACTTGAGCCAAGGATTCCAACGATATAAGACACTTGATCCTGGGACAAACGGTCTAAGAGTTATGAGCGATTTTGAACTTTTGGTTGCTGTAGCGCCACCTATGGGCCAATCGGGGTCATACTCTGATAGGTTGTCCCCAAATTGAGGCCTACCATCTGGCCAGGTTTCAAGTCTCTAGGCCTTACGGTTTGTCCTGCGCGATGCGTTTTACGAATCCTTACAATTACAATAGGGTTTCAGCATTTCATGCTTGAACCCCTAATAAGAATGAAGGCTTTTTGCCAGTTATAGCGCCACCTATGGTCCGATCTCCATGAAACTCTGCATGCTTCCTCACCATGTTCTGACACATATGCTCATCAATTTTTGCGACGTTCTGAGTTTTCCTTTGGGATTTATAGGCTTTTGAGTGTATTTTGCCACGCCCTTTTCTAAATGACCCTGTTCCAGCCACCCAAATGCCAAAGTTCAACTTTTTTTTGATAATTATTGATCTAGAGAGTCCAGAGAATTGTCCTAGACTGGTTTGGTTCCGATCGGGCCAAAAACCAGGGACTAGTTCGCAAAAGTAGGTTTTGGACAAAATTCGACATAGCAGAAAATTTTCCCTGCCTACATCCAAATCGGAGATAGCCATTTTGTCCGCCTTGAGCCAACGATTCCAACGATATAAGACACTTGATCCTGGGACAAACGGTCTAAGAGTTATGAGCGATTTTGAACTTTTGGTTGCTGTAGCGCCACCTATGGGCCAATCGGGGTCATACTCTGATAGGTTGTTCCCAAATTGAGGCCTACCATCTGGCCAGGTTTCAAGTCTCTAGGCCTTACGGTTTGTCCTGCGCGATGCGTTTTACGAATCCTTACAATTACAATAGGGTTTCAGCATTTCATGCTTGAACCCCTAATAAGAATGAAGGCTTTTTGCCAGTTATAGCGCCACCTATGGTCCGATCTCCATGAAACTCTGCATGCTTCCTGACCATGTTCTGACACATATGCTCATCAATTTTTGTGACGTTCTGAGTTTTCCTTTGGGATTTATAGGCTTTTGAGTGTATTTTGCCACGCCCCTTTTCTAAATGACCCTGTTCCAGCCACCCAAATGCCAAAGTTCAACTTTTTTGTGATAATTATTGATCTAGAGAGTCCAGAGAATTGTCCTAGACTGGTTTGGTTCCGATCGGGCCAAAAACCAGGGACTAGTTCGCAAAAGTAAGTTTTGGACAAAATTCTACATAGCAGAAAATTGTCCCTGCCTACATCCAAATGTGGAGATAGCCATTTTGTCCGACTTGAGCCAAGGATTCCAACGATATAAGACACTTGATCCTGGGACAAACGGTCTAAGAGTTATGAGCGATTTTGAACTTTTGGTTGCTGTAGCGCCACCTATGGGCCAATCGGGGTCATACTCTGATAGGTTGTCCCCAAATTGAGGCCTACCATCTGGCCAGGTTTCAAGTCTCTAGGCCTTACGGTTTGTCCTGCGCGATGCGTTTTACGAATCCTTACAATTACAATAGGGTTTCAGCATTTCATGCTTGAACCCCTAATAAGAATGAAGGCTTTTTGCCAGTTATAGCGCCACCTATGGTCCGATCTCCATGAAACTCTGCATGCTTCCTCACCATGTTCTGACACATATGCTCATCAATTTTTGTGAAGTTCTGAGTTTTCCTTTGGGATTTATAGGCTTTTGAGTGTATTTTGCCACGCCCCTTTTCTAAATGACCCTGTTACAGCCACCCAAATGGCAAAGTTCAACTTTTTTTTGATAATTATTGATCTAGAGAGTCCAGAGAATTGTCCTAGACTGGTTTGGTTCCGATCGGGCGAAAAACCAGGGACTAGTTCGCAAAAGTAGGTTTTGGACAAAATTCGACATAGCAGAAAATTGTCCCTGCCTACATCCAAATCGGAGATAGCCATTTTGTCCGCCTTGAGCCAAGGATTCCAACGATATAAGACACTTGATCCTGGGACAAACGGTCTAAGAGTTATGAGCGATTTTGAACTTTTGGTTGCTGTAGCGCCACCTATGGGCCAATCGGGGTCATACTCTGATAGGTTGTCCCCAAATTGAGGCCTACCATCTGGCCAGGTTTCAAGTCTCTAGGCCTTACGGTTTGTCCTGCGCGATGCGTTTTACGAATCCTTACAATTACAATAGGGTTTCAGCATTTCATGCTTGAACCCCTAATAAGAATGAAGGCTTTTTGACAGTTATAGCGCCACCTATGGTCCGATCTCCATGAAACTCTGCATGCTTCCTCACCATGTTCTGACACATATGCTCATCAATTTTTGTGACGTTCTGAGTTTTCCTTTGGGATTTATAGGCTTTTGAGTGTATTTTGCCACGCCCCTTTTCTAAATGACCCTGTTCCAGCCACCCAAATGCCAAAGTTCAACTTTTTTTTGATAATTATTGATCTAGAGAGTCCAGAGAATTGTCCTAGACTGTTTTGGTTCCGATCGGGCCAAAAACCAGGGACTAGTTTGCAAAAGTAGGTTTTGGACAAAAATCGACATAGCAGAAAATTGTCCCTGCCTACATCCAAATCGGAGATAGCCATTTTGTCCGCCTTGAGCCAAGGATTCCAACGATATAAGACACTTGATCCTGGGACAAACGGTCTAAGAGTTATGAGCGATTTTGAACTTTTGGTTGCTGTAGCGCCACCTATGGGCCAATCGGGGTCATACTCTGATAGGTTGTCCCCAAATTGAGGCCTACCATCTGGCCAGGTTTCAAGTCTCTAGGCCTTACGGTTTGTCCTGCGCGATGCGTTTTACGAATCCTTACAATTACAATAGGGTTTCAGCATTTCATGCTTGAACCCCTAATAAGAATGAAGGCTTTTTGACAGTTATAGCGCCACCTATGGTCCGATCTCCATGAAACTCTGCATGCTTCCTCACCATGTTCTGACACATATGCTCATCAATTTTTGTGACGTTTTGAGTTTTCCTTTGGGATTTATAGGCTTTTGAGTGTATTTTGCCACGCCCCTTTTCTAAATGACCCTGTTACAGCCACCCAAATGCCAAAGTTCAACTTTTTTTTGATAATTATTGATCTAGAGAGTCCAGAGAATTGTCCTAGACTGTTTTGGTTCCGATCGGGCCAAAAACCAGGGACTAGTTCGCAAAAGTAGGTTTTGGACAAAATTCGACATAGCAGAAAATTGTCCCTGCCTACATCCAAATCGGAGATAGCCATTTTGTCCGCCTTGAGCCAAGGATTCCAACGATATAAGACACTTGATCCTGGGACAAACGGTCTAAGAGTTATGAGCGATTTTGAACTTTTGGTTGCTGTAGCGCCACCTATGGGCCAATCGGGGTCATACTCTGATAGGTTGTCCCCAAATTGAGGCCTACCATCTGGCCAGGTTTCAAGTCTCTAGGCCTTACGGTTTGTCCTGCGCGATGCGTTTTACGAATCCTTACAATTACAATAGGGTTTCAGCATTTCATGCTTGAACCCCTAATAAGAATGAAGGCTTTTTGCCAGTTATAGCGCCACCTATGGTCCGATCTCCATGAAACTCTGCATGCTTCCTCACCATGTTCTGACACATATGCTCATCAATTTTTGTGACGTTCTGAGTTTTCCTTTGGGATTTATAGGCTTTTGAGTGTATTTTGCCACGCCCCTTTTCTAAATGACCCTGTTACAGCCACCCAAATGCCAAAGTTCAACTTTTTTTTGATAATTATTGATCTAGAGAGTCCAGAGAATTGTCCTAGACTGGTTTGGTTCCGATCGGGCGAAAAACCAGGGACTAGTTCGCAAAAGTAGGTTTTGGACAAAATCCGACATAGCAGAAAATTTTCCCTGCCTACATCCAAATCGGAGATAGCCATTTTGTCCGCCTCGAGCCAAGGATTCCAACGATATAAGACACTTGATCCTGGGACAAACGGTCTAAGAGTTATGAGCGATTTCGAACTTTTGGTTGCTGTAGCGCCACCTATGGGCCAATCGGGGTCATACTCTGATAGGTTGTCCCCAAGTTGAGGCCTACCATCTGGCCAGGTTTCAAGTCTCTAGGCCTTACGGTTTGTCCTGCACGATGCGTTTTACAAATCCTTACAATTACAATAGGGTTTCAGCATTTCATGCTTGAACCCCTAATAAGAATGAAGGCTTTTTGCCAGTTATAGCGCCACCTATGGTCCGATCTCCATGAAACTCTGCATGCTTCCTCACCATGTTCTGTCACATATGCTCATCAATTTTTGTGAAGTTCTGAGTTTTCCTTTGGGATTTATAGGCTTTTGAGTGTATTTTGCCACGCCCCTTTTCTAAATGACCCTGTTACAGCCACCCAAATGGCAAAGTTCAACTTTTTTTTGATAATTATTGATCTAGAGAGTCCAGAGATTTGTCCTAGACTGGTTTGGTTCCGATCGGGCGAAAAACCAGGGACTAGTTCGCAAAAGTAGGTTTTGGACAAAATCCGACATAGCAGAAAATTTTCCCTGCCTACATCCAAATCGGAGATAGCCATTTTGTCCGCCTCGAGCCAAGGATTCCAACGATATAAGACACTTGATCCTGGGACAAACGGTCTAAGAGTTATGAGCAATTTCGAACTTTTGGTTGCTGTAGCGCCACCTATGGGCCAATCGGGGTCATACTCTGATAGGTTGTCCCCAAGTTGAGGCCTACCATCTGGCCAGGTTTCAAGTCTCTAGGCCTTACGGTTTGTCCTGCACGATGCGTTTTACAAATCCTTACAATTACAATAGGGTTTCAGCATTTCATGCTTGAACCCCTAATAAGAATGAAGGCTTTTTGCCAGTTATAGCGCCACCTATGGTCCGATCTCCATGAAACTCTGCATGCTTCCTCACCATGTTCTGACACATATGCTCATCAATTTTTGTGAAGTTCTGAGTTTTCCTTTGGGATTTATAGGCTTTTGAGTGTATTTTGCCACGCCCCTTTTCTAAATGACCCTGTTACAGCCACCCAAATGGCAAAGTTCAACTTTTTTTTGATAATTATTGATCTAGAGAGTCCAGAGAATTGTCCTAGACTGGTTTGGTTCCGATCGGGTGAAAAACCAGGGACTAGTTCGCAAAAGTAGGTTTTGGACAAAATCCGACATAGCAGAAAATTTTCCCTGCCTACATCCAAATCGGAGATAGCCATTTTGTCCGCCTCGAGCCAAGGATTCCAACGATATAAGACACTTGATCCTGGGACAAACGGTCTAAGAGTTATGAGCGATTTCGAACTTTTGGTTGCTGTAGCGCCACCTATGGGCCAATCGGGGTCATACTCTGATAGGTTGTCCCCAAGTTGAGGCCTACCATCTGGCCAGGTTTCAAGTCTCTAGGCCTTACGGTTTGTCCTGCACGATGCGTTTTACAAATCCTTACAATTACAATAGGGTTTCAGCATTTCATGCTTGAACCCCTAATAAGAATGAAGGCTTTTTGCCAGTTATAGCGCCACCTATGGTCCGATCTCCATGAAACTCTGCATGCTTCCTCACCATGTTCTGACACATATGCTCATCAATTTTTGTGAAGTTCTGAGTTTTCCTTTGGGATTTATAGGCTTTTGAGTGTATTTTGCCACGCCCCTTTTCTAAATGACCCTGTTACAGCCACCCAAATGGCAAAGTTCAACTTTTTTTTGATAATTATTGATCTAGAGAGTCCAGAGATTTGTCCTAGACTGGTTTGGTTCCGATCGGGCGAAAAACCAGGGACTAGTTCGCAAAAGTAGGTTTTGGACAAAATCCGACATAGCAGAAAATTTTCCCTGCCTACATCCAAATCGGAGATAGCCATTTTGTCCGCCTCGAGCCAAGGATTCCAACGATATAAGACACTTGATCCTGGGACAAACGGTCTAAGAGTTATGAGCGATTTCGAACTTTTGGTTGCTGTAGCGCCACCTATGGGCCAATCGGGGTCATACTCTGATAGGTTGTCCCCAAGTTGAGGCCTACCATCTGGCCAGGTTTCAAGTCTCTAGGCCTTACGGTTTGTCCTGCACGATGCGTTTTACAAATCCTTACAATTACAATAGGGTTTCAGCATTTCATGCTTGAACCCCTAATAAGAATGAAGGCTTTTTGCCAGTTATAGCGCCACCTATGGTCCGATCTCCATGAAACTCTGCATGCTTCCTCACCATGTTCTGACACATATGCTCATCAATTTTTGTGAAGTTCTGAGTTTTCCTTTGGGATTTATAGGCTTTTGAGTGTATTTTGCCACGCCCCTTTTCTAAATGACCCTGTTACAGCCACCCAAATGGCAAAGTTCAACTTTTTTTTGATAATTATTGATCTAGAGAGTCCAGAGAATTGTCCTAGACTGGTTTGGTTCCGATCGGGCGAAAAACCAGGGACTAGTTCGCAAAAGTAGGTTTTGGACAAAATCCGACATAGCAGAAAATTTTCCCTGCCTACATCCAAATCGGAGATAGCCATTTTGTCCGCCTCGAGCCAAGGATTCCAACGATATAAGACACTTGATCCTGGGACAAACGGTCTAAGAGTTATGAGCGATTTCGAACTTTTGGTTGCTGTAGCGCCACCTATGGGCCAATCGGGGTCATACTCTGATAGGTTGTCCCCAAATTGAGGCCTACCATCTGGCCAGGTTTCAAGTCTCTAGGCCTTACGGTTTGTCCTGCGCGATGCGTTTTACGAATCCTTACAATTACAATAGGGTTTCAGCATTTCATGCTTGAACCCCTAATAAGAATGAAGGCTTTTTGCCAGTTATAGCGCCACCTATGGTCCGATCTCCATGAAACTCTGCATGCTTCCTCACCATGTTCTGACACATATGCTCATCAATTTTTGTGAAGTTCTGAGTTTTCCTTTGGGATTTATAGGCTTTTGAGTGTATTTTGCCACGCCCCTTTTCTAAATGACCCTGTTACAGCCACCCAAATGGCAAAGTTCAACTTTTTTTTGATAATTATTGATCTAGAGAGTCCAGAGAATTGTCCTAGACTGGTTTGGTTCCGATCGGGCGAAAAACCAGGGACTAGTTCGCAAAAGTAGGTTTTGGACAAAATCCGACATAGCAGAAAATTTTCCCTGCCTACATCCAAATCGGAGATAGCCATTTTGTCCGCCTCGAGCCAAGGATTCCAACGATATAAGACACTTGATCCTGGGACAAACGGTCTAAGAGTTATGAGCGATTTCGAACTTTTGGTTGCTGTAGCGCCACCTATGGGCCAATCGGGGTCATACTCTGATAGGTTGTCCCCAAATTGAGGCCTACCATCTGGCCAGGTTTCAAGTCTCTAGGCCTTACGGTTTGTCCTGCACGATGCGTTTTACAAATCCTTACAATTACAATAGGGTTTCAGCATTTCATGCTTGAACCCCTAATAAGAATGAAGGCTTTTTGCCAGTTATAGCGCCACCTATGGTCCGATCTCCATGAAACTCTGCATGCTTCCTCACCATGTTCTGACACATATGCTCATCAATTTTTGTGAAGTTCTGAGTTTTCCTTTGGGATTTATAGGCTTTTGAGTGTATTTTGCCACGCCCCTTTTCTAAATGACCCTGTTACAGCCACCCAAATGGCAAAGTTCAACTTTTTTTTGATAATTATTGATCTAGAGAGTCCAGAGAATTGTCCTAGACTGGTTTGGTTCCGATCGGGTGAAAAACCAGGGACTAGTTCGCAAAAGTAGGTTTTGGACAAAATCCGACATAGCAGAAAATTTTCCCTGCCTACATCCAAATCGGAGATAGCCATTTTGTCCGCCTCGAGCCAAGGATTCCAACGATATAAGACACTTGATCCTGGGACAAACGGTCTAAGAGTTATGAGCGATTTCGAACTTTTGGTTGCTGTAGCGCCACCTATGGGCCAATCGGGGTCATACTCTGATAGGTTGTCCCCAAGTTGAGGCCTACCATCTGGCCAGGTTTCAAGTCTCTAGGCCTTACGGTTTGTCCTGCACGATGCGTTTTACAAATCCTTACAATTACAATAGGGTTTCAGCATTTCATGCTTGAACCCCTAATAAGAATGAAGGCTTTTTGCCAGTTATAGCGCCACCTATGGTCCGATCTCCATGAAACTCTGCATGCTTCCTCACCATGTTCTGACACATATGCTCATCAATTTTTGTGAAGTTCTGAGTTTTCCTTTGGGATTTATAGGCTTTTGAGTGTATTTTGCCACGCCCCTTTTCTAAATGACCCTGTTACAGCCACCCAAATGGCAAAGTTCAACTTTTTTTTGATAATTATTGATCTAGAGAGTCCAGAGAATTGTCCTAGACTGGTTTGGTTCTGATCGGGCGAAAAACCAGGGACTAGTTCGCAAAAGTAGGTTTTGGACAAAATCCGACATAGCAGAAAATTTTCCCTGCCTACATCCAAATCGGAGATAGCCATTTTGTCCGCCTCGAGCCAAGGATTCCAACGATATAAGACACTTGATCCTGGGACAAACGGTCTAAGAGTTATGAGCGATTTCGAACTTTTGGTTGCTGTAGCGCCACCTATGGGCCAATCGGGGTCATACTCTGATAGGTTGTCCCCAAATTGAGGCCTACCATCTGGCCAGGTTTCAAGTCTCTAGGCCTTACGGTTTGTCCTGCACGATGCGTTTTACAAATCCTTACAATTACAATAGGGTTTCAGCATTTCATGCTTGAACCCCTAATAAGAATGAAGGCTTTTTGCCAGTTATAGCGCCACCTATGGTCCGATCTCCATGAAACTCTGCATGCTTCCTCACCATGTTCTGACACATATGCTCATCAATTTTTGTGAAGTTCTGAGTTTGCCTTTGGGATTTATAGGCTTTTGAGTGTATTTTGCCACGCCCCTTTTCTAAATGACCCTGTTACAGCCACCCAAATGGCAAAGTTCAACTTTTTTTTGATAATTATTGATCTAGAGAGTCCAGAGAATTGTCCTAGACTGGTTTGGTTCCGATCAGGCGAAAAACCAGGGACTAGTTCGCAAAAGTAGGTTTTGGACAAAATCCGACATAGCAGAAAATTTTCCCTGCCTACATCCAAATCGGAGATAGCCATTTTGTCCGCCTCGAGCCAAGGATTCCAACGATATAAGACACTTGATCCTGGGACAAACGGTCTAAGAGTTATGAGCGATTTCGAACTTTTGGTTGCTGTAGCGCCACCTATGGGCCAATCGGGGTCATACTCTGATAGGTTGTCCCCAAGTTGAGGCCTACCATCTGGCCAGGTTTCAAGTCTCTAGGCCTTACGGTTTGTCCTGCACGATGCGTTTTACAAATCCTTACAATTACAATAGGGTTTCAGCATTTCATGCTTGAACCCCTAATAAGAATGAAGGCTTTTTGCCAGTTATAGCGCCACCTATGGTCCGATCTCCATGAAACTCTGCATGCTTCCTCACCATGTTCTGACACATATGCTCATCAATTTTTGTGAAGTTCTGAGTTTTCCTTTGGGATTTATAGGCTTTTGAGTGTATTTTGCCACGCCCCTTTTCTAAATGACCCTGTTACAGCCACCCAAATGGCAAAGTTCAACTTTTTTTTGATAATTATTGATCTAGAGAGTCCAGAGAATTGTCCTAGACTGGTTTGGTTCCGATCGGGCGAAAAACCAGGGACTAGTTCGCAAAAGTAGGTTTTGGACAAAATCCGACATAGCAGAAAATTTTCCCTGCCTACATCCAAATCGGAGATAGCCATTTTGTCCGCCTCGAGCCAAGGATTCCAACGATATAAGACACTTGATCCTGGGACAAACGGTCTAAGAGTTATGAGCGATTTCGAACTTTTGGTTGCTGTAGCGCCACCTATGGGCCAATCGGGGTCATACTCTGATAGGTTGTCCCCAAGTTGAGGCCTACCATCTGGCCAGGTTTCAAGTCTCTAGGCCTTACGGTTTGTCCTGCACGATGCGTTTTACAAATCCTTACAATTACAATAGGGTTTCAGCATTTCATGCTTGAACCCCTAATAAGAATGAAGGCTTTTTGCCAGTTATAGCGCCACCTATGGTCCGATCTCCATGAAACTCTGCATGCTTCCTCACCATGTTCTGACACATATGCTCATCAATTTTTGTGAAGTTCTGAGTTTTCCTTTGGGATTTATAGGCTTTTGAGTGTATTTTGCCACGCCCCTTTTCTAAATGACCCTGTTACAGCCACCCAAATGGCAAAGTTCAACTTTTTTTTGATAATTATTGATCTAGAGAGTCCAGAGAATTGTCCTAGACTGGTTTGGTTCCGATCGGGCGAAAAACCAGGGACTAGTTCGCAAAAGTAGGTTTTGGACAAAATCCGACATAGCAGAAAATTTTCCCTGCCTACATCCAAATCGGAGATAGCCATTTTGTCCGCCTCGAGCCAAGGATTCCAACGATATAAGACACTTGATCCTGGGACAAACGGTCTAAGAGTTATGAGCGATTTCGAACTTTTGGTTGCTGTAGCGCCACCTATGGGCCAATCGGGGTCATACTCTGATAGGTTGTCCCCAAATTGAGGCCTACCATCTGGCCAGGTTTCAAGTCTCTAGGCCTTACGGTTTGTCCTGCACGATGCGTTTTACAAATCCTTACAATTACAATAGGGTTTCAGCATTTCATGCTTGAACCCCTAATAAGAATGAAGGCTTTTTGCCAGTTATAGCGCCACCTATGGTCCGATCTCCATGAAACTCTGCATGCTTCCTCACCATGTTCTGACACATATGCTCATCAATTTTTGTGAAGTTCTGAGTTTTCCTTTGGGATTTATAGGCTTTTGAGTGTATTTTGCCACGCCCCTTTTCTAAATGACCCTGTTACAGCCACCCAAATGGCAAAGTTCAACTTTTTTTTGATAATTATTGATCTAGAGAGTCCAGAGAATTGTCCTAGACTGGTTTGGTTCCGATCGGGCGAAAAACCAGGGACTAGTTCGCAAAAGTAGGTTTTGGACAAAATCCGACATAGCAGAAAATTTTCCCTGCCTACATCCAAATCGGAGATAGCCATTTTGTCCGCCTCGAGCCAAGGATTCCAACGATATAAGACACTTGATCCTGGGACAAACGGTCTAAGAGTTATGAGCGATTTCGAACTTTTGGTTGCTGTAGCGCCACCTATGGGCCAATCGGGGTCATACTCTGATAGGTTGTCCCCAAGTTGAGGCCTACCATCTGGCCAGGTTTCAAGTCTCTAGGCCTTACGGTTTGTCCTGCACGATGCGTTTTACAAATCCTTACAATTACAATAGGGTTTCAGCATTTCATGCTTGAACCCCTAATAAGAATGAAGGCTTTTTGCCAGTTATAGCGCCACCTATGGTCCGATCTCCATGAAACTCTGCATGCTTCCTCACCATGTTCTGACACATATGCTCATCAATTTTTGTGAAGTTCTGAGTTTTCCTTTGGGATTTATAGGCTTTTGAGTGTATTTTGCCACGCCCCTTTTCTAAATGACCCTGTTACAGCCACCCAAATGGCAAAGTTCAACTTTTTTTTGATAATTATTGATCTAGAGAGTCCAGAGATTTGTCCTAGACTGGTTTGGTTCCGATCGGGCGAAAAACCAGGGACTAGTTCGCAAAAGTAGGTTTTGGACAAAATCCGACATAGCAGAAAATTTTCCCTGCCTACATCCAAATCGGAGATAGCCATTTTGTCCGCCTCGAGCCAAGGATTCCAACGATATAAGACACTTGATCCTGGGACAAACGGTCTAAGAGTTATGAGCGATTTCGAACTTTTGGTTGCTGTAGCGCCACCTATGGGCCAATCGGGGTCATACTCTGATAGGTTGTCCCCAAATTGAGGCCTACCATCTGGCCAGGTTTCAAGTCTCTAGGCCTTACGGTTTGTCCTGCACGATGCGTTTTACAAATCCTTACAATTACAATAGGGTTTCAGCATTTCATGCTTGAACCCCTAATAAGAATGAAGGCTTTTTGCCAGTTATAGCGCCACCTATGGTCCGATCTCCATGAAACTCTGCATGCTTCCTCACCATGTTCTGACACATATGCTCATCAATTTTTGTGAAGTTCTGAGTTTTCCTTTGGGATTTATAGGCTTTTGAGTGTATTTTGCCACGCCCCTTTTCTAAATGACCCTGTTACAGCCACCCAAATGGCAAAGTTCAACTTTTTTTTGATAATTATTGATCTAGAGAGTCCAGAGAATTGTCCTAGACTGGTTTGGTTCCGATCGGGCGAAAAACCAGGGACTAGTTCGCAAAAGTAGGTTTTGGACAAAATCCGACATAGCAGAAAATTTTCCCTGCCTACATCCAAATCGGAGATAGCCATTTTGTCCGCCTCGAGCCAAGGATTCCAACGATATAAGACACTTGATCCTGGGACAAACGGTCTAAGAGTTATGAGCGATTTCGAACTTTTGGTTGCTGTAGCGCCACCTATGGGCCAATCGGGGTCATACTCTGATAGGTTGTCCCCAAGTTGAGGCCTACCATCTGGCCAGGTTTCAAGTCTCTAGGCCTTACGGTTTGTCCTGCACGATGCGTTTTACAAATCCTTACAATTACAATAGGGTTTCAGCATTTCATGCTTGAACCCCTAATAAGAATGAAGGCTTTTTGCCAGTTATAGCGCCACCTATGGTCCGATCTCCATGAAACTCTGCATGCTTCCTCACCATGTTCTGACACATATGCTCATCAATTTTTGTGAAGTTCTGAGTTTTCCTTTGGGATTTATAGGCTTTTGAGTGTATTTTGCCACGCCCCTTTTCTAAATGACCCTGTTACAGCCACCCAAATGGCAAAGTTCAACTTTTTTTTGATAATTATTGATCTAGAGAGTCCAGAGAATTGTCCTAGACTGGTTTGGTTCCGATCGGGCGAAAAACCAGGGACTAGTTCGCAAAAGTAGGTTTTGGACAAAATCCGACATAGCAGAAAATTTTCCCTGCCTACATCCAAATCGGAGATAGACATTTTGTCCGCCTCGAGCCAAGGATTCCAACGATATAAGACACTTGATCCTGGGACAAACGGTCTAAGAGTTATGAGCGATTTCGAACTTTTGGTTGCTGTAGCGCCACCTATGGGCCAATCGGGGTCATACTCTGATAGGTTGTCCCCAAATTGAGGCCTACCATCTGGCCAGGTTTCAAGTCTCTAGGCCTTACGGTTTGTCCTGCACGATGCGTTTTACAAATCCTTACAATTACAATAGGGTTTCAGCATTTCATGCTTGAACCCCTAATAAGAATGAAGGCTTTTTGCCAGTTATAGCGCCACCTATGGTCCGATCTCCATGAAACTCTGCATGCTTCCTCACCATGTTCTGACACATATGCTCATCAATTTTTGTGAAGTTCTGAGTTTTCCTTTGGGATTTATAGGCTTTTGAGTGTATTTTGCCACGCCCCTTTTCTAAATGACCCTGTTACAGCCACCCAAATGGCAAAGTTCAACTTTTTTTTGATAATTATTGATCTAGAGAGTCCAGAGAATTGTCCTAGACTGGTTTGGTTCCGATCGGGCGAAAAACCAGGGACTAGTTCGCAAAAGTAGGTTTTGGACAAAATCCGACATAGCAGAAAATTTTCCCTGCCTACATCCAAATCGGAGATAGACATTTTGTCCGCCTCGAGCCAAGGATTCCAACGATATAAGACACTTGATCCTGGGACAAACGGTCTAAGAGTTATGAGCGATTTCGAACTTTTGGTTGCTGTAGCGCCACCTATGGGCCAATCGGGGTCATACTCTGATAGGTTGTCCCCAAATTGAGGCCTACCATCTGGCCAGGTTTCAAGTCTCTAGGCCTTACGGTTTGTCCTGCACGATGCGTTTTACAAATCCTTACAATTACAATAGGGTTTCAGCATTTCATGCTTGAACCCCTAATAAGAATGAAGGCTTTTTGCCAGTTATAGCGCCACCTATGGTCCGATCTCCATGAAACTCTGCATGCTTCCTCACCATGTTCTGACACATATGCTCATCAATTTTTGTGAAGTTCTGAGTTTTCCTTTGGGATTTATAGGCTTTTGAGTGTATTTTGCCACGCCCCTTTTCTAAATGACCCTGTTACAGCCACCCAAATGGCAAAGTTCAACTTTTTTTTGATAATTATTGATCTAGAGAGTCCAGAGAATTGTCCTAGACTGGTTTGGTTCCGATCGGGCGAAAAACCAGGGACTAGTTCGCAAAAGTAGGTTTTGGACAAAATCCGACATAGCAGAAAATTTTCCCTGCCTACATCCAAATCGGAGATAGCCATTTTGTCCGCCTCGAGCCAAGGATTCCAACGATATAAGACACTTGATCCTGGGACAAACGGTCTAAGAGTTATGAGCGATTTCGAACTTTTGGTTGCTGTAGCGCCACCTATGGGCCAATCGGGGTCATACTCTGATAGGTTGTCCCCAAGTTGAGGCCTACCATCTGGCCAGGTTTCAAGTCTCTAGGCCTTACGGTTTGTCCTGCACGATGCGTTTTACAAATCCTTACAATTACAATAGGGTTTCAGCATTTCATGCTTGAACCCCTAATAAGAATGAAGGCTTTTTGCCAGTTATAGCGCCACCTATGGTCCGATCTCCATGAAACTCTGCATGCTTCCTCACCATGTTCTGACACATATGCTCATCAATTTTTGTGAAGTTCTGAGTTTTCCTTTGGGATTTATAGGCTTTTGAGTGTATTTTGCCACGCCCCTTTTCTAAATGACCCTGTTACAGCCACCCAAATGGCAAAGTTCAACTTTTTTTTGATAATTATTGATCTAGAGAGTCCAGAGAATTGTCCTAGACTGGTTTGGTTCCGATCGGGCGAAAAACCAGGGACTAGTTCGCAAAAGTAGGTTTTGGACAAAATCCGACATAGCAGAAAATTTTCCCTGCCTACATCCAAATCGGAGATAGCCATTTTGTCCGCCTCGAGCCAAGGATTCCAACGATATAAGACACTTGATCCTGGGACAAACGGTCTAAGAGTTATGAGCGATTTCGAACTTTTGGTTGCTGTAGCGCCACCTATGGGCCAATCGGGGTCATACTCTGATAGGTTGTCCCCAAGTTGAGGCCTACCATCTGGCCAGGTTTCAAGTCTCTAGGCCTTACGGTTTGTCCTGCACGATGCGTTTTACAAATCCTTACAATTACAATAGGGTTTCAGCATTTCATGCTTGAACCCCTAATAAGAATGAAGGCTTTTTGCCAGTTATAGCGCCACCTATGGTCCGATCTCCATGAAACTCTGCATGCTTCCTCACCATGTTCTGACACATATGCTCATCAATTTTTGTGAAGTTCTGAGTTTTCCTTTGGGATTTATAGGCTTTTGAGTGTATTTTGCCACGCCCCTTTTCTAAATGACCCTGTTACAGCCACCCAAATGGCAAAGTTCAACTTTTTTTGATAATTATTGATCTAGAGAGTCCAGAGAATTGTCCTAGACTGGTTTGGTTCCGATCGGGCGAAAAACCAGGGACTAGTTCGCAAAAGTAGGTTTTGGACAAAATCCGACATAGCAGAAAATTTTCCCTGCCTACATCCAAATCGGAGATAGCCATTTTGTCCGCCTCGAGCCAAGGATTCCAACGATATAAGACACTTGATCCTGGGACAAACGGTCTAAGAGTTATGAGCGATTTCGAACTTTTGGTTGCTGTAGCGCCACCTATGGGCCAATCGGGGTCATACTCTGATAGGTTGTCCCCAAGTTGAGGCCTACCATCTGGCCAGGTTTCAAGTCTCTAGGCCTTACGGTTTGTCCTGCACGATGCGTTTTACAAATCCTTACAATTACAATAGGGTTTCAGCATTTCATGCTTGAACCCCTAATAAGAATGAAGGCTTTTTGCCAGTTATAGCGCCACCTATGGTCCGATCTCCATGAAACTCTGCATGCTTCCTCACCATGTTCTGACACATATGCTCATCAATTTTTGTGAAGTTCTGAGTTTTCCTTTGGGATTTATAGGCTTTTGAGTGTATTTTGCCACGCCCCTTTTCTAAATGACCCTGTTACAGCCACCCAAATGGCAAAGTTCAACTTTTTTTTGATAATTATTGATCTAGAGAGTCCAGAGAATTGTCCTAGACTGGTTTGGTTCCGATCGGGCGAAAAACCAGGGACTAGTTCGCAAAAGTAGGTTTTGGACAAAATCCGACATAGCAGAAAATTTTCCCTGCCTACATCCAAATCGGAGATAGCCATTTTGTCCGCCTCGAGCCAAGGATTCCAACGATATAAGACACTTGATCCTGGGACAAACGGTCTAAGAGTTATGAGCGATTTCGAACTTTTGGTTGCTGTAGCGCCACCTATGGGCCAATCGGGGTCATACTCTGATAGGTTGTCCCCAAGTTGAGGCCTACCATCTGGCCAGGTTTCAAGTCTCTAGGCCTTACGGTTTGTCCTGCACGATGCGTTTTACAAATCCTTACAATTACAATAGGGTTTCAGCATTTCATGCTTGAACCCCTAATAAGAATGAAGGCTTTTTGCCAGTTATAGCGCCACCTATGGTCCGATCTCCATGAAACTCTGCATGCTTCCTCACCATGTTCTGACACATATGCTCATCAATTTTTGTGAAGTTCTGAGTTTTCCTTTGGGATTTATAGGCTTTTGAGTGTATTTTGCCACGCCCCTTTTCTAAATGACCCTGTTACAGCCACCCAAATGGCAAAGTTCAACTTTTTTTTGATAATTATTGATCTAGAGAGTCCAGAGAATTGTCCTAGACTGGTTTGGTTCCGATCGGGCGAAAAACCAGGGACTAGTTCGCAAAAGTAGGTTTTGGACAAAATCCGACATAGCAGAAAATTTTTCCTGCCTACATCCAAATCGGAGATAGACATTTTGTCCGCCTCGAGCCAAGGATTCCAACGATATAAGACACTTGATCCTGGGACAAACGGTCTAAGAGTTATGAGCGATTTCGAACTTTTGGTTGCTGTAGCGCCACCTATGGGCCAATCGGGGTCATACTCTGATAGGTTGTCCCCAAATTGAGGCCTACCATCTGGCCAGGTTTCAAGTCTCTAGGCCTTACGGTTTGTCCTGCACGATGCGTTTTACAAATCCTTACAATTACAATAGGGTTTCAGCATTTCATGCTTGAACCCCTAATAAGAATGAAGGCTTTTTGCCAGTTATAGCGCCACCTATGGTCCGATCTCCATGAAACTCTGCATGCTTCCTCACCATGTTCTGACACATATGCTCATCAATTTTTGTGAAGTTCTGAGTTTGCCTTTGGGATTTATAGGCTTTTGAGTGTATTTTGCCACGCCCCTTTTCTAAATGACCCTGTTACAGCCACCCAAATGGCAAAGTTCAACTTTTTTTTGATAATTATTGATCTAGAGAGTCCAGAGAATTGTCCTAGACTGGTTTGGTTCCGATCAGGCGAAAAACCAGGGACTAGTTCGCAAAAGTAGGTTTTGGACAAAATCCGACATAGCAGAAAATTTTCCCTGCCTACATCCAAATCGGAGATAGCCATTTTGTCCGCCTCGAGCCAAGGATTCCAACGATATAAGACACTTGATCCTGGGACAAACGGTCTAAGAGTTATGAGCGATTTCGAACTTTTGGTTGCTGTAGCGCCACCTATGGGCCAATCGGGGTCATACTCTGATAGGTTGTCCCCAAGTTGAGGCCTACCATCTGGCCAGGTTTCAAGTCTCTAGGCCTTACGGTTTGTCCTGCACGATGCGTTTTACAAATCCTTACAATTACAATAGGGTTTCAGCATTTCATGCTTGAACCCCTAATAAGAATGAAGGCTTTTTGCCAGTTATAGCGCCACCTATGGTCCGATCTCCATGAAACTCTGCATGCTTCCTCACCATGTTCTGACACATATGCTCATCAATTTTTGTGAAGTTCTGAGTTTTCCTTTGGGATTTATAGGCTTTTGAGTGTATTTTGCCACGCCCCTTTTCTAAATGACCCTGTTACAGCCACCCAAATGGCAAAGTTCAACTTTTTTTTGATAATTATTGATCTAGAGAGTCCAGAGAATTGTCCTAGACTGGTTTGGTTCCGATCGGGCGAAAAACCAGGGACTAGTTCGCAAAAGTAGGTTTTGGACAAAATCCGACATAGCAGAAAATTTTCCCTGCCTACATCCAAATCGGAGATAGCCATTTTGTCCGCCTCGAGCCAAGGATTCCAACGATATAAGACACTTGATCCTGGGACAAACGGTCTAAGAGTTATGAGCGATTTCGAACTTTTGGTTGCTGTAGCGCCACCTATGGGCCAATCGGGGTCATACTCTGATAGGTTGTCCCCAAGTTGAGGCCTACCATCTGGCCAGGTTTCAAGTCTCTAGGCCTTACGGTTTGTCCTGCACGATGCGTTTTACAAATCCTTACAATTACAATAGGGTTTCAGCATTTCATGCTTGAACCCCTAATAAGAATGAAGGCTTTTTGCCAGTTATAGCGCCACCTATGGTCCGATCTCCATGAAACTCTGCATGCTTCCTCACCATGTTCTGACACATATGCTCATCAATTTTTGTGAAGTTCTGAGTTTTCCTTTGGGATTTATAGGCTTTTGAGTGTATTTTGCCACGCCCCTTTTCTAAATGACCCTGTTACAGCCACCCAAATGGCAAAGTTCAACTTTTTTTTGATAATTATTGATCTAGAGAGTCCAGAGAATTGTCCTAGACTGGTTTGGTTCCGATCGGGCGAAAAACCAGGGACTAGTTCGCAAAAGTAGGTTTTGGACAAAATCCGACATAGCAGAAAATTTTCCCTGCCTACATCCAAATCGGAGATAGCCATTTTGTCCGCCTCGAGCCAAGGATTCCAACGATATAAGACACTTGATCCTGGGACAAACGGTCTAAGAGTTATGAGCGATTTCGAACTTTTGGTTGCTGTAGCGCCACCTATGGGCCAATCGGGGTCATACTCTGATAGGTTGTCCCCAAGTTGAGGCCTACCATCTGGCCAGGTTTCAAGTCTCTAGGCCTTACGGTTTGTCCTGCACGATGCGTTTTACAAATCCTTACAATTACAATAGGGTTTCAGCATTTCATGCTTGAACCCCTAATAAGAATGAAGGCTTTTTGCCAGTTATAGCGCCACCTATGGTCCGATCTCCATGAAACTCTGCATGCTTCCTCACCATGTTCTGACACATATGCTCATCAATTTTTGTGAAGTTCTGAGTTTTCCTTTGGGATTTATAGGCTTTTGAGTGTATTTTACCACGCCCCTTTTCTAAATGACCCTGTTACAGCCACCCAAATGGCAAAGTTCAACTTTTTTTTGATAATTATTGATCTAGAGAGTCCAGAGAATTGTCCTAGACTGGTTTGGTTCCGATCGGGCGAAAAACCAGGGACTAGTTCGCAAAAGTAGGTTTTGGACAAAATCCGACATAGCAGAAAATTTTCCCTGCCTACATCCAAATCGGAGATAGCCATTTTGTCCGCCTCGAGCCAAGGATTCCAACGATATAAGACACTTGATCCTGGGACAAACGGTCTAAGAGTTATGAGCGATTTCGAACTTTTGGTTGCTGTAGCGCCACCTATGGGCCAATCGGGGTCATACTCTGATAGGTTGTCCCCAAATTGAGGCCTACCATCTGGCCAGGTTTCAAGTCTCTAGGCCTTACGGTTTGTCCTGCACGATGCGTTTTACAAATCCTTACAATTACAATAGGGTTTCAGCATTTCATGCTTGAACCCCTAATAAGAATGAAGGCTTTTTGCCAGTTATAGCGCCACCTATGGTCCGATCTCCATGAAACTCTGCATGCTTCCTCACCATGTTCTGACACATATGCTCATCAATTTTTGTGAAGTTCTGAGTTTTCCTTTGGGATTTATAGGCTTTTGAGTGTATTTTGCCACGCCCCTTTTCTAAATGACCCTGTTACAGCCACCCAAATGGCAAAGTTCAACTTTTTTTTGATAATTATTGATCTAGAGAGTCCAGAGAATTGTCCTAGACTGGTTTGGTTCCGATCGGGCGAAAAACCAGGGACTAGTTCGCAAAAGTAGGTTTTGGACAAAATCCGACATAGCAGAAAATTTTCCCTGCCTACATCCAAATCGGAGATAGCCATTTTGTCCGCCTCGAGCCAAGGATTCCAACGATATAAGACACTTGATCCTGGGACAAACGGTCTAAGAGTTATGAGCGATTTCGAACTTTTGGTTGCTGTAGCGCCACCTATGGGCCAATCGGGGTCATACTCTGATAGGTTGTCCCCAAATTGAGGCCTACCATCTGGCCAGGTTTCAAGTCTCTAGGCCTTACGGTTTGTCCTGCACGATGCGTTTTACAAATCCTTACAATTACAATAGGGTTTCAGCATTTCATGCTTGAACCCCTAATAAGAATGAAGGCTTTTTGCCAGTTATAGCGCCACCTATGGTCCGATCTCCATGAAACTCTGCATGCTTCCTCACCATGTTCTGACACATATGCTCATCAATTTTTGTGAAGTTCTGAGTTTTCCTTTGGGATTTATAGGCTTTTGAGTGTATTTTGCCACGCCCCTTTTCTAAATGACCCTGTTACAGCCACCCAAATGGCAAAGTTCAACTTTTTTTGATAATTATTGATCTAGAGAGTCCAGAGAATTGTCCTAGACTGGTTTGGTTCCGATCGGGCGAAAAACCAGGGACTAGTTCGCAAAAGTAGGTTTTGGACAAAATCCGACATAGCAGAAAATTTTCCCTGCCTACATCCAAATCGGAGATAGCCATTTTGTCCGCCTCGAGCCAAGGATTCCAACGATATAAGACACTTGATCCTGGGACAAACGGTCTAAGAGTTATGAGCGATTTCGAACTTTTGGTTGCTGTAGCGCCACCTATGGGCCAATCGGGGTCATACTCTGATAGGTTGTCCCCAAGTTGAGGCCTACCATCTGGCCAGGTTTCAAGTCTCTAGGCCTTACGGTTTGTCCTGCACGATGCGTTTTACAAATCCTTACAATTACAATAGGGTTTCAGCATTTCATGCTTGAACCCCTAATAAGAATGAAGGCTTTTTGCCAGTTATAGCGCCACCTATGGTCCGATCTCCATGAAACTCTGCATGCTTCCTCACCATGTTCTGACACATATGCTCATCAATTTTTGTGAAGTTCTGAGTTTTCCTTTGGGATTTATAGGCTTTTGAGTGTATTTTGCCACGCCCCTTTTCTAAATGACCCTGTTACAGCCACCCAAATGGCAAAGTTCAACTTTTTTTTGATAATTATTGATCTAGAGAGTCCAGAGAATTGTCCTAGACTGGTTTGGTTCCGATCGGGCGAAAAACCAGGGACTAGTTCGCAAAAGTAGGTTTTGGACAAAATCCGACATAGCAGAAAATTTTCCCTGCCTACATCCAAATCGGAGATAGCCATTTTGTCCGCCTCGAGCCAAGGATTCCAACGATATAAGACACTTGATCCTGGGACAAACGGTCTAAGAGTTATGAGCGATTTCGAACTTTTGGTTGCTGTAGCGCCACCTATGGGCCAATCGGGGTCATACTCTGATAGGTTGTCCCCAAGTTGAGGCCTACCATCTGGCCAGGTTTCAAGTCTCTAGGCCTTACGGTTTGTCCTGCACGATGCGTTTTACAAATCCTTACAATTACAATAGGGTTTCAGCATTTCATGCTTGAACCCCTAATAAGAATGAAGGCTTTTTGCCAGTTATAGCGCCACCTATGGTCCGATCTCCATGAAACTCTGCATGCTTCCTCACCATGTTCTGACACATATGCTCATCAATTTTTGTGAAGTTCTGAGTTTTCCTTTGGGATTTATAGGCTTTTGAGTGTATTTTGCCACGCCCCTTTTCTAAATGACCCTGTTACAGCCACCCAAATGGCAAAGTTCAACTTTTTTTTGATAATTATTGATCTAGAGAGTCCAGAGAATTGTCCTAGACTGGTTTGGTTCCGATCGGGCGAAAAACCAGGGACTAGTTCGCAAAAGTAGGTTTTGGACAAAATCCGACATAGCAGAAAATTTTCCCTGCCTACATCCAAATCGGAGATAGCCATTTTGTCCGCCTCGAGCCAAGGATTCCAACGATATAAGACACTTGATCCTGGGACAAACGGTCTAAGAGTTATGAGCGATTTCGAACTTTTGGTTGCTGTAGCGCCACCTATGGGCCAATCGGGGTCATACTCTGATAGGTTGTCCCCAAGTTGAGGCCTACCATCTGGCCAGGTTTCAAGTCTCTAGGCCTTACGGTTTGTCCTGCACGATGCGTTTTACAAATCCTTACAATTACAATAGGGTTTCAGCATTTCATGCTTGAACCCCTAATAAGAATGAAGGCTTTTTGCCAGTTATAGCGCCACCTATGGTCCGATCTCCATGAAACTCTGCATGCTTCCTCACCATGTTCTGACACATATGCTCATCAATTTTTGTGAAGTTCTGAGTTTTCCTTTGGGATTTATAGGCTTTTGAGTGTATTTTGCCACGCCCCTTTTCTAAATGACCCTGTTACAGCCACCCAAATGGCAAAGTTCAACTTTTTTTTGATAATTATTGATCTAGAGAGTCCAGAGAATTGTCCTAGACTGGTTTGGTTCCGATCGGGCGAAAAACCAGGGACTAGTTCGCAAAAGTAGGTTTTGGACAAAATCCGACATAGCAGAAAATTTTCCCTGCCTACATCCAAATCGGAGATAGCCATTTTGTCCGCCTCGAGCCAAGGATTCCAACGATATAAGACACTTGATCCTGGGACAAACGGTCTAAGAGTTATGAGCGATTTCGAACTTTTGGTTGCTGTAGCGCCACCTATGGGCCAATCGGGGTCATACTCTGATAGGTTGTCCCCAAGTTGAGGCCTACCATCTGGCCAGGTTTCAAGTCTCTAGGCCTTACGGTTTGTCCTGCACGATGCGTTTTACAAATCCTTACAATTACAATAGGGTTTCAGCATTTCATGCTTGAACCCCTAATAAGAATGAAGGCTTTTTGCCAGTTATAGCGCCACCTATGGTCCGATCTCCATGAAACTCTGCATGCTTCCTCACCATGTTCTGACACATATGCTCATCAATTTTTGTGAAGTTCTGAGTTTTCCTTTGGGATTTATAGGCTTTTGAGTGTATTTTGCCACGCCCCTTTTCTAAATGACCCTGTTACAGCCACCCAAATGGCAAAGTTCAACTTTTTTTTGATAATTATTGATCTAGAGAGTCCAGAGAATTGTCCTAGACTGGTTTGGTTCCGATCGGGCGAAAAACCAGGGACTAGTTCGCAAAAGTAGGTTTTGGACAAAATCCGACATAGCAGAAAATTTTCCCTGCCTACAGCCAAATCGGAGATAGCCATTTTGTCCGCCTCGAGCCAAGGATTCCAACGATATAAGACACTTGATCCTGGGACAAACGGTCTAAGAGTTATGAGCGATTTCGAACTTTTGGTTGCTGTAGCGCCACCTATGGGCCAATCGGGGTCATACTCTGATAGGTTGTCCCCAAGTTGAGGCCTACCATCTGGCCAGGTTTCAAGTCTCTAGGCCTTACGGTTTGTCCTGCACGATGCGTTTTACAAATCCTTACAATTACAATAGGGTTTCAGCATTTCATGCTTGAACCCCTAATAAGAATGAAGGCTTTTTGCCAGTTATAGCGCCACCTATGGTCCGATCTCCATGAAACTCTGCATGCTTCCTCACCATGTTCTGACACATATGCTCATCAATTTTTGTGAAGTTCTGAGTTTTCCTTTGGGATTTATAGGCTTTTGAGTGTATTTTGCCACGCCCCTTTTCTAAATGACCCTGTTACAGCCACCCAAATGGCAAAGTTCAACTTTTTTTGATAATTATTGATCTAGAGAGTCCAGAGAATTGTCCTAGACTGGTTTGGTTCCGATCGGGCGAAAAACCAGGGACTAGTTCGCAAAAGTAGGTTTTGGACAAAATCCGACATAGCAGAAAATTTTCCCTGCCTACATCCAAATCGGAGATAGCCATTTTGTCCGCCTCGAGCCAAGGATTCCAACGATATAAGACACTTGATCCTGGGACAAACGGTCTAAGAGTTATGAGCGATTTCGAACTTTTGGTTGCTGTAGCGCCACCTATGGGCCAATCGGGGTCATACTCTGATAGGTTGTCCCCAAATTGAGGCCTACCATCTGGCCAGGTTTCAAGTCTCTAGGCCTTACGGTTTGTCCTGCACGATGCGTTTTACAAATCCTTACAATTACAATAGGGTTTCAGCATTTCATGCTTGAACCCCTAATAAGAATGAAGGCTTTTTGCCAGTTATAGCGCCACCTATGGTCCGATCTCCATGAAACTCTGCATGCTTCCTCACCATGTTCTGACACATATGCTCATCAATTTTTGTGAAGTTCTGAGTTTTCCTTTGGGATTTATAGGCTTTTGAGTGTATTTTGCCACGCCCCTTTTCTAAATGACCCTGTTACAGCCACCCAAATGGCAAAGTTCAACTTTTTTTTGATAATTATTGATCTAGAGAGTCCAGAGAATTGTCCTAGACTGGTTTGGTTCCGATCGGGCGAAAAACCAGGGACTAGTTCGCAAAAGTAGGTTTTGGACAAAATTCGACATAGCAGAAAATTTTCCCTGCCTACATCCAAATCGGAGATAGCCATTTTGTCCGCCTGGAGTCAAGGATTCCAACGATATAAGACACTTGATCCTGGGACAAACGGTCTAAGAGTTATGAGCGATTTTGAACTTTTGGTTGCTGTAGCGCCATCTATGGGCCAATCGGGGTCATACTCTGATAGGTTGTCCCCAAATTGAGGCCTACCATCTGGCCAGGTTTCAAGTCTCTAGGCCTTACGGTTTGTCCTGCACAATGCGTTTTACAAATCCTTACAATTACAATAGGGTTTCAGCATTTCATGCTTGAACCCCTAATAATAAAAATCAGTACAATTACAATAGGGTTTCAGCACTTCGTGCTTGAAC
This sequence comes from Squalius cephalus, assembly GCF_949319135.1. Lineage (NCBI taxonomy): Eukaryota > Metazoa > Chordata > Actinopteri > Cypriniformes > Leuciscidae > Squalius > Squalius cephalus. The sequence goes on along the minus strand of NC_137127.1, from coordinate 32,040,965 downwards.
CCCTAATTAAAGCAGCAAGCAGCATTTATCGGGGTTCAAGCAGTTAAGGCCTTTAAGGCATTTAAGCACAAAAGCATCAAGAGTTATTAAGATTTATTTAGCAAGCATCTAACCACTGACATAATAGATGGAAAAGACCATTTACAGCCAATACAGGCAATTTACCATAGGAAATATATGGTTTTAAAGATTTTAAAAAGTTGTAGTGCCACCTATGGTCTGATCTCCATAGAATTGTTTACTGTGATCTCAAATTGAACCCATACACATGTGTACTGAGTTTGGTGAAGATATCTCATTTACTTCTTGAGTTATAGCCATTTTAGTAAAATAGGCTCCTCCCACAACAATTTACCACATTCTAGTATTATTTACTATGATTCTAGCCTGATTTGCCATATTCTAGCATGATTTACCATGATATACTACATTCTAGTATGATTTACCATTGTTTACTGTGATTGTAGCATGGTTTATCATAGTTTATCATGATTTATCATAGTTTACCATGATTTACCCTGTTCTAGCATAGTTTACCATGATTTACCATGTTCTAGCATGATTTACCATGATATAGCACATTCTAACATGATTTACCATGATATACCATGTTCTAGAATGATGTACCAGGATTCTAGTATGATTTACCTTGATACACAACATTCTAGTATTATTTATTATGATTTACCATGTTTTTAGCGTGATTTACCATGATTTACCACATTGCTAGCAATTATGTGAAGTATCAGTACAAATGAAGTGATAAACTCTGACAAAATATGATTGTGCTACAATAGTAATTGTTATATAAGTTATTTTTTAGTTTCTTATTGTTATATAAGTGATTTTTAGTGTATAATGAATGCAAAAGCATATGTGAGTAGACTTCATTAATAAGTAGAATGGCCAACAGAGGGCAGTAGCAGACCACTTAAAATTATGCTTGTGTTTAGCATATTTCTTAAAAGTATAATTAAGCATATAATATATGCTTAATTATACTTTTAAGAAATATGCTAAACACAAGCATGAATGAAATATTAAATAATAAATTTAATATTTATATATTAAATATTATATAATAAATAATATTAATATTAATTAATTAATTAATATAATTTATATAATAAATATTATTTATTACCTTTAGTGCATTTGTTAGAAATATATTAAAATTATGCTTGTGTTTAGCATATTTCTTAAAAGTATAATTAAGCATATATTTATTACCAATGTACCTTTAGTGCATTTGTTAGAAATATATTAAAAGTATGCTTGTGTTTAGCATATTTCTTAAAAGTATAATTAAGCATATATTTATTACCAATGTACTCCTAGTGCATTTGTTAGAAATATATTAAAATTATGCTTGTGTTTAGCATATTTATTTAAAGTATAATTAAGCATATATTTATTACCAATGTACTTCTAGTATACTTTTTAGAAATATATTAAAATGCAATTCAATGTATTTTTAATGCACTTCAAATAAGCATGTTGGTAATACAAATGTATTATAAACATACTATTTGTATTTCAAGTATATTTTTAATACATTTAATACTACGTCTTTTTCACCTGGGTAGTGTCAGCCATCTTTTTTTGGAAGCTAAGCTAGCAGGCTCTTGTTCTGTGGAGAAAGCTGAGTAGTAGGAGAAAGCTGAGTAGTAGGGGTTACCATCCTCTTTTTCCCAGACATGTCCGGCTGTCGAGATCATCCAAAATGTCCGGTATTCGGCTTTTGCTTTCTGCAGTTGCCATTCATTGTTTACATGCACACCTTTTGTTTCAATCTAACTGAATTCATTCCGATTGGTGAATCTGAATGTAAAGTTTACATGAACACTAAACAAGTGATCGGTTGATGTGTGTTTTAACATTGCTAAGAAAATTCCTGCTCCTCCGTGAGAGATACGAGACCGGTGCGTCTCACAGGTGTCGCTCATCAGTAATCACGCCACCGGCTTCTCATCGTTCTCCCACGGCCCTCAGTCTCGTCCTGCTCACCACAGTTCACATAATGAATGGCGACTGTAGAACGCAAAAGCCGAATACCGGACATTTTGGGCGATCTCGAAATCCCGGGCAGACTCGTCACGGAGACTCACTAGTAGCCTAGCCTTGTTGCACTCTCTTACCGGTAGGCATGGCTTGGGAGTGGCCTCCTAGGGCAGCGAAGCAAGTGTATTCTGGGAGTTGTTGTCTTTCATCCACATAAGCCAAAAATACATTTTCTGGCTTTTCTCAGTCTAGAAAGCTCCAAATTCAAAAATAATTTCACATTTCTTCTACATAAATGACCCATTTTAAATACACATTCATCTTTCCAGAGGTGAAGTATCCCTTTAAACTGTCTGGCGCCTGAACTAAAACTTTAAATTATCCGTGTGGTCGCACTACAGCTTACCTTTGTAGCTTCCGTTGTGTGCCATCACACGATATGTGATGATACAATGTCGATCAAGATTTGACTAGTTTCACATGTACTTCAGATGCTGTCATGCTGGAGGCTTTCCCCAAAGTGGCATCATTTGACGCAGCTTGAGTTCCATCTTGACCAGACACTTTCTCTCTCTCTCTCTACTCAGTTATACTCTACTCAGTTATACTATAACTTCACTGAAGCAACCCAAATAGAACTAGCCTTAGTATATTCTAATTAGTAACAGAGGCTTAGGCTCAACTGTTAAACTATCAACTGGAGAGTTAATTCCGTGGTAATTCCGCACAAAAGGTTTTTTTTATGACACTCCATGGTTGTTTCTTATTTAAATACTTGATCCATTGAACTTTCGTATAAAAGCAATATCAACTCGTAGCCATGCGATATGGCTCTATATCAGAACGGTTGTGATTACCTATGAATCACAGCCATGCAGATATAAAGCCATATCACACAGCTATGAGTGTGATATTTCTCATGTAACACTACACAATGCACACATATATTTTGATGTTGCAGTGTAGATATTTGTCTTCAAAACATGCACAAATTATGATGGTGCTAACAGTGGTAATGTAGGGCCCCTCTGAGTGTTAAAGGGTTAGTTCACCCAAAAATGAAAATTCTGTCAGTAATTACTCACCCTCATGTTGTTCCAACCCCGTAAGACTTTCGTTCATATTCGGAACACAAATTAAGATATTTTTGATGAAATCATAGGCTGCTGGGTAATCGATATCTGTAATCCCAGAAAAGTTAGTAAAGACATCGTTAAAATAGTCCAAGTGACTACAGTGGCTCAACCTTAAGTTTATTAGGCGATGAGAATACTTTTTGTGTGCAAAACAAAACAAAAATAATGACTTTATTCAACCATTCATTTTCTTCTGTGTGTGCCTCTGAGTGAGTTCACGTAGTGTAACAGCGCAGCACTTCTGGGTTTTACGTAGGCTTACTATTGGCCAGCATCACACGCATCACACACGACCAGCGTCGGCCAATAGTGAGCCTACGTTCTGACGTTCAACCTTTCGACTTTTGAAAGAGTCTTTTGTTCTTTTGTCACGTGACGTGACAGCGTATTGGACACACAAATTAGTTAATAATTCTCAAACTTCCTTACAAACAAGCACATAGAAGGTTTTTTTTTTTTTTTTTTACTTTTACAGTTACATTCTGTGTTTCTGGTCTCAAATTGTAGCTTTTTTATTTTTTACAATTTGTAATTTTTTTTCTGTAATGATGGTTCTTTTCCACAGCATTGAATGTGAGTGGTCTATGATGCGGGTTATTGTGTCAGAAATGTGTGCTTCCGGAGTGTGTGTTTATGACTGCAATCTGCTTGTGTGACAAGGAGGCGAATGTTTTTTCAGGATGTGTTTTTATTATAGCAGGATAATGTCCACAGAACGATGAAATTATAAAACAGAGGAGCGCTGGAGATGGGGGTTCAGAGATGTGGCGTTTCATGGTGGGCTGAAGCGTCCATAATGTCTGTGGGAGAGAATGAAAATGGGGAATGATTTTAAGAAATAAATCTAATTGTTGGTAATAAAGAAACACACACACACACATATATATATATATATATATATATATATATATATTGTTTTATGGTGCGTAATTTTAAACACCTTTTAATAAATAACCTTTTTGCTTATTTTATTCTCTTTAACCTCGCTCCATCCAGAGACACGCTATCAGTAGTTTTATTACCCCATAAATCTGCATTCTTGCTGTCTCACACACACATGCACGCTAGAATGAGTTTGTTCTGTTCCATTCTAGGATCTTTAACCCTCTGGGGTCTGAGGGGTTTTCTGGGCCCTGGAGGTGTTCTGACATGCTCTGACATTTGTGCTTTTTTCAGTTATTTATAAACATGTTAATGGCAAAGGTGTAAATTCACTCTATATAGCACAAACAGGGCTACCGTAATATGCGAGCAACATGCATGTATATGTTTGAATTTTTAAGAGAATAATGTTTATGCGTGGTTATTGAAAAAAATAAAAATGAAAGTTGTTGAAATAAGACCACAAAACACATACTAAATATGTGTCAACAAGACTTTTGACTAATTTTTTATAAGACAGGTTTTGCTTGGAAAGCCAATATGCGAGGGGGGCGTGAACGAGGAGTGGTTTACACCTGAGAATACAATGTCCCACCCAGTATGCGTAATAACTGTTACTTGTCTTATAGATACCGGTTCTATGGTATCTACAATCACGGAGTCCTTCTTTAATAACCATTTCCGAGTTCTGGGGTGTGACCGGCTACCTTCCTGTGGTTGGTTACAGTTAAAAGCGGCCAACGGCCTAGATATCCCATATCGAGGTTACTTAGAATTGGATGTAGAAGTCTTAGGAAAAGTTCTTCCTTCCATAGGCATCTTGGTGGTTCAAGATCCACCCGGGTCCAGATTTAAGACAAACAAGGACTCTGTCCCAGGATTGATTGGGATGAATGTCCTCCGTTGCTGCCTGCAAGAGTTTTTTTGCCAAGACGGTGCAAGTTTGTTTACTTCTTCCGGGTTAACAGTCCCAGCTGTTTGGGAACATGCCTTATTAGCGTGCCAACGCCTTGAGGACTTTTCTACATCTGGTTTTCTAGGCAGGGTTTTGACTGCCCCTGGGTCCTCCATCTGTGTTCCAGCTGGCTCTTTAAAGTTTGTGTCAGCCACCTGTAGGCAGGGGCTTGGCCCATTGATTTCTTCTGTACTGTTAGAACCAGCAGGGGCAGGGTGGCAGTTGCCACCAGACTTAACCCTTTAGGCGCCAGAGGTTTTTTCCTAAAACGTTCGATTTTGACATCTTAATTTCAAAAGGCTATATCTTAAAAGTGATAAAAGATAGAGACTTTCTGTAAATTAGAGAAATATTAAGGATGACCCAAAGTTTATGTAGGGATTACATTTTCCCATCTAATTTGCATATTATGACGTCATATGGTGGCGGCCATCTTGGATTATAGAATTTTTATGAAAAGTCACATGTTTAAATGATAAAATGCAGCACTTCTTTCCCCCCAAAATGTCCCTCACCTTCTGTATGAACACACAAAAAAGAACACATATTGTACACTACTAAATGGTCAGGGAAATAGATAGTAAATCAACAGTAATAAATGGCAGACAAAAAAAATTGTTGCAGGGCTTTTGCTGTAGAGATAATGACTCCTACCCATCCAGGTGACATTTCTTGTAGTGTTTCATGGTGTGGTCTTGCGATAGACTATGCATAATATAGCCCCTCTGCCCGTGTCACACCGCCTCATCTCCTGCTATGAGCAGCAGCGCGGGCGCGGCCAGATCTGCCTCGCGCGCGCGCCGAGTGTGCACAGCTCGGACTACTGTCATTGTCATTGCGACTCCCCACCCTGCCTCCACGTTGCCCCCTAACTGTCCTATGAATACTTCGACCTCCTCTAACATACCCAGTGGCATTAGACAAAGCCTCCACCACAATACTGTCGCCGCGATTGCGGAGAGGCACACGGTCACCATGGCTAGCGCGGTAAAAATCTCCCGCGGCCGCCTCGTTCCCCTCAACACTAACACGCCTGCTAACTTCGCGATGAACACTCCGACCCCGGGAAACATTGTTCCCACCACTGACATTGGGCAAAGGACCATCTAACGTTATATTGGGCAAAGGATTCACCGTTTGTGCTTGGTGTAGGGCTATACTTTCACTTTCAGAATCACCGTCATTTTCTGAAGGCAGATAACATTATTCCCCTTCAGAATCAGGGTCCGCGAATAGAAGACCCAACACTTCATTGCGGGTAAGCTTTCTTGATGCCATTAGATAATAATAATAATAATAATCTAATGCAAATACTCGCTGAAGTTGACAATATTGCTCTGATAAAATGGCTCACTTGCACACTAGCTCCGCTTTTGTTCGCACTGATTCAATGCGCTCTAGCTCGAAGATTTTGTATAGAAGCATGACTTTTTTTTGAGTCGGGGATGAAGTATGACATGTCTGCCAACTAGTGGAGGGGAGGTCGAACGAAATTTGACACCCTATTTGACAAAATCGGCCGTTTTATTCAGTGCCGCATCTTGTCGAGTAAACTCGACCGTGGCGCCCAGAGGGTTAATTATCCCAATCTCATTGCTCCCCATTGGAAATGGTATAGTACAAGTGCCAGTTGTTAATGTGGGCCAGGTAGATCGGTGGATAAAACCACGTACCCTGTTGGGGGAAATGCACTTGATCACTGCACATTCCGCTAGCAAATCCATCTGCTTTCAGGAAGAAAATGGTACCCAAGGCCCTGTCGCGTTCATTCGGTCAATGGAGGCTGCTATAACTCCCTCGTTGGGGTTTGCGGACCTTTCCTGGCCTAATCTAAGTCCGAGCAATGGGAAGCAAAGTCTTTACTTCAGAAGTATAGTGATACTTTTAGCTGTAGTGAGGCACTCTTAGGTTGTACCAACTTGATCGAGCATGAGATTCCTGTGATTGACGACATTCCGGTGCGGCAGCGCTAAAGACGACTTCCACCATCCCAGTATGATGTAGTGAAGGCACATATCCAGGAGTTGTTAGATCAGGGAGTGGTAAAACCGAGCTGTAGTCCTTATTCCTCACCCATCGTGGTTGTGGAGAAGAGAGATGGATCTATTCATCTTTGTGTCGACTATAGACAACTAAATGCAAAGACTAGGAAAGATGCCTTCCCATTGCCAAGAATTGAGGAGTCTTTGGATGCCCTCACAGGTGCGTCTCTCTTCTCCACTCTCGACCTTGCGAGTGGTTATAACCAGGTGTCAGTTGCTGAGAAGGATCGGGCTAAAACCGCTTTTTGCATGCCATTTGGCCTGTTTGAGTTCCAGAGGATGCCATATGGGTTGTGCAACGCACCCGGGACTTTTCAGCGGCTGATGGAGAGAATATTTGGGGACCAGCGTTTCCATTCCCTTCTCCTGTACTTAGATGATGTGGTCGTTTTTTCATCTACGTTCAAACAACATCTGGAACTTTTGGAGTTGGTATTCAGTCGTCTACGCGAGCACGGTCTTAAGCTCAAACTAAAGAAGTGTCACTTTTTTCAGCCTGAAGTAAAGTTCTTGGGCCACGTTGTCTCGGCCTCTGGGGTCTCTACGGACCCTGACAAGATCAGTGCAGTTAGGGATTGGAGCACTCCATCTACAGTTGCAGAGCTGCGATCATTCCTTGGGTTCGCGTCGTATTATCGGCGTTTTGTGCAGGGGTTTACGAGGTATGCGGCTCCTCTACATAAATTGGTGGCAAAGCTCCAGCCACACCCTAAAAGGAATAGGACGGGGCGTAATGCCACTTTGCGGGACCATTAGGACTGGGGCTGTGATCAAGCATTTAATACTTTTATTACAAACTGATACAAACTGATAAGCGCACCAGTTTTGGGTTACGCCGACTTTAGCAAACCATTTGTCCTCGAGGTAGATGCTAGTGGGCTGGGGCTCGGCGCGGTTTTATCTCAAGAGCAGGACGGAGGGCCTCGGCGTCCAGTCGCTTATGCAAGCAGGGGCTTGCAACCAACTGAACGAAACATGGATAACTACTCAGCCATGAAACTTGAACTGTTGGCACTTAAGTGGGCAGTAACAGACAAGTTTCGGGATTATCTGCTGGGTACCAAATTTACTGTTCTGACCGATAACAACCCGCTCTGTTACTTACGGACAGCTAAGTTAGGAGCCGTAGAGCAACGTTGGGCTGCGCAACTAGCTCTTTTTGACTTCACCATAGAGTACCGTCCTGGCGCATGTAACAAGAATGCGGATGCGCTATCTCGCTTGCCGGCACCATCAGTCCCAGTCTCTATGGATGAGATGGCCTTGGGGATCTCAGTGCCAGTCGAAATTAAGAGTGTGGTCATGTCCCCTTCTGTTGAAATACAGGCCATAGATGCATGCCCTACAAGAACCAGGGCAAATCTCCAACTCTTGCAGGCTGAGGACCCTGTTTTGAAGGCCTTCCTTGTATATTGGAAGAGGGGCAGTCCTCCTACAGCCCCAGAGAGGTCCAATGAGTCCCCTGCTGTTGTGGAGCTTGTCCGTCAATGGGCAGACTTGGTAGTCTATGAGGGTGTCCTATACAGGAAGACACATGTCCCTGGCAGCACTAAAGAGGTATTGCAGCTACTGCTGCCTCAGGCTCTTTAGACAGAAGTGCTCACAGCCTTGCATGATGATCATGGCCATCAGGGGGTAGAACGAACAACTAGTCTTGTCCGCCAGCGATGCTATTGGCCCTTTATGCGGAAGGACGTCGACCGGTGGTGCCGTGAATGTCAGCGGTGTGTGGTGGCCAAGGCAACTCAGCCAAAACTGAGGACCTTTATGGGTAGTCTGTTGGCATCAAGGCCTCTAGAAATTGTAGCCATTGACTTTTCCATATTGGAAAAATCTAGTGATGGGAAAGAGAATCTTTTGGTTGTCACTGATGTGTTCTCTAAATTTGCGCAGGCATATCCTACGGCAGACCAGAAGTCGTCAACGGTAGCTCGAGTCTTGACAGAGCAGTGGTTTTACATTTATGGTGTCCCATTACGTATCCATACCGATCAAGGGCGCAATTTTGAAGGTGAGCTGTTCCAACAATTTTGCAGAGTGTATGGGATTCGTAAATCCTGCACTAGCCCATACCATCCAGAGGGCAACGGACAATGCGAGCGATTTAATCGCACATTGCATGACCTGCTTCGTACACTACCTCCTGACAAGAAGAGACGGTGGCCCTACCATCTGCCACAGGTTTTATTTGCTTATAACACCACAGCCCATCAGTCTACGGGGTTTTCTCCGTATGAACTGATGTTTGGGCGTTAGCCCACTCTCCCACTCGATTCTTTGTTGGGCACAATTGATACTCCATCAGATTCTACTACTACTGCCGAGTGGGTTCAAGAACACCAGGAGCATCTCTCTGCAATCTATAGCCAGGCCCGAGCTCATTTGGAGGCAGCCGCTCAACAACGAGCAAAGAATCATTTGGTTCCTTTGCCACTTCTGCCCCCTGGTACACTAGTGTATCGTCGTAGTCACCCGCATGGACGGCACAAGATTAGTGATCATTGGGAAAATGTGGTGTATGAGATTGTGAGGTGCCTTGATGAGGTTGGTACACTCTATAAAATTAGGCCAAGGGATCAGTTAGGTCCAGAGAAGAATATCAACCGGAAAGAACTGCGGCCCCTCCCAACTGACCCAGGTTCACCCTATCTTGTACCTGGGGCTGAGATGCTTAATGTAAGCATGCCAAACTCCATAGGGGATGATGTTGATGGTAGTATGGAGGAAGGTGATGATTTTGGAGTATTGGTGGCAATTGATGCACCTCCTGTAAGAGGATCAACACCTCCCACTGAGTTTGGAGCGTCGCAGCCTCCAGCTCTTGAACAGCAGGGGCAGATCACACCCCAACATTTAATACGTGACTCCTTGGGTGTTGAAGGGGAAGTATCAACATCTGGCAATACCCTTGTTTCAAGGAGAACTGCTAGAACAAATGCAGGCCACCATCCTAACCCTCACAACCTCCCATGCACGACTGTTAGAAGACCACCGGTGGCCTCGGCAGAAAACGATCTAACCATTTCCTCCCATAGTGCTGTTTTTAGACCTTGGGTTTGACCCTTGCCCTAGTCACCGGGACGGTGACATTCAAGGGTGGGTGAATGTAGCGGGTAGGACGTAGGCAGTGGGAATTGTGCCTTGATTGAATCAGGTGGTGGTCATTTGGCTCTGCACCTTTAAATCCAGTAAGCTGGCGGTCTCTCTCTCATTAGTGTTTTGCTACAGACTCTTGGTTCCTTGGACTCTTGGTTGGTTGTACGAGTTGATCGTGATCTGGCGTTTGTGCGGTTATTCAGTGCCGTGGTTACATCCAGCTTCCTGTCTTCACGAGCCCTCACTGGCTATGAATTGTGTCTGCGCGTTTCAACGAAAATGTATGGGTTTAGAGTGTGACCACTACAAAGTTTGCTGTGTGCTGTTTGTTGTGCTGAGAATTTTGGCCTGGGAATGTACGAGTAAAAACCAGACGGAATAAAGCGATCGCTACAATATTACAACTAAACAAGATCTTGGCTCGACGCTGCGGTCTGCATTCAGCATTCATACAGGAGGACCGTCACATGCCATCTTGGCCACTGTTTTTCCTGTGCTTTGTTTTTAGTATCTAGTTGTGCATGAGCGTGTGCGTGTGTGTGTGTGTGTGTGTGTGTGTGTGTGGGAGGGAGGCCCACGGGGTTGTCCATCAGTCTCTCCCTTGTGTGCATTGTTGTATGTTTCATGTTTGTGTATCTAATGTTTGTATCTTAGGCCATTGGGTTGGTGCAATATCAATTGTAACAATTGTATTGTGTGTCCACTTGTTTGCTGAGTGTAAACTATTTTTTTTTTTTTTTTTTTTTTTTGTGCATGTGATTTGTGATGTGACCTATTTATTCTGTGTTTGAGTCTTGCTGAATTTTTATTGAGCGCTATTTATTCAAACACCTTGATTTTGAAACACTTTGTTGTCCCCGTTCCTGAATTTGTTGCCCAGAGGCCTAGGGTCTGTTTTTCATGTTCATGTTTCATGTCCAACTTGAGAAGAATAAAATAAACTGTTTATATTTTTATAATAATCCAGTTCCTCTCTCTCCTTTCATTTCCCTTTATTGGGATAGCCTGCTTGTAAACATCTAAAATTTAGATTGTTGGTTATCCACTCGTGATTGATTTAAAAAGGCCCCCTAGGGGTCACATTAGTATAGCAATACAGTTTGCTAAAACATCATCATTCATTCACAAACGCGATTTAAATTTAAACTGTCTTTTTGCGTGCTGTGGTAAACAGCGCGCATCTCTGCCGTTCATTCATTCACAAACAGAAACCCGATTCACGTGAGAAGGAAAAAAAAACTTACTACTGTATTCCTCAGCTCAGTCTGATCCTTGCTCCTCGAAATACCCGCACTTCTGAGATATTTTCCATTATTATTATTCCTCACAGCGCTGCGAGATGGTGTAAACAAGTAATGATCTGAATAAACTTGTGTTTTCTCGAGCTGATATGGGGGCGTTCACAGGTTTGCGTGGATTGCCTCAGTCATTTGCATTTGAATAGCGCGCGCTCTCCATGGGCGTGTCACATTACATTTGAATCAGCTGTAATGAGCTCGACTGGAATTGCTCTCTTTTAATACAGATTTCACAAGATGAGAATATTTGTTTTTTATATAAATTACTTCATTTAAAAGAAGAGAATTCAAGCTTCATGCCTGTGTGTCTGTATGTCTGTTTGACTGAGTATTTGCTGAGTTATTGTTCATTTTCGGATGCGTTTCAGAATGGACTACACTGACAGAGAGAAGGCAGAACTCGCTTCGTGTTTATTTTTCTTTATTTGGCAAAAAGCACAACACTTTGTTTTTATTGTGAGTATACACAAAAATAATACACATTTAACAGAATCGATTGATGTATGAAACTTGTTTGTAAAATCAAAGTCAAAAGAGTATTTCGGGTCTCAATTCAACTGATAAGGAAAAAAGCGAGCAGATCACGCCGGCGTGATTGCCGACCTCAGAGGGTTAATTTGCTCTGCCTTTTTTGCAAGTGAGGATTGCAAGTGTCCTGGGACAGGAGAGGGAGTGGGTGTGAAACCCACTGCTGAAACGTGGCCCTGGTTTGTCCTCATGGATGAGGTGTTGGAACAGAGGCATTCTGTCAATCCCCTGTCCTCATCGCCTCAATCCCTGAGGACAGACCAGGGTCAAGTTCAACAGTGGGTGGCCACAGTGAGGAGGATCCAGCAGCACCAGCACACCCAGCACCCGCACCAGCAGCACCCGCACCACTACCAGCAGGAGCACCCGCACCAGCACCAGCACCAGCACCAGCAGGAGCACCCGCACCAGCACCAGCAGGAGCACCAGCAGCACCCGCACCACCACCAGCAGGAGGACCAGCACGGAGAAAGCGGGACTATGAGGAGGAGATGCTGAACCTCATTAGAGAGGACATGGCTATCTTTTCCGATCCACAAGATTTCCAATCCACATGGTCCTTAGTATTGAATTATATAGAGACTATAAAATTGATAGACCCACATTGAATAAGGGTTAACCCACAGACTGTGGTAGTGTAGATTTTATTTATGTATTTATTTAGTCTTTTTTTTTTTCTCTCTCTCTTTAATGTCTTGACGGTAAAGCGGTATTGTCTTTGTTTGATGTGTTGTTTTTTGGGTTGTGTGTGTAATATGTGCTAAATTGTGAATAAAAAAAAAATAAAAAAAGAGAGGACATGGCTCTACAAAGAGAGGCAGAGGAGAGGAGAGCTCGAGAGAGCAGGGAGAGGATGGACAGGCTGCTTGCTCTTCTTGAGCGTATGGTGGAGAAATAGTTTTTTTTTTATGTATATATAAAAGAGGAAACTTTCGTTCTGTACATTACATTTTTTTTATTTACATTAAATGAGGTAATATATATATATATATATATATATATATATATATATATATATATATATATATATATATTAGAGGTGGGCATAGATTAATTTTTTTAATCTAGATTAATCTAGATTAATTTTGAAATTAATCTAGATTAATCTAGATTAAAATGGCTCATTTGAATTCTGCCGAAGGCATTCAGAATATGTGTGCTACCCAAATAATGACTATAAAAGTAAGTCTTTGAGAACGGGTTTCTCAAGCCAGGTGGCACATTAGACCAGGGGCTCATCTCCTGTTTCCAAAATGCATCACAAACTGCTTGAGAAAGCTGTTCTACTCATAGACTGTAAAAGGTTACTACTGTACTGTTACCGTACGTAGGCAACATTAGGTAGGCCTATGTTATTATCAACTACTATAGGCTATCAATTAGGGATGGGCGATATGGCCTAAAATCCATATTGTGATATACATTGCAGCCTCTTGCGATAACGATATTATAATAAAACCATTTCAGAACAGGTTACACAGACCCTGCTAAACAACTGCTAAATGTTTTTTTTTTTTTTTTTTTTTTGAAAGGGTGTATGTAGTTTTGAGAACATATATTGTGCAAAACTGTAAGTATACAACATAATTTTGCAGATAAATAAAATTTAAGTACACTAGCTGCAGAGACTTTTAGGTCTAATGTTTATTATGGCTTGGAGCTTATGAAACCCCAAATTTAAAATGAGAATATTGTCTAACTGATGTCTTTTCAGTTAAAAAGAAACACAACAACGATTCTTAAAATCGGGCGCTTTTAATAAAAAGAGATTATGTGCTACACCACTCACTAAGATATATTGGGAATAATACGCGCGCGCTGGTATTCAGTGATATGTTTCGTTTTGAATTTGAGGTGGTAGAACGGATTAGTCGTGTGTTTACTTACCGAACTGTTACACCACACAGTCTACGTCGGACGGCTTAAATCCGAACCAAGTCCAAATAATGGATGTTGCACGGATCTTTTACACCAGCTTTCACTTTCAGCCGTGTTTACTTAAGATGACGACGAATATGATGCGTTGCAGCCGGGTGTTCCTCGCGGCCGCAGGTAGATTGCGTCATCATAGCTTGTGTAGCTTGAGCCAGCTCCCAACCTTTTACTGTCTATGCTCCCAACCCAATTTGGAGAATAGATTAACGGCGATATTTTTTTTATCGCGCGATAAGAGTCTCGCGTTAACGCAGCGCGTTAACGCCGATAACGGCCCACCACTAATATATATATATATATATATTTAAAAGAGGAAACTTTAAGTTTTGTACAGTTTATTTTTGCAATCTAAGTTATATTAAATGAGGTGTTTTATTTATTTATTTTTTCAAACTTGTGTACAGTTTATTTAAAATGAATAATAAACATTATTTTTGTTCCATTTCTGTGCATTGTTTATTTTTTAAATAACTTGATGTGTTGGGATATGAAATAAAAAGGAATAGTTCTTGACATTGCTTATTTTTTTAATGACAGGTTTGACAGGCAATTTGAAAACAAACAAACAATATTTTGTAATAACATTTGTAAAAAATAATAATAATTACATAGATAAATAATGTTTTATAAATAATAAATTTATAAATAAACCATTTACAACATAACTTATATATCATCTGAATTTAAATGAACAGTTCATAAAACAAGATTTCAGCTGAGCAGAGAGACCCTGGTGGTGCTGCTGGACCCGGGTGGGCTCCACAATAGAGACCCTGGTAAGGCCTCTCTGCCGGTGGGACATCATCTAGGATGGTCTCCAGAGTGTTTGACTGCATAATTTCCACTGTCCCCTGCATTGTCTAACAACAGGTTTGCAGGGCTGACTCAATCGACGGCTGCCATCTCACTGAGATCATTTCAAAAAGAGGGAAGAATAAAATAAATTCTCGCATCCTCAAATCAAAGCATCAAAAATTTCAACATGTAAACCCATTCTATGGACATTCATTTTTGGTTTTGGCCATTATAGCTTTAAAGTTCTCTGACTTGCCTGTTACAAATAATCATGGTCAATGGGAACCTCCTCCAGGGCAGACACCTCTGCAGACAGCTGGTCACGCCAGGGAGCCCCACTGACCGTCTCCAAAACATGCTCCCCACTCATCTTCTGCATCATCCTCCTCGTGCTCATCCTCCAGGGCCATGATGTCACCAACCCCAAGACAGATGTTGTGGAGGATGGCACAGGCTGTGATGACCTGAAATGAAAAAAAACAAAAAAATTATATGGTCTGGAAGAAAGAAGTTAATTATGTTTTTTGCAAATATATTTTTCATTTAACTTACATGAGGTACAAAGGTGTGGTGCACCTACTGCGCTTGCAGGAAGATGGATCGGAACCTGGTCTTCATCATCCCAAAAGCCCGCTCTATAATGGAGCGTGCCCTGGAATGATATAGATTAAAGCGCTGGGCTCCCACACCTCGTACTGGCCTCTTGTAGGGAGTGATGAGGGGGAGTGTGTGTTTGAGACATGGGTACCCTCCGTCTGCGAGGATGAAGTGCCCTGGAGGAGGGTACACTGACCTCCTGTACAGTGGGCTGTACCGGAGCACTTGTGCGTCATGCACTGACCCGGGCCAGCCCATGTAGGTGTCAATGAAGCGGCCCTGATGGTCACAAACAGCCTGCAGGATTATGGAAGGGAACAGTTTCCTGTTCCTGTAGCACTGACCATCAGGGCCGCTTGGAGGCTTGATGCAGACATGGCAGCCGTCGATTGCTCCTGCAGCTTTCAAGAAAGCTCTGTGTCTGGCCAGCCCTGCAAACCCACGGCAAACTGCCTCCAGGTCTTCTGGGGTGTTGGGGAACCGAATGACCAGCGACCCGGTGGACAATGCAGTGGACAGTGGAACGAGGCATGTCAAACACTCTGGAGACGACCCTGTAGGATGTACCACACGCCAGCCAGAAAAGAAATACCAGGGTCTCTATTGTGGAGCCCCATCTGTGTTGCCCGTCACTTCACAACAGGTCCAGCAGCACTCTCAGGGCCTCCCTGCTCAGCCGAAAATCAGGTTGTGTGTCACGGTCATTAAAAAAGCTGTCCAGCACTGGCACGCTCAGGTTTATCTTGCAGTACAGGGGTCTGGTCTGATTTAGAGAAACAACCAAAAGAGAAATTGTTTAGAGTTGTGACAAAGTAATTGTTGGACGATATAGTGATACTTAAACTACTTTTAGTAAGTATAAATGGCACATTGGGGAAATCTAAGTAGTTATATTTAAAACCTTTCTTATGTACAAGTGTTATCTTGCATACTTGTATTTAATTTACTTAAGATATCAAGAGTAAAAGTACAGTTATGTATTCTGCATAAAAAAACTCCTTGTCAGGGTTTTTATATATGTTGTTGCATTCATATTACTGCTTGGCTATGTGTATATTGCATTTTAATTCTGAATATGTTGAAGGTTGTTATATTTAAAGTAATTTACAATTTACTGTTGAGTAGTTTACTATACAACAATGCATCATATTGTAAAATACCATGGTTTTGTAGTGTTGCTGTCCTGTGAGAGAGAAAAAAACCTTCATTACTTCACATTTGTATGTGAATACTTAACGAATGTACTTGCTTACAGTCAACCACAGGTTATTTTGAAAATGAAACAAGCACAATTTTAAGGAATTGTTGCTATACAGATGTGTGCCATATAAAAGGCTGCATCCGAAGGCAAGCAGGAGTAGCCTACCTTATATATATATATATATATATATATATATATATATATATATATATATATATATATATATATATATATATATATATATATATATAAAGAGGTATATTTCACTGTATTTATTTAAGAGGTATATTTCACTGTGTTTATTTATTGTTTTGTGTTTTATGCTTCAACTGAATTAAAACAAAACACGCTGGAAACATGCCTGAATAAGATCACCATGATCAAGAGAATAAACTCCTTAAAAATCGCATCTTCATAAGGTAGCCTATAACTAAACATTTGAACAGCTTTATGTGTATTTTGTATTTTCAAAAGTAGCCTATCATAACATGACTCAAGTACACCCAATACTTGTGTACTCTAGCAATTAAGGACGCAACTTCTGAATTGGGATGCAGCAAACCAGTTTACTTTACCTGGCCACGGTCTTGACAAAGCCGGAGATACATCACCCGGCAGCGCCGGGGATGAAACATCCCCACCATCTCCTCCAGTAAAACATAAAATAAAAAAAATAAAATGACGAAATCCTGCTCCATATTTTTTTTATAAATGCCGCGTAGGATGGCAGCTCTCCTATCGCAGCGTTGCTAGGCGACAGCATAATGGGGAACACCTGGTGGCAATTACAAATCCTACTAAGGCTAGACTCGGAGCGTCCTTCAAATGCTGGGAAGGCTGGGTAGGCTGGGTAGGCTGGGTCCTTCGAAGGACGCAGCCTTCACTTTGGGACACAGCTTATGTGTACATTCTGTGAGTGAGATCCCACCCTCTATGGGCGGGCTGAAAACATGCGGGACAGCCCCTACTACTGGCTGTAGTCTTTAGCCTCTGGCCAAAAAATCCTCAGATGACGCAAAATGACGATTTTTGCGTCATCTGAGGATTTTTTTCCAGACAAAAAAATACATAAATCTCTCATCTCAGGGGGATATGAGGGTGGAAATCACGGTAATTCGAAAATACTACAGGTTTTCTACTAATGCAAAGCTTAATGCTAAATCCTGAAGTATCCCTTTAAATAACTGTCGCAAAATAAAAATTAAAAAATGACCCCACTCAGTATTTAAACATAATAAAGGACTCTCAAAAAGTTCCAAATATAAGAGTTATTATTTCAGATCGATCATGCATACAATTAAACAAACTCACAATCAGAGTTTTTATAAAGAGGAAAAAACAAAAATAAAATAAAAATACTCAACCAAAACAAAGTTTCTCCAAACTAAATAATTCAATTGAATGTTTTATCTCGATGGGTTCTTTTGGGCTAGGTCTACGTTGTGAAGGGATGAGAGATCGAAGGAAGCATTAAAAGCATGGACATAGTGCTGTTTGATCTCTCCTATTGTCAAGATTCAAAGAGGGATTTTGTTCAAGAATAATTATACCAGCTGATGAGTAAAAAGGGAGTAGAAATAAAATCCCCAAACCCATTCAGCGTCTCATTGAACTTCAGTAGGCCGATCTGTTTCAATTGCCACAACTCTTCCTTGCGCAGAGCTAACATATCTAAAGATTCCAATGATCTTCCTAGTGCACTCCCAAGGTTTAAATCTCAAACGAAAAACGATTAACCTCCAACTCGTCTCCTTTAACAGACTACACCCTTTTTTTCACCATCTTTTATGATTTTCCTTCAGATAATATAATGAAGATAATTATAAAAATGTATTTCTTTAAAACTTGGTTATATACTTTGCTTATTCTTTGAATGAAGGTGATCTGAATTAGCGTCAGTGTAATGATCCATTACAAAGCCGACACACAACAGCATCAGCTTCGGTTCTTCAGCAAGCTCTTTAACGTTGTACGTCCTATCTGGTGTTGTTTGTACGGATCCCCTAAAGGGACGTGGTGGTGGAAAAAAATTGGGATGGGACATTTGGGATTTGGGATTTGGGATTTGGGAATTTTTTTTTTTTTACTTTTGCGTTCCCTCGCAAAGATATTTGCATAAACCAAAACCCTTTTGCACATTTTATATTATGAAAAATATTCAGTAACTTCACTATGACACTGTACTGTCACCAAATTCAGTTCACACATCACTGCTCTCTTTCTGGTTATACTACAACACTTAGTTTTAATAAAAAAGCATAATTAAGTGTGCTTGCTGAAAGCAGCACACTTATTGTTCTTCTTAAGTTTTCTTCTTCTTCTTCTTCTTCTTCTTCTTCTTCTTCTTCTTATTAAGTGTGCTTGCTGAAAGCAGCACACTTATTGTTCTTCTTAAGTTTTCTTATTATTAAGTGTGCTTGCTGAAAGCAGCACACTTATTGTTCTTCTTAAGTTTTCTTCTTCTTCTTCTTCTTCTTCTTCTTATTATTATTATTCCCGGGAGAAACATTTTGGCCAGCTCCTGTGCCTAGGCCCTTTGAGACAGAGACACCGTTCCAACTTTAAAATGTCCGGTCAGTACCGGTGTAAGTTGCTCGCGAAGATGACATCACGAGTCCATGTCGTTCGTCCGCCATAGTGGATTGAACAGAAAGCGAAACTAAAGTTTCACAGGTCACAAATTTGGTCCGATCTTCACGAAACTTGACGTACATGATCCTTGGACCAAGCCTCACAAAAGTTACTAGAAGGATTTTTGATTTTCGGAAGCGTTTGCCCGTCACAGCCAAACGAAATCGGCGGCGTAGTCGCCAAAACAGGAAGTAGTTAATATTTCAGGAACGCTGTCACGTATCGAAACCAAACTTTATACATTAACTCGAGACTCCAATGTGAGGATGTACAAGATAAAAAAATAAAAACAACATTACAAAATTTTACATTATTTGGCAATTCATTTTCTGTGGCTGTGTTTGTGCGCACGGGAAATATGCTGCGCATAACAATAGAAAACAAGGAGAAACGCGCAGTCACATGCTCAAACAATCAACAGGTGCGTTCCATTTGACCATAAGTGGACTGCGAAGTGGACTTCACAGGGTTTTCCGCCATCTTAAGTTAGATTCTAATCCGAAGGGAGCGAACATGTTCAGTTCGAAGGGCACTGTGCACGGCATAGGGAATAAGGGAACATCGATACATCACTTCACAGGAAGTGGAGAGCGATGATCACCTAACTGTCATTTCGCGCACCACGTCATCATCAGTCAGAACGGTCATAAATAATGATGGAGGAGTTTACGTATGTGTGTAAGTATTCATACATTTCGCCATTGTTATACAAATGACAGTATTTTAACGGTTATTGTTGTGAATATTACATATACTATTTTTGATGATTATAATTTACCTCAGTGAATGCAGCCAGCTTAGCTAGTTTGTGAAGTAAAGTGATTTTATTTTAGGTAGTTGTAAAATAGTGCAATATAATTGTAAATATATAATATAATAATAAAAATTAAAATATGAATGTAGTCCTATATATATTTATGTTATATCATAATCTGCGCGACTCCGTCGTTGACTTTCTTTGATGACATTTGCAGGGCGTTTCAAATGAGCGGGTATTGTCAGTGAAGTCCACTTCAACGATTGAGGAATTAAATTCGAAAATAAAAGACAGTTTGACATCTTTTTCTCGCATTCTCGCATTTTTTCTCGCATCTCGCATCTATCCACTACCTGCTAACGTTAGTGCACTGCACCCGAGCAAGCACACTTTGCAGTTCCTCCGGAAATGCATTTTTCTAGTTATTATTATTAAGTGTGCTTGCTGAAAGCGCACACTTATTGTTCTTCTTAAGTTTTCTTATTAAGTGTGCTTGCTGAAATCAGCACACTTACTGTTCTTCTTAAGTTTTCTTATTATTATTAAGTGTGCTTGCTGAAAGCAGCACACTTACTGTTCTTCTTAAGTTTTCTTATTATTATTAAGTGTGCTTGCTGAAAGCAGCACACTTACTGTTCTTCTTAAGTTTTCTACTTCTTATTAAGTGTGCTTGCTGAAAGCAGCACACTTACTGTTCTTCTTAAGTTTTCTTATTATTATTAAGTGTGCTTGCTGAAAGCAGCACACTTACTGTTCTTCTTAAGTTTTCTTATTCTTATTATTCTTATTATTATTATTATTATTATTATTATTCCCGGGAGAAAAATTTTGGCCAGCTCCTGCGCCTAGGCCCTTTGAGACAGAGACACCGTTCCAACTTTAAAAGTACGGTCAGTACCGGATTAAGTTGCTCGCGAAGATGACATCACGAGTCCATGTCGTTTGTCCGCCACACTGGATTGAACAGAAAGCGAAACTAAATTTTCACAGGTCACAAATTTAGTCCGAACTTCACGAAACTGGACGTACATGATCCTTGGACCAAGCCTCACAAAAGTTACTAGAAGGATTTTTGATTTTCGGAAGCGTTTGCCCGTCACAGCCAAACGAAATCTGCGGCGTAGTCGCCAAAACAGGAAGTAGTTCATATTTCAGGAACGCTGTCACGTATCGAAACCAAACTTTGTACATTAACTTGAGACTCCAATGTGAGGATGTACAAGATAAAAAATAATAAAAAAATTACAAAATTTTACATTATTTGGCAACCCCCCCCCCCAGCTATTTGGCCAGCTCCTGCGCCTAGGCCCTTTGAGACAGAGACACCGTTCCAATTTTAAAACGTACGGTCAGTACCGCTGTAAGTTGCTCGCGAAGATGACATCACGAGTCCATGTCGTTTGTCCGCAATATTGGATTGAATAGAAAGCTAAACTTAAGTTTCACAGGTCACAAATTTGGTCCGAACTTCACGAAACTGGACGTACATGATCCTTGGACCAAGCCTCACAAAAGTTACTAGAAGGATTTTTGATTTTCGGAAGCGTTTGCCCGTCACAGCCAAACGAAATCGGCGGCGTAGTCGCCAAACAGGAAGTCGTCCATATCTCAGGAACTCTGTCACGTATCGAAACCAAACTTTATACATGAACTCGGGACTCCAATGTGAGGAAGCACAAGATCTGAATTTTTTTTTATTTTTTTTTTATTTCAGGCTAATAGACAAACCCATTTACCTATGCCTATGCAAGAGTTCACCTCACACTTTTAATGTTAATGCATTTAGACAGTAGGTGGCACTGTTGTATTACATTTCACAGAGCTGCCAAGTCAGTGTATACTGCATTCGTTTTTACTAGGTTTGTCTTAATAAATGCAGGCATGAATTTCGTTTTTTGCATTGGTCTAATTTAATCATCATCTGTATTTATTAATATATACAGATTTGTATGCATGAATTGTGCATTTCCAGTTCTCAAAGCAGTTAATAACAAAAAAACAAAAAAAAAAACTTTATACAAAATACATCATGCTCTTCTTCGCTAACCGAACAAACAATTCATTGTCTGTGGCTGTGTTTGTGCGCACAGGAAATATGCTGCGCATAACAATAGAAAACAAGGAGAAATGCTCAGTCACATGCTCAAACAATCAACAGGTGCGTTCCATTTGACCATAAGTGGACTGCGAAGTGGACTTCACAGGGTTTTCCGCCATCTTAAGTTAGATTCTAATCCGAAGGGAGCGAACATGTTCAGTTCGAAGGGCACTGCGCACGGCATAGGGAATAAGGGAACATCGATACATCACTTCACAGGAAGTGGAGAGCGATGATCACCCAACTGTCATTTCGCGCACCACGTCATCACCAGTCAGAACGGTCATAACTAACGATGGAGGAGTTTATGTATGTGTGTAAGTATTCATACATTTCGCCATTGTTATACAAATGACAGTATTTTTAATGGTTATTGTTGTGAATATTACATATACTATTTTTGATGATTATAATTTACCTCAGTGAATGTAGCCAGCTTAGCTAGTTTGTGAAGTAAAGTGATTTTATTTGAGGTAGTTGTAAAATAGTGCAATATAATTGTAAATATATAATATAATAATAAAAAATAAAATATGAATGTAGTCCTATATATATTTATGTTATATCATAATCTGCGCGACTCCGTCGTTGACTTTCTTTGATGACATTTGCAGGGCGTTTCAAATGAGCGGGTATTTTCAGTGAAGTCCACTTCAACTGATATACCGTGCTCAGGGAGTAGGGGAGCAGTGAACATTGCGTATGGACCCTGTCGAATGGAACGCACATTAGATGTGTAAAAACAAGTGGAAAGCGCGAGCGCGCCGCTGTCTCCTTTCCACAAGCGCTTGTTCTCCTGTGGCGTCTGTCGTTGCTATGCAACCGTGAACTGCGCTCTCCATGATGACAAGAGCTGTGTCTGAAATCGCTCCCTATCCACTATATAGTGCACTATTTAGGGTGTCGGCCATTTTGTAGTGGTGTCCGAATTCTGATTGAACGACATCATTCCCTACATTCTTCACTACTTTTACCCACAATCCTCTCTGAATTCGAGTGTACATAGGATGTAGTACACTTGCTGAGACACTATTTCCCACAATCCAACACAATAAGGCGATAGAGCGCGAATGAAAAATAAACAAAAATGTCACCATGGCAACGGTGCACGCGAGTTAGAAAACAATCATTTATAAGACCAGACGCCTGGTTATTTATTTATATATACCGTTATATCTATATTTGAATAAACAAATGTGTTGTGTAGTGTTTTTTTCTCTTTTATTTTCACATATAAATGTAAAAAGTAAATAAATATGACAAGCAAGTGTTTTTATTATCTTTTTTTTTAATCAAATAACGCAATAAACGTGAAAAATTCATACATACAATTGTTACATACAATTCATACAGCCAAAAAAAGGAAATATTAAAGATGGGTAGGTAATGTTTATGACAAATTGTCTGAGCTCTCTGGCGCGTGATAATTATGTCAGCGTCCGAATTCTTTGCTGATGTAGTGCACTCAACTGCCATTCACTATGTAGGGATTAGTGAATGAGTGAACGAGTGAGCAGTTTCAGACACAGCTAAGGAAGTATCAGCAAAAGATTAATAGATTTCTAGCCCTTGCATTAGCTTTACTACTAGATATATTTATGGAGATGAAAAAATAATAAGGCGCCCTGTACAGCTATGATCAGCTGTTCGGCCGAGCATTCAATGTTGTTACGCTGCAAGCTGATGGTTCGTTGCTGCCGCGCTCTATCACGCGCACACCATAAAGAGCAAATTGTTTTTAAATGTTTCAATTTCGTGATTAAAATGACATAATTTGGAAGCGGATAATTTCTTCACAAACAGCTCATTATGACTCAATGTTAGAATGCTGCACCTACACTCGATAGTGTGAATAAGATCAGCGCAACGCAGACCACTGCATTGACAGCATGAAACATATGATCTGTCTACGGCCAGGGCTCAGCGGAAAACAGAAAATGCCGGTCCAGCACTGATTGAGGAATTAAATTAGAAAATAAAAGACAGTTTGACATCTTTTTCTCGCATTCTCGCATTTTTTCTTGCATCTCGCATCTATCCACTATCTGCTAACGTTAGTGCACTGCATCCGAGCAAGCACACTTTGCAGTTCCTCCGGAAATGCATTTTTCTAGTTTTTATTATTATTTATTATGAAACAAAATCAATAACTTCACCATTATTAGACAAAAAATTCAATAACTTCACACTGTTATACAGTGTAATGCCATCACATTTAGTAAGCAATTATCATGCAAAAGCTTGTAATGTTAGCTGTGTACCAATATCATTTGTGTAAAGAATAGGCCTACTTACTTGTTATGTGCTATTACTTGCCAAACTAAGTGTTATAGTATGACCAGTGGGAGACCATTGATGTGTAAACTGAATTTGGTGACACTACAGACACTACTATTTTTGCAGACATGTTTTTTGGGCTATTTTGCACTTTGCAGACGATCCCTTCGGACTTGTCTCTCAGCCGCCTGCTCATAGAGATCAATTTATATTATAAAGCTTGTTTTGCGGAAAATTGTAGCTCATTGTCTACGTTACTATGAGTGTAAATAGGAGTCATTTGTGTTTTAACAACGTTTAGAGTTATTGATCCCGGAAGTTCGAATCTATGAATATGTTGCCAACTTTACTGAACTCCTTGAGTTAAGCACTGACTGCATTTCTTTATATTTGAGTCCAGGTTCAAACACTATGAAACGCTCCATTGTTAATGTGCAGAGCTGTCTGAAAATGCGTGGTTAGTGAAAAAAAAAAAAAATTAAATCCCTGAAATAAGGCCATAAAACCCATACTGATTATTTGTTCATAAGACTTTTAAAAACTGGATATTGAAACATGTAATTTTTGCTTCAAAACAGTTTTAAAATCATCCTGCTCACTCATGTAAATAAAACAATGAATTGATTTAAAAATCTTTTGTTAGACATGTTTTGTCTCAGAAAGGCTGTATGCGAGGAGCCACGCAAGAAGACATGCAATCTCCCTGAGGGAAGAAGTGATCAAAAAGCGAGGTCGTCTTTCACTATTGTAAGTTAATGTTGTACAATATGCAACAAGATACAATATGTATGTTTTGGCCACCAGAGGTCGCATTTTCAAAACAATAACAAAGACAAAGCTTGATAACGCTATGAAGGAGAGTTAAACGATGGGATATGTCGTTTTCACCATCCAGAGATGTATGGAATTCATGAATCATGTTCACGAATAAGGTAATAAATTAGTTTTTGGATTACCTGTACGTTTGATCACACTATTTGATGTCATCGTAATTTTTGTCCAAAAGTTCCTGTGAGGAACTATTTTGTGTACCTAGTGCAAAATAGATTTATTAAAGGAAATGGGAGTGAAATAGTAAAATTCCAATACAAATACACACCTGTGCCAAAATGTATGCAGCTGGCATTAACATTAACAAAAAAAAAAAAAAAAACGAAACTGAAAAAAATGTCCATAAGGTTGCACAAGGGTTAATTTGCGAGTCCACAAATAGCATTCACAGCTCCTGTTATAACCACGTGATTGTAATATTCTTCTTCCAAAAATTGCAAAGTAGTTCAAATGATGTTGCACTCTTAGTGCTTTCTCACGGCACACAATAGTTTTGTGTCAGGTTCAGAGTAAAACTTTAGTTAATAGCTGAAATTCTTTTCCTAATCTACTCCATGAAGGTGCACATATCTCATTCAAATGACACATCACCCAAAAACATGACATGACGCAATCCGTGACAAAGCACACAAGAGCCAAAACTTTTGTCATGATGCATCTTGAGGCAGTACATTTTGAATCTGTAAAAGTGCTGGATTGACTGTTAAAATCATTATTAAGGATGGAGATGAAGATAGTTGAATTTGGTTCCATTCCTCACCTAACACAATCATATGTATTCTTAAGATTTGGACCATGGATTGGAAAATGTTTGACTTTTATGATGATTTTTATGCTGCGTGTTATGATGGTGCAAGGAGATGAACCCAAATGCAGACAGTATGCAAGTGAACTGTTTTTTACAGAAAAACAGGGAAAACAAAACCCACGAGGGGGCAAAACAAGACAGGATCGACTATATAAGACTAACAAGACTAGACTAAGATTCAGACAGAAAACTGAACAATAAACTAACAGCTAAGACAGGATCAAACTCTTCACAAGACTTTCAACAGGTTACTCACGATTGGTTTCATATAAAGAATGACAATGAACCGACACAGGACAGCAAACACAAGGGGATTAAATAGGGAGAAACTAATGAGGGAAACAGGTGACAAGGGTAAAGCAATGAAGACTAAACGAGGATAACAAGGGGGCGGGGCGAGGAACGAGACAACACAAGCACATGGCCCGAAAAGCCGCGCTTGCACACTTAACAAGAGTCTGTTATGATCCTACCCTAAGACAAGAGAAGTATTAAAGACACAAGGGCAGAATCATAACACTGCGTTTGTGGTGTATTTTTATTTTCCACAGCAAACAAAATAAAAATTACATGATGTAATGGTTACATGATTATTGAACTTATATTAATTTTACTAATTTATAGTGTAGTCATGTTCATAATTATGTAATCTTTTGAAATGATCTGACATGAGATGACATACAGAACAGAATGAAATATTATAATTTCAAATTAATTAAATGAACGAACTGCATTTAATAAATATGAATGAAAACAATCTCATTGATCATAAATACAATAGAATCAACTGATTAATTACATTAATTAAAAATTCAGAGATTAAATAAGGATGCATAATAAACTTATGTAAAGCTCATACATAAATGAAAAAAAACTTTTAGATACAGGTAATACATTAATGTTGTACGTTTTAGTGTCTTTGCAAACGTGGTTGAACAACATTTTACCTAAAATACACTCAAATACATATGACATTACATTGACTTGTTTTTTTTTTGTGATTGAATAACTTATATAAATATGTGATGTAAAAGTTTCATGGTTGATTGTTAATCTGTTTGTTTGTACATGCTTTAACATTATTTATAATAATAATAATAATAATACATTTTATTTGTAATGCACTTTACATTATGGCAATCTCAAAGTGCTACAGAGCATATAGTAATCTAATAAAAAAATCAAGATTTAAAAATAGTTAAACCTAAAGAAAATACATTTAGTGAAAAGCTTTTTTAAAAAGGTTAAATGTTACAGGTTTATGTTACAGAATTAACATCAAAATATGCAATATATGTCCGTTTATTTTTTAATACAATCTATATGGAAATTTTTCCCATCAGATGTTGCTTTGTATTTTGTTCAGGCTTACACAAAATTATATAACATTTAGGTGCAAATATGCAGAAAAGTAAACCAAAGCTTGAAGCTAAAATGGCAAATATCTCCACAGCTACAGTAAATTTCCCAGGAGGACTGACATAAGATGGGATAAATGTGATCCATACAGCACAGAATATAAGCATACTGAATGTGATGAATTTAGCTTCATTAAAGTTATCAGGCAGTTTGCGAGCCAGAAAAGCCAGAATGAAGCACAAGACAGCCAGCAGGCCAATATAACCTAGAACAGCCCAAAAACCTATATTAGAACCCAGACTGCACTCAAGAATGATCTTTTCATGGTAATATTTAAAAATTTTGTAGGGAAATGGGGGTGATTTTGTTAGCCAAAGCACACAGATAAGAACTTGTATAAATGTAAAGGCAAGAACACTGAGTCTTTGTTGAGGAGGCCCAAACCATTTCATGACATTATTTCCTGGAAGTGTAGCCTTGAAGGCCATTAACACTACTATTGTTTTCCCCAGAACACAGGATATACAGAGGACAAAAGTGATCCCAAATGCTGTGTGACGCAACATACAGGACCACTCAGTGGGCCGACCAATGAAAGTAAGTGAACAGAGGAAACAAAGAATCAATGAGAAGAGCAGCAGGAAGCTCAGCTCTGAGTTGTTGGCTTTTACTATGGGGGTGTCCTTCTTACTGTAAAAAAGAATAGCCATAAGCACAGTTAATCCTACTCCAAACAGTGAGAAAAATACTAGGACTATACCCATAACTTCACTGAATGACAGAAACTCTACAACCTTTAATACACATTTATTTTTCTAAGCATTAGACCAGTATTCCTTTGGACACTGCTTGCAGTTATTTGAATCTGAAAAGAAAGTAATGATACTTGTAGTTAAAAACAACATTTAAATGAACTCCTTTGCTAAGACATTGCATCCAGAAACTTCAATCCAAGAGGGGAAACACAAAAAGGAATGGTTTACTTTATAATTGTGAAATGTGATAAAGATTACCTGTCTCATTACTGATTTCTCCTTCTGCACATGGAATACAGTCATAACAGCAGACAGGTCTTCCTTTCTGTGCAGCCTTCCTAGTGCCTGGAGGACAGCTCTCACTGCACACAGACCTTGGCTTCTACATAGAAAAATACATTACTCTTAGTAATTTATACTGAATGATGAACGTTATAATTTCTATAATTTGCTATAATTACTCTACTGTTGCATATTTCAATCTTTAAATGGTGCAAAAAAATCGGAACAAAATCATTTGAAAGTGCTTTTACAAAAACTAATCACCATTACCACCACAGTACTGTCCTTTTGTTTAATACTGGCTCTGCACTGCACTCTGCTGTTGCTTTTGACCATATAGGAACCAAATGTTCTATCTTGTGAATAAAACAGGTGCAGATTGTTTATTTTTTTATTTATTCTTCTTACCTTTATGTCATTTGTATAGGACAGTACAAGTATTTTACCAATTTGTTCTTCCAGTTTCAAGAAACTCTTTAGGCCAAACATGTTATTGAACTTTACCTCTAGCTGTCCTCCAGCCCAGATTATGTTTTTAGTGTTAAGCACAAAGCGCTGATGAGGAGGAAGTGAGACATCATAGTATCCCACTGGTTTAAATTGGACTGATTCATTTGAGTCTTTCTGCCAGTTAACAACTTCATATTGCGCTACTGCGGCACCGGTGCTGTCAAACCACAAACGATCTCCCATCTTTACAGTGAAATTTACATTTTTCAGAGCCTCAACAACCTATTGAGAAAAAGGCATTTTAAGACATTTTCAAACAGAAATAGGGCTATCCTCTTACTTTTCATTACCCTGCCGCTTATGTTTTACTTATTTTACCTGGTGTGGTTGTATTGGTTCTTTCTCACAACCTGCTTGTTCTTTGCACTTGAGTATACTGTGAAGTGAATGAGCCACAGCATAAACTGCTTTGTAGACATTGCTTGAATATCTTTGTTCAGGCACATCTTCATTATAGTTTTTCAGCGCAAGTAGATCCTGATATTTGTTACAACTTAATGCATATTGAGAAAAATTCCCCTCAGTCTGTGGGCATGGAAAAGTTGTTTCCCAGAATGCTTTTATAACATAATCTGCTAAACCTCCAACATCTATTTTTCTTACTCCAAACCCAAGTGACCCTCCCAGCACACGAAAACTGTTTGGAATGATCAGACTCTTTGCAGTTATCCATCCTTCAACTCCAATCATTTGGAGGTCTGTAATGTTCTGAATACTTAGCTGCTCAAGTAGATTATACATTTCAGAACTGGTAAGAAATGCAACAATCACTTTTGCAGTGCCTTTTTTTATTGTGTCTACCACTTTTTGTAGATTTTCTGGCTCTGTTCGATAGAATTTCACAGAGTACTCCACACAAATTCCCTCCTCCTGGGCTGTATTCAAAAATATTGACATTCCATTGTTTCCATAGTCATTGTCACTGTTCACAGCTCCCACCCAAGACCAGCCAAAATGTTTTACTATGTAAGCTAGTGCTCTGCTCTGGTGGTAATCACTAGCAATAGTCCTGAAGAAGGAAGGGTATTCTTTCCTATTACTGAGACATTCACATGAGGCTGAAGGACTTATCTGAGGAAAAAAGCAAACAGTTAAAAAGGCATTAGTATGGTGATTATATCCAACTTCTGATGTTATTGCACCTTACCACTGGAATTTTAAAAGGTCCTGTGGTACTGGACAGAATCACAGTAGCAGAAGACTCTGTTTCTCCTATGATAGCATGTATAGGAGACTGTCCATTGCATCTGTTTTCTGTTGTAAATTCTAGACCATTCATCAATGCCATAATTGCACTCATTGAAGACAGTCTTGAACCACAGGTATCATAAATTTGGTAGCCAATAGAAACATTTGGTAGCAAACTTTGACTTTGGTTAATCTCCTCAATGGCAAAGATCATGGTCTGAGCCATTCGAAAATCTCTTAGACTCACACTGTAAAAACATTAAACCAGTTTGTTAAACACAGACCAAAACACTTTATTTTTTAATCTTTTTAAATTGAACTTGTAGTTCACACCTGAAATACATTAACATTCCACATGTTATATTATATTATTGATATTACGTATTTGCTGTAAGGATTATATAAAATAGTTTCCAAAGTAGCAAACCTTGAGCATGATAGAAGCAGAGGTTTTTGTGTAAACTCAAATGAAGGTAATGACTCTATACCGTGGACTGAAAAAAGTGCTCCAATAGTTATGTCTCCATCCTTGGATAACAGCGGGTACATTGGGTCTCCCATCATTCGGCAAAGAGGCTTTTCTGCCTTTGCATGGCATTGAAAGATAAGCAAGAGTGTGTAAAGGAAGACAGACATCGCAAAGATTGAGCTCAATTGTGGTCCCATGCAACTGACTTGATAAAATGTTTGCACTTTTATAGGCATAATTAAAATGGATGATTGATTGTTAATTTAGCCAATGAACTCATAGGGCAGAACAAGTGTCAGGTCAAGCAAGGGTGCAATAGAGCCATGGTAATATGATAGATTTCGATTTTTTCACAAGGTAGTAAATTCTATTAACCAAATATGAGTATGTATGTTGTAGGTGGGTTTTTCAATATCAAATGTTATTTTCTTTCAGTTAATTTTTTTTTTTTACAATATATTACTTGTATAAAGTGTTTGTAAAGGAAAGTGTACATTTGAGGTTTTTAAGGTTTTTAAATGTTTTTACGACTTCTTACCATTCTTGTATGTTTTACAATTCTGCCATGCAAATGCAAAAGACCTTAACTTCGTTTTTGGTCGAAAATTAGTTATTTATATTTTTGGCACATTCAAGACTTCCTTTATCATGTGGATGAGTATCTTGAATCAATTCCGTTGTTTCTTCAAGAAAATAATGAGTTGTCTTAACAGTAACTTCCAAAAGCCCATGAGAAACCAAGGCAGATATGATCATCTCGGTGCTAAGATTCCGTTAAACGTGGAAGTGTAGTCCTCGTGCCTTTTCCCCGTTCTAGAGCACCCCCTGGGTTAACCTCCCAGGGGAAACCTGGAATGCCGCAGGGTACGGGTGATCTGAGAGTTACGGTGAGGGGTAATCCACCCGGCGTGGCCCCGTGGATCCCTCCCGTTTTTCAGGCATCGCAGCCGGGGGAAGCTCAGCAGGAATGCGCCGGTCCCTCTGTGGTGGACCGACCGGACATTTCCTTTGGGGTGACTCCGGACGATGGGATGTCAATTGCAGCATCAGAGGGGGAGCTTGATTTGACGGAGGAAGACTCTGTGCCATTGCCCTCCTCCGGGAGGGTGGCGATGCCGATGTTGGATCCTGAGATGACAGCTATGCTCAAGAAGGCCGCCGAGGCGGTCGGGCTCGTGTGGAATACTCCACCACGTCCCGAACCGTCTTGGTTGGATGATTGGTTTCTTGGAGCGGCCGGCCGGTCCAAGGTACCTCAGCCCGCCGCTCCGGTACCTTTCTTTCCTGAAGTGCATGAGGAGCTCACTAGGTCGTGGAAGGCACCTTTCTCTGCCAGAAACAGGCTTGGTAGCTCCTCCTCCCTCACTACCCTCGATGGAGGTGCGGATAAGGGTTACAAGGTGTAGCGTATGAGCAGATCATTCATTCATTGGTTCTGAATTAATGAATCATGGCTCGTTGAATCTGAACACAAATGCACATTCCTCCTTAAAATCCAAGCTCTAGCCTCTGAACTCCCAAATACCAATCATGCGTTCGGCTCCAGCTAGTCTGCCATAGATGGTCTCTCTCGACACTTTATTGCACCTTGGAGTATTACCAGAACAACACGACACAGCATCTTCGCCTAGCTTTGCAAGCCTCATAGAGATGCACCAAAGAGATAACGGAACTTTCTACGTGACATTACACACACACACACACATACACACACACACACACGCAAACATCCCTTTGCATTTAGTTCAAAATACAAGTGATTCATAATCTGTAGATGACATGTTAAAGCATGCACGTTGGATTAGTTTTGTTTTGATCATATAGTTATGATCTTCTAGTGTGTGGCTCTGAAATGTATTTTTGAAGAATGTTTCCCCCAATGGAATCGCATCCTGTAACCCAACCTCTTGCTAGGTCATAAAATGTATGACCCCAACAGGAATTTCAAGAGAACCACAACTCACATGAATTATTGTAAAGAAAGAGGAATAGACCCTGCAATCTTATATTTTCTATAAGTATAACCACTTAAGAAATGTATAAACATGGATTTGATTTTCCCATGTCATAGTAGCCGGTATTATGGCTTGATAGTCGTGTGAGTGAACTTTAAATGTGTGTAATTCTGCATATGAATGTAACTTTATATTTCTTCTACCATTACCTGCTATTCTTGGTCTCTCTTTAACCCTCTGGGGTCTGGGGTGTTTTTGGGGTCCTTGAGATGTTCTGACATGCCCTGACATTTGTGCTTTTTTCAGTTGCTTATAAACATATTAATGGCAAAGGTGTAAATTCACTCTATATAGCACAAACAGGGCTACCATAATATGTGAGCCACATGTATGTACATGTTTTCATTTTTGAGAGAATATGCATGGTTATTGAAAAAACTAAAAATGGAAGTTTCTGAAATAAGGCCACAAAACACATACTAAATATGTGTAAATAAGACTTTTGACTAATGGATTGACTAATGTTTTTTCTTCAAAATGATGTGAAAATCATCCTGCCTAATCATTCACATAAAACGATACATTAATTTAAGTTTTGTGAAACACTTTTAGTTTGGAAAGCCAATATGCGGATGGGGCGTCAACGATCCAACAGCATCATGCATATTTAGTAGTTCACACCTGATGAGACAATGTCCCTGCATACTTAATGAGCCATTCATTCAGGTGTGTCACCTATAGCTAACTTAAATATACAAGCTTCATAAAAATGATCATTCTAGAAGAAAATTTCAGATGGCATTTTCAGATGGCATATATACACTGCTCAAAAAAATTAAAGGAACACTTTGAAAACACATCAGATCTCAATGGGGAAAAATATCATGCTGGATATCTATACTAATATGGACTGGGTAATGTGTTATGAACGAAAGGATGCCACATCGTTTGATGGAAATGAAAATGATCAACCTACAGAGGATTGAATTCAAAGACACCCCGGAAATCTAAGTGAAAAAATGATGCAGCAGGCTTGTCAATTTTGCTGAAATTTCATTGCAGCAACTCAGAATGGTACTCAGTAGTTTGTATGGCCCCCACGTGCTTGTATGCATGCCTGACAATGTCGGGGCATGCTCCTAATGAGACGACGGATGGTGTCCTGGGGTATTTCCTCCCAGATCTGGACCAGCGCATCACTGAGCTCCTGGACAGTCTAAGGTGCAACCAGGTGATGTCAGATGGACCGAAACACAATGTCCCAGAGGTGTTCTATTGGATGTAGGTCAGGTGAGCGTGGTGGCCCTTCAATGGTATCATTCCTTCATCCTCCAGGAACTGCCTGCATGCTCTCGCCACATGAGGCCGGGCATTGTTGTGCACCAGGAGGAACCCAGGACCCACTGCACCAGCATAGGGTCTGACAATGGATCCAAGGATTTCATCCCGATACCTAATGGCAGTCAGGGTGCCATTGTCTAGCCTGCAGAGGTCTGTGCGTCCCTCCATGGATATGCCTCCCCAGACCATCACTGACCCACCACCAAACCGGTCATGCTGAACGATGTTACAGGCAGCATAACATTCTCCACGGCTTCTCCAGACCCTTTCCTGTCTGTCACGTGCTCAGTGTGAACCTGCTCTCATTTGTGAAAACCACAGGGCACCAGTGGCGGACCTGCCAATTCTGGTGTTCAATGGGAAATGCCAATCGAGCTCCCTGGTGCTGGGCAGTGAGCACAGGGCCCACTCGAGGACGTCGGGCCCTCAGGCCACCCTCATGAAGTCTGTTTCTGATTGTTTGGTCAGAGACATTCACACCAGTGGCCTGCTGGAGGTCATTTTGTAGGGCTCTGGCAGTGCTCATCATGTTCCTCCTCGCACAAAGGAGCAGATACTGGTCCTGCTGATGGGTTAAGGACCTTCTACGACCCTGTCCAGCTCTCCTAGAGTAGCTGTCTGTCTTCCTGGAATCTCCTCCATGCTCTTGAGACTGTGCTGGGAGACACAGCAAACCTTCTGGCAATGGCACGTATTGATGAGCCATCCTGAAGGAGCTGGACTGCCTGCGCAACCTCTGTAGGGTCCAGGTATCGCCTCATGCTACCAGTAGTGACACTGACCCTAGCCAAATGCAAAACTGGTGAAAAACAGTCCGGAAAGATGAGTAGGAAAAAAAGGTCAGTGGCCTCCACCTGTAAAACCATTCCTGTTTTGGGGGTTGTCTCACTGTTGCCCATCTAGTGCACCTGCTGTTAATGTCATTAACACTAAAGCAGCTGAAACTGATTACCAACCCCCTCTGTTACTTAACTGACCAGATCAATATCCCAGGAGTTTAACTGACTTGATGCTATTCTCTGATTAAAAAGTGTTCCCTTTATTTTTTTGAGCAGTGTATATACAATAACCAAATTGGTTCACAGTTGGAAGCATCGCAATTTTTTTTATTTTTCCACAAATTGTGCTTGCAAATTGTATAATATCCAAGGTAAACATGTCTAGTAATTGTGCAGTTAATTCTCATACTGTATTTTCAGTTTTGGAATATTTATCCTCTCCCCAAATTTGTCACCAATAAAACACAATACAAATTATTTAAAGAAAAAAAAAATATTTACCTTTTAATAGTTTGTTTACATCTACCTTGTAAATATATATTTTTTTATTAAAAAGGTTACAATTACAACAACAATTCAAGTGTAATCTTTCTTTGTAAAAACTAAAGTATACAAAACGTATTATTTGATGACTTTATTTTTGACAAAACATACTATATTTAACATGAGCAAAATTGGCAAACAAAAGTTTATTTGATGTGGCAGTCTATTGTACAGTAAAAACTTTATAATCTATTCAAAACTAGTCAATGTCTTTCAAAACTAAAGTATACATTTTATCATACGTATTTCAAAGTAAAGTATTTATTAGTTAGTTGATGACTATTTTTGACAAAACACACACAGTATATATTCCTCATCTCAGTATATCAATAGAGTTTGCTAAAAGCTGTTCATTCAATACAGCAGTATTTGAAAATCGATAATATTTTGTAAAATTACATTTATATTTGCATTTATGTCAAAACCTAGACACTTTTAAACATCAAAATGACATTTATTAATATGTATTCGTGTCAAAATGACATATAAACAGATTTTCCTATTCAATTTTGCATGGAAACGCTTCCAAGACGCTTGCGTGTCGCGTGAAATATATATATATATATATAGAACATATGAGCAGAAATTGCTAAACAAAAGCTTATTTGATGTGGAAGTATATTCTACAGTAAAAACTGTACCCAAATCTAGTCAACAAAATGTTGTCTTTCATATTTCGCCTGACTGTAACGTTGTTTTTATGAAATATTAGGGCATATAAATGTTAATTTGCAGTTTAATACGTTGCTTATACAAATAGCCTACATTTTATTTCAACATATTTCAGTCGATTTTTACTCATCTCAGTATAGCAATACAGTTTGCTAAAACATCATCATTCATTCACACACGCGATTTAAATTTAAACTGTCTTTTTGCGAGCTGTGGTAAACAGTGCGCATCTCTGCGGCTGCCGTTCATTCACAGAAACGCGATTCACGAGAAGTAAAAAAAAACGTACTATTCCTCAGCTCAGTCGGATCCTTGCTCCTCGAAATACACGCACTTCTGAGGGACATTTTCCATTATTATTATTCCTCATAGCGCTGCGAGACGGTGTAAACAAGTAATGATCTGATTAAACTTGTGTTTTCTCGAGCTGATATGGGGGCGTTCACAGGTTTGCGTGGATTGCCTCAGACATTTGCGTTTGAATAGCGCGCGCTCTCCGTGGGCGGAGTCACATTACATTTGAATGAGCTGTAATGAGCTCGACTGGAATCGCTCTCTTTTAATACAGTTTTCACAAGATGAGAATATTTGTTTTTTTATATAAATTACTTCATTTAAAAGAAGAGAATTCAAGCTTCATGCCTGTGTGTCTGTATGTCTGTTTGACTGAGTATTCGCTGAGTTACAGTTCATTTTTGGACGCGTTTCAGAATGGACTACACTGACAGAGAGAAGGCAGAACTCGCATCACGTTTATTTTTCTTTATTTGGCAAAAAGCACCACACTTTGTTTTTATTGTGAGTATACACAAAAATAATACACATTTAACAGAATCGATTGATGTATGAAACTTGTTTGTAATATCAAAGTAAACAGAGCAAAATGAATTTCTTTTTAACTGATAAGAAAAAAAGCGAGCTGGTATCGCCGGCGATACCGCCGACCCCAGGGGGTTAACCGCCTCGTTTTGACTGAACCACTCATACATAGGAGATTACAGTAAATTGTATTATTCTGTGTGTACCATCTTTCTGGGTAGAAATGACGAATTCTAAATGCCGTCATAAACTATGCAGATGAACCATCTGACAGGACAAAGAGAAATCTTCCCGCTCGGAAATCTCTGAAAGTGATTGGTCCACGTATGCAAAGTAGGCGTGAACCCATCTTTTCCATAAAGACCGACTCAGGAAATTTCTCGGAGCACTTAGTCAGTGAGAGGTTCCCGGTTGTACAACTCCTTAAGGAGTTAAGAGTGAAATGAACTTAGCCTGAATTGTTTCTTTGGTAACTTCACGTTCGATGAACTTTAAACTTCCCGCGAGTCTGCGAAACTCTTTAAACTCTCTCGAAGCAACGAGAGAACACGCCCAGCTCCGAAAGACCGACACACGCGCCTTCTTTCCTCAGCAATACGAAGAGAACCATATGCAAGTATTAGCCTTATCAAGTTTTAATGATTTGATTTCTTGTTGTCTCTCTCAAAGGTTACATTGTGGGTGATTTTGCCATACTGTGATCTCTCCCTATTTTGCTTTCACTTTCTCTCGATCATCCTCTCTTTCACAATCTCTCTCTCTCACTCCCATTTTCGTTATTCGTTTAGTCTTGTATTGTTTATGTGTTCTGTATTTTGTGTATGCATACTCGTGTAAATTGTAGGGTTTTTATACTCGTAGTTCCATTTATTAAAACAATATATTCCTGATTGCTTCTGTTTGCTCAACATTTCGAAGTCCCTGAAACGTTCGATCCAAGCTACAAAAGCTTTACAATTGTGTTACTATTCGTAACCTATATTTTATAAGAACAGGAAAGTGATTTTCAGTGGCCAGAAAATAGCTTTCTTCGAATTATAAGAAAGAGATCATTTTTGTTGAGAAATTGATGGGTTAATCGTATGGCCGTTTGCTGGACAAACAAATTGTTTGATAGCTACATTAATTTCCATTAAAAATTATTCTGATAATTGATCTGAGGAATGGACTGTTGATATATTAGTGATTAAATCATAATTCATTATGATGGGTCACTAATGTATACAATTGATCTCATTTTCAGTTTCAATAATTTTATTAATACTGTATTGCGAATTAGATGAATCACAACCCCGATTCATCAATTTTGATTCCCTATATCAATTGAGCTAATACCTAGATTCGTTACAGAGGCGATCCCCCCAGTGGAGCAGTCTGTTGCGATGCAACTGTGTCCAGCGACCGCTACCTCCTGGAAGGGAGACCCTCGTCTCCCCTTTAAGGCCTGTAAGTTCTCGTCTGCTTTGGCGGGAAGAGCTTACAAGGCCTGTGGGCAGGCCGCATCTTCACTGCATGCCATGGCATTGCTTCAGGTCCACCAGGCCCAGGCACTCATGGACATGCACGAGAGTAGTGCAGATCGTGAGCTCATGGGTGAGCTCTGCACTGCAACCGATTTGGCCCTCCGGGGTACAAAGGTTGCAGCTCGCGCGATGTCCACCTTGGTGGTCCAGGAGCGCCATCTCTGGCTCAATCTGGCGGATATGAGGGAAGCGGACAAGGTTCGGTTCCTGGACTCCCCCATTTCCCAGGTTGGGTTATTCTGCGACGCGATAGAGAACTTCGCCCAACAGTTCTCCACTATACAGAAGCAGATGGAGGCCATCTGGCACATCCTTCCCCGACGGCCTGCTGCTGCCTCCACCCGGCCGTCAGGGGTAGATCCTCCTCCTGCCTGTCGCCGAGGGCGTCCCCCTGCGTCCGCCTCTTCTCCCGCTGAGCACGTACAGCAGCCTTCACCCGGGGCTTAGCGTGGATCCAGACGTAGGCGTAGCGCCCCGCCCACCTCAGGTGCTGCCAAGCCAGGTGGTAAGCACAAGCGCAAGCGCTAGTGAGGTGGGCCGCCCAGGGATGGGATTTTGTTCTTGGAGATGGTACCGGTTCACTCCCTCCCCTCGGTGGAGGATCAGGGGGAGTCTTTGTTTGTGTATGTCTGTTCCGCCGTTGGCTCCCCGTAAAAGCGGGGTCAGCGGTACCTACATTTTCAAAGAAAGAGCAAATTTCTTTATCCCTGAGCATTGGCAGAGGTGAGCTGTAGGTGTGCAACCCAGGAGCCTGACACCAACAGCTATGTCTGTATCACCAGCCCTCATTATGGCGATTCGGTATCGGTTGGGCGTCTCACGCTATTTTGAGATCACTTACATGTACACATGATTCAGTCTCGGGCCGCCTACGGGCCTTCCGAGTAGAGTCCCTGTTTACTGAAGTTATGGTTGATGGTATCTGGAATTCTGTTGATTCACCGGTGTAGCGCCGTGAGGTGTTCCTGGCTGTTTCAGCTTTTTTCCTGATGCTAGAGACTCAGTTTCATTAGTTAGCAGTAATGCGTTCGAGGACCCGCTCATGCCTTCTCACGCACTCTGCTGCTAACTAAGGAGGCAGACCTGGTCTTTGGCCGCCTACGGGCTCTCTGAAGCTAGGTCTCTGCCTCCGAACTGTTGCCTCATTCTGAGTAGGTCTGGTACGCTGAGCCTTTTGGGGTGATCAGTTGTAGCGCTGAAAAGTGTTCCTGATCGTCTCAATTGGTTCGTGTATTTTTGACTTGGCTAAAGCGATTCAGTTCGTCTGGCACCCGTTTGGTCCGGTGCTGCCTGTGTCACTATGTGTGCAGGTAGTACCGTGACGAGCGTGGTCATCGCTTCCCACTGGTGAGGGTTGCGATGAGGTCATTCCTCCAGCCGATATGGAAAGGGGTCTTTATGGGATCCGTTTCTATAATACTTGGGTTACAGTGAGTTCATTGGGATCTGTGTTTACTATTTGGGCCTTTTTCGGAAGATAAAAAACCCCCGTTCAGTTTTCACACAGCAGGTTAAACTGTGGTCCTTCAGTGGTTGCAACGAAGGACCTGCTGGATCAGTACTTTGGGCTCCACTCTTCCGCGAGACTTGGGTCATCCCGTGCCTGGTGTCTGGGGTGGAGGTCTCGGTACGGGTCCTTACCCTACGAGTGCTGCACAGCCAGTGGGGTTCGCAGGTCAACTGAAAGGGGTTCCTTTCCTAAAAAGAGAGGAACCTTTCTTAGTCTGGAGGTGAACTTGGTTTACATGTTCCTCAGGGGACATGTCCAGTCAGTGTTGGGGTGAGAAAGGGTCCCACTGATTAATTTCAGAGGCTCCCGGGGCATGTGTGAGACGCAGCCATCCTGGATGGTTTCCTCCATGTGTTGACCGCTTCAACATTGACTTTATGACCAGATTCGCTAGTGGCCGTGGCAGAGTAGCACACTCATGTGGTGTGCTACCAAACCCTTAGCCATGTGTAGGTCTTGGTTTTCGAGTCAGTGACTCTAGACCAGATCTGGGGACATGAGCGCAGGGGCCATGTATAATGGGCATGTAGTCAGTTTAGAGCTTAGATTCTCTGCCCGAGCCCGAGCCCGGACTCGACCCGACCCGACCCGGCCCGGCCGATATTTCCCGCCACTGTCCTCGGGCCGGGTCGGGTCGGGCCCTTGATAAAGCACGTTATGTGTCATGCGCAGCGTCTCGTCCAGTCTCGCACGCGTGACGCATCACACCTGCTGTGCGTGCTGTAGGCTACTATTCTGCTGCTTAAGTGCAACATGGAGCTTGAAGAAGCAAAGAAAAAAATTAAAACAGGAGAATTAACTTTGAGCAAGTTTGGAGGAAAATCGGAGGTATGGAAACATTTTAAACTAGTCGTGCGGAGTGACAATATGTGTTGGCTTTGTCTCGTGCATTAAATGCGGCACGCTGCTCGCCTATGACAGCAAAAAAACGGGGACTTCGACGATGAACAGACACATGAAGCAGTCTTGCCATGGCAGAAATTATGATAGTAGTCAGCCTCAGGCCTCAATGTCCTCTTTTGTTACTTTTCCGATCCATTCAATTATTTCTGAATAAACAAACAAAATTCAGAATTAAATGAATGTGCTGCAATTTGTACAAAAAGAGAGTCTGTAGTAGGCTAGCCTATGTGTTTTAGCCATTAAATAAGCACATTTAGTTTCAAGTTTGTTAAGTTTCGTTTTGAAGAAAGCTTTTCTTTAAAGTGAATTTCGTTTTGTATAAATTGTATCTTAATTTTAATACATTCCAATTGCCTGGATTTAATACATAAAAAGCAATAGGCCTATAGCAGACAATATAATCATGACATGCAGTCGCCGGCGCGTCGCGGTCACTTACACCATTTGAAACTCGTAACACACGCTGTCACCGAATTTACAAATCTTGCTTGTTGCTCACACACATATTATGTTGAAATAACAATATGTTGTAGTAACATTATTCATCTTTAAGAATATTTGATTGAATGCTGAATGTTGTGCTTGTTCAATTTAATAAAATTAAAACTTTAATTGTGATAATTAAAATAACTGAATATTTAATATTGAGTGGGCAATTTTTCCTCATTTATTAATAGTATTTATATAATATATATAACTGCGCAGCTACCCCCTGTAGCTTAAATGATCTAGCACAGCAGCACCTGCGTTAAAAAATATTCTGGCGCCGCCCCTTATAACGGCCCACATATTAAAAATGGTCGGGTTTAAATCGGGCTCGGGCTCATAATTACAGTGAATGTGTCGGGCCGGGCCGGGCTCGGACACAACGTGCTCGGGCTCGGGTAGGGTCGGGCTTGATTTGTTGGGCCCGATCTAAGCTCTAAGTCAGTTAAGTTGGGCGTGTCAGACTACATTGGCGTCTTTTCGCCTAGAGTTTCAGCGAGGATAATTCAAGAGCTTCCTCGCTGGTCCAAACTCGCCTGCCACTACCTCCGATGGGGCTGAAGCTGGGTATGCTTCTCCACAGTAGAACTCTGGCCTGCTCAATCATGCCACCTCAGGGCCTCATGATAGCAAACACCATAAGAGAGTGAAAACCCCATCCCCCTAGGTGTCAGTAGGGAGAATTCTCTGGGCTGCACTGGGTCATCCGTGCTGCTTTGGCTATTCCCCTATCTTTTCGCTACTCACTGGGCATAGTGGTTGTATCGGAACGAACTGACGCCAGGGTTCACGCTAAGGGCGTTCCCCGGTGAGCTTTCTTGCACGTCAGTGTGCTATGTCAGAATGGAACAGTCTTCAGTTGCCCCGTTCCGGCTCATCTAGACTTATTCCTCAAGAGCCTTCTGACTTCCTCTGAGTCACTCAGAGATGGGCATCGATGGCACCCACACTGAGCCCTAAACGGCAGCTTGGTTGTGGTGGTTCAGTATCTACATCTGAAAGAGCTATGGATACTAATACTTCTGCGTGAGCCCCCTCCATACTGGAGGCCTGCTTGTGATCCAAAGTAGAACCGGTTTGTTGGCGTTCTTAGAAATAAGAACCCTTGAGATGTTCGGTCATTTTGTCACTTCCCTCCTGCACTAGAACTGTGGAGAGCGGTTTCCGCTCCACCTTTCTGGGTGACAATGTTCTTATGGGCACGTCACGGTGCGGCCTCTGAGGGGGGAACAATTTGATCGTCTGGTTCCTGAGCAATGCAAGGGGTCATCCTTCTTGCATAGCTCTTACCTTCTCGGAGACTTCTCCAGTGCTATGCACTCGGAGCGGTCCCGAGTAGACAGGTAGCGAGTTAAAAACCTGTTTTAAGTAACAGTTCTCCTATTGTGTTTTACTCCTCAGAAGGTGGGAACTTGCATCATTTCAGTTGATGAAATGTGCCTGAATTCGGGCCAGGGCTACTCCTGCAGGGGACCCTGGCCTGTATATATGCCAAGGCTCCTATCTCTCCTGTAATGGGAATAGATAGTGATCCTGTGAGCGCTGCCTCGGAGGAGGCAGACCCAGCCATGACTTTTCTCTGCTTCTCTCGCTCTGCGATGGTAGAACAGAACGCAAATTCTCGGTACTGGACTAACTACTTGTCTGTTTGGGGACCAGCAGAAAGGAGGGCGGTTCCCTGTGCGATGGTTGGCCCACGTGGGAATGTGTGGCCATCATCTTGGTGGAAGTCTAAGGTGCACCGTGTCCACTTGGGTTAAGAGTCCCTCCATCTAGAGCGTGTGCTCTTTCCTAAATGTCGACATGGGTGCCTCGCTGAACAGATATTGTGTTAGGGGTTGGGCGACATTACACTAATGTGTACTGAACTCACAGCTTAGTAGGCACCTTCATTGATGTCGGCCTCACTTAGCCTGAGTTTAGTGTTGGCTTGCTACGCCATTCCCCTCCTTGGACTGGATAAGTGCGTAAATTTACTCTGGTGAGTTCTACGGAACCCTATTGAGTTCCTCCGAGCCCCGTCGGTAGTAGACGTGGCGGAGCGTCTGATACTAGTCCTATCACTTATATGCTTGTGAAACTTGTGTTAGGTGGAGCCCATACGTTGTGATACCTACAGTGATCCCGTATGTGTATTTCTCTACGGCATGCTTCCTACGGTAAGCTCGTATCTTCCTTCGGCAGAGTCACCTCTGCTGTCATTGACTGGTTGTGTCTCCCCTCCCGCTTCTGTGGCTGGAGCCACCTCAGTGACATCCCATATGTTGTACTACCGGCGCCTGGTCCTTATGTGTTTTCCACATGTTACTCTCATGTAGATGTGGCTTCGCAGCATAGACCTCTCCTTCAAGGTACGCTTTCCCAGTGGTCTTGTGGAACAGCAGTGACTTCCTGACCTAAGCTCGACCGTCCGCCATGTGGAGGTTCTTGCAGCTTTGTGTTTAGGCACTGGAAGGTGGCAGTAGTAGTGGCGTGTTAGAGGATCCCATACAGTCGGTATATGATCGACTAAGTCGAACGTTACCCGACTGAAAGGGAACGTCTCGGTTACCAATGTAACCCTCGTTCCCTGAAGGAGGGAACGGAGACTTAGTTCCCCTTGCCACTTCTACTGGACCACTGCTGACTGGGGCACGATCTGCTCCTCAGCGAAAATCAACTGGTAGGTGCATCCACTTCCGTGTTTATACCCGCAGGGTAGGCGGGGCGTTGATT
Organism: Squalius cephalus; assembly: GCF_949319135.1. Classification (NCBI taxonomy): domain Eukaryota; kingdom Metazoa; phylum Chordata; class Actinopteri; order Cypriniformes; family Leuciscidae; genus Squalius; species Squalius cephalus. Next base: position 31,997,288 of record NC_137127.1, on the reverse strand, counting down.
ACGCACCTGGCAAAGCTTGTTGGCTTGATTTTAAGAGTAATCAGAGTGATCGGGCTCACTAGGCGTTATCCCATACAGTCGGTATACGATCGACTAAGTCTCCGTTCCCTCCTTCAGGGAATGAGGGTTACATTGGTAACCAAGACGTTACGGTACTCTGCCTTTGTTTAGCCGCGCGTCAATATGAAGTTTCTGTGCCGGTGTTCTATCAAATAATGCTACCTACCAGATTGTACAGTTATCTACCTTTGTTTTATTGTCCATTAAAATTAAAATTACGGTGTAGCCTGTGTACTTTGTACAACTGCCATCAGTCCCTGTATTTTCTGATATCCCCAGAGCTTTGTCCTAAACAAATGCAGTCAGAACATTTAGTATGGTCTGAAATTGCTCCATCGACAAACTTGCGATATCGATTGTGAAGGATTATGCAGAGTCAAGTCAAGTCATCTTCATTTATATAGCGCTTTTAACAATGTAGATTGTTTCAAAGCAGCTTTACAGAGATAAACGTATAATTTATGGTAATAGAGATTGTTTTGGCTTTATAGCGGTTCTTTAGTAAAGTTATTTTCCAGCTAAGGTTAGTTATGATTGATTCGCTTCCGTCGCAACAATCATTTGTTATTAAATTAGGGGCCGTTAAGACGACACAATTCTCTCTACACAGACTTTAAACGCGAACCTGTGAGAAACGCTGATGGCGTTCACATGCGCATTAAGAATTGGTTCTATAGTTATGTGCATTTGAATATATGTACGCAGGTTTGTAATTCCCTACAAACCAAGCCTAAACAAAGTACTGGTGTTTCCTTATAATTTTTGATACAGAGTTTTATTTTATTTTATCAATTCGGGGTAGATACGCAAATTGAGTTTCCCGACAACGCTTTATCTGTAGAGTGGGAAATGGATTCTCCATAGGGAGAGACTAGTTGGCACTTCAGCACTGCGTTGTCATCGGGTCCAGGCGAAGGTCCTTCATCAGATCTGGATACGGCCTGGATCCGGCAGGCTGCGGGAAAACCTCGGGATAAACAAAGACACTAAAATTAGCGTAGATGCCATTCTTCTTATGATGTAACGAGTACATCAGGATTTATGGGAAGTGTTCCCGGTTCCAGCTGACCTAATCTATGCAGCCTAACATTGAATTTTAGAAGTCTATAATGTATTATGTGAACGCTAGGTCAAAGAGATGTGTTTTTAGTCTAGCTTTGAACTGACAGAGTGTGTCTGCTTCCCGGACAATGGTAGGAAGACTGTTCCAAAGTTTTGGTGCTAAATAGGAGAAGGATCTACCGCCAGCAGTCGATTTTGATATTCTAGGTATTATCAGCTGGCCGGAATTTTGAGATCGCAATAGACGTGAAGGACTATAATGCGTTAAGAGCTCGCTCAAGTACTGCGGAGCTAAACCATTTAGTGCTTTGTACGTGATCAGCAATATTTTAAAATTGATGCGATGTTTAATAGGGAGCCAGTGCAGTTTTGACAGAACCGGGCAGAGTTGACAGAAAAATGTTACACATGCCGTAGCAGATGAACAAAGAACTAAAGCCCCGCCTCACCCAGTTCGGGTACCGGACCTGGTTGAAACACTCATGCATCTAGCTGGCAGAGTGCAAAAATTTCGCCGCCACCTTCAGCACCGCCCTAAACACAGTCGAGCCAACGCTGGACTAATATATCTATGGAGGTATTTTGTCATGTCAAATGTATTAATAATGCCATCAGAATGCAACCAAAGCACAGGATAGCAATAAGTAGATATAGGCTATAAATAATTGTAAATCATACAAAATAAATGCCATGATCACTTGATTTTATACAGGTGTTACTATAATGATTTTGTTAATGGTGATCAGCAACCAAATTGTTGGAAGTTACTGCCTTTTGCCTTGGCATGACTTCTCACTTTTTGCTAACAGTACAAAGGCAGAGTACAGTAACTTTAAAGGGACAATATGTAGGAATTACTCCCATCTAGTGGTGAATTTGTATTTTGCATTCAAACTAATTTTGCTCTCCAGCGCCTCGCTTTTTCAAATGCGCGTTGCATCTACGGTAGGCGATATGTACCAAAAAGCTTTGAGCATTTGCCACTTGAGAACGTTTTGCCTTGAAAGGGGGTTGATGTGTTCCTAATCCAAAGGGTACTCTCATAACTGGACAAATCAGATGGGAAAATCAGATCAAGGTTTATTGACCAATTAATCTTACAAAAAAAGAAAATTGACCCCAGCAGTTGTTGACCCTCTTCAACATGTTCACAAATAACACTATATACGCATAAGATACATACATACTGAATTACTGTATGCGTCTGTATTATTCAATGCGAGGACACAGTATAAGTGATAAATAACAGAAAATGTCAGATAACATTAACTTGGTAGCCTTAGGTGTGCAAACAATGCAAGAAAAATCATATGCTCTATTAAAATATTTCTATAGAATTTCTAGGTTACAAAAAGTAAAACTTACAAACCTTGTTTTTAGCACCTTCGCTACTTTACTCAATAGCTGCTATTCATCAAATAGCCTGTTTAACTTTTAACTATAAATGTTCGTCTATCTATATAATAACAACCAAGCAAAGAAAAAAGATTGTAATTAAGATTGTAACACTGACTTACCTGTCGAGAAAAAAACAGGCCACTTCAGCGTCTCTTTTGAAATCTTTCTCCAGCATTAGCTCTTTCCACCTGTAAAAAGCTACCCCGACATTAACTCTTGTTTTCTGTAATCTACGGTCACGTTTCCTTTTACGTTCTATTTTTGACTTTTTTGGCGACAATGTTTTCTTCTCCTGTGGCGCGGCATATGTATGGTCCATAATAACAATGCAATCCAGACTTTTAAACTTGCCGGTGCAGTTTCAAGCGCCTCTCACTGCTCTGCACCTGCGTTTCTGCTGGTTTCAGTCACGTCACGTGACTGGCTGGCTCTGAACGAAAACGCGTTGTGGAAACGCGTTGGCTTAGTACTTTTTGTCCCTCTCTGCTATTATAGTTTTGCAAGATGGCGGAATAAATTCTTGCAAGATAATAAATTCTTCATTTATAAGGATAAGTCAGATAATTGGCCGAGGTATTTGTACACCATTGAGGACATATTTATTAATAAAAATATTGATTTTAGATAATAAAATACCTAAAAAGATACATATTGTCCCTTTAAAATAGCGGTTTAAAGTCAAGTTTGACCTCAAGATTTTTTTATGTATATAATTTTCATTACTAAAACATCTATTTGCAAGATTTCCAGTGTCCTACCTATAATTAGTTTGGCGAGACAACTAAAAATCTTTAAAGTCATTTTTCTCTGTTCCACACGCTAGCGAGTTAAGGTATTTTGCCTTTGTAGGGCAGAATTAAGTTTCTGCAGTTCTCTTAAAGGATCTACCCAAACATGGAAATACTGTCATCAATTACAAAATGTTGTTCCAAACCCATAAGACTTATTTTTGACCGAATGGTACGAAACTTGGTAAAGGTACTATTAAATACTTTAATATTCTCATAGTTTTAAAGTAAAACATGTTTTGGAAAAGATATATTTCATGTAAATATCGAAAATAACGTCTATAACTTTATTTTAAACTTTTTTTATGTCAGCAATAATCTGCTAAGTGTTTTCTTTAAAAATAGAAACGTGATTAGGGGGCGCTGTGGAGCATGGATAGTGAATAGACGCGTTCCTCACCTGCTCCTGCACTTAATTCAGAAATTACTGCAATATATCACTAATATACTAATATATTACTAATATATCTGCTTTATGCACATATATTTGTTGTAAATATGAGTCTATAGTGCTCTCTAGCATGTCTTATTTCAATTTTAAATGTCTTAAAAAAGATGAATAGGTGTTAGAGAAATAAAATCAATCATCTCCAATAATAATAATAAGAAATATAGCTGTGAGCAGTGATGACGGTTACCCTAAAAGCACCGTCTTGGTGCCTTTATATATACATTTTAAGGGACAAGACACAGAGAATTTTACTTGCCTGACCTGATTAGAACAATGAAAAAATAAAAAATAAAAAAATAACTAGGGAATCACTAAAAGGAGAGAATTATTCTGATTTTATGATACACTCAAAATATTTCACAACAAATCCTTTAAATTTAATGATATTCAGAACGGAACAAGGATAATAATAATAATAAAAAAAAAAACTATAAACAAGCCAAAACAAAATAAAATAAATATAAAAACGAAAGTAAGCAGTGTTGGGCTCACATAACTTTCTCATTAGAATCAAAATGTTTCAACATTTGCGATGTATTTGGATGCTAAATTATTCTTTATCATAGGCTTTGTACTTCACTCATGTTGCCCACTGAAGCTAAGCAGGGCTGAGCCTGGTCAGTACCTGGATGGGAGACCTCCTGAGAAAAACTAGGTTGCTGCTGGAAGAGGTGTTAGTGAGGCCAGCAGGGGGCGCTCACCCTGTGGTCTGTGTGGGTCCTAACGCCCCAGTAGAGTGATGGGGACACTATACTGCCAAAAGAGCACCGTCCTTCGGATGAGACGTTAAACCGAGACGTAAAAGGGTTAAACGCTATATAAATGTAACAAATTATTATTATTATTATTCATGTTCCAATATCGACGGTAAAAATCATCCTCTTCACACGTGCAAGAATGTGCTTGGAAACATCACAGTGGAGTGGTGCTTACTGTGAATGGTATGAATTGTACTACTGACTATTTAAACAGAGCAGTGTAATTGTTATATGTTAGATTGCCTATTTTATTATTCTATTTTATTAAGGCTATAATGAACAGGCTGTGATGTCAAGATTGCAATGCTGGAATGTGTGTGTGTGTGTGTGTGTGTGTGTGTGTGTGTGTGTGTGTGTGTGTGTGTGTGGCGCAGGCGCGATTGAACCGTGGACACATAAAAACATACTCTGGGCCCCATTTTAACGATCTGAAACGCAAGTGTCAAGCGCAAAGCGCAAGTAACTTTGTGGGCGGGTCTTGGGCGCTGTTGCTATTTTCCCGGCGGGATAAATTACTCTTGCACCCGGCGCAAATCTAAAAGGGGTTGGTCTGAAGTAGCTTCATTATTCATAGGTGTGGTTTGGGCGTAACGTGAAATAAACCAATCAGAGCGACATCTCACATTCCCTTTAAGAGCAGGCGCGCTTGTTCTATAGCGGATTCCTATTATAACGGCGGATTTGCCAGGCGCACACGAGGAGCGGTTCACAGCCGAGGAGACCGACGTTCTCGTCAGGGACGTTGAGGATGGAGAAACACACCCAAATTAACTTTGGCTAAACAGGCGTATGATAATTTGTGTAAATGTGTAAGCTAGATGTATGCTTTTATAATAAACTGTTTATCTATCTATCTATCTATCTATCTTAATAATGTAGGCTATGATTTGCAAAAATGAAACCTGCTGCGTCTGTGTGTAGATGAGACAATCAAAGTGTATGCTCGTTGTGCACACGCTACATTGATTATGGCCAAGCATGCTCCCTTAAAATAGCATATGAATAACATGCGCAACGCGCCACTGACTTTAAACTAGTTTTTTTCGGTCAGTGGCGGAATTGTTTTCTAAACCTGCAAAATAGCATGAGGGAACGTTTGCGCCGGAACACGCCTCCTCTTTGCGCTGAACCGCTCCCGGGAGCGCAAGTGTATTTCTTAGTTAACCAACGTGCGTCTGTGGAGGGAAAAGTCCGCTGTGCGCGGGTGCAAAATAGGAATGATAAATGCGTCGGTGTACAAAGTCAATTGCACTGGGTGCAAGATAGGGCCCTCTGTCATTATGTTCATACAGGACTGCAAAATGTTTACTTATATTTGTGTACACTCGCAATAAAACACAACATTGTGCTTTTGTAAAATAAATTCAAGCAATCCACCCCCCAAAATGGCGCTAATTTAAAAATTAAACTAAAATGCTCACAGCTGCACAGGCATTCATAACGGTGCGCGTCCACGGCGAGGAACGAGCAGAACAGAGTCAACGTTTTTTAGTTCATTCCTACTTCCATAGGAACTAACTGAAAACACTCGCTCTGCTCCGTACCATTATCAATGTCCGTGCGGACGAACATATTTTACTTTCGTTTTTTTAAGTTAGCGATTCAAAAGCCCCCGGCACTGTCACACATCAATTAATCAGTGGTAAAATATTATCACAGTCACATACCTAGTATATTTTTATATAGATAGAATAGGCCTACCTGATTTTGAACACAAGAGGGCAGTATAGCCCTATGTATGACTTGACTTTTTTGGGACTAAATAGTACTATTACTGTTTTTAAACTTATAAATAATTCTTAAATTAAAAAAAAAAGAATAAAATGGGTTTAGTTCTGATATTTGTATACTTTTATATAAAAATAAATGGTGTATACTTACATTTTTAGAAGATATGAGGCTATTAGTGTTTCCTTTTTGGACATTACTTTAATCCCTTACTATATCAAAACCGTTTGAGATATTTAATATCCGTTCACAATTTAGCATCTTTAATGTATTTTCATCGTGTTGAAAAAGTTTGGTGGGAATAAAATAAACCACTTAAGAGGAGTGGGTAAAAATTCAGAGGCTGATTTTGCAAAAAAAATCCACATTCAAACCAAAATATCTGACTTCCTGTTGGCCGGAGCTAATGACTGTAAATTGGAAAGTTCTCCGGCTCGATGAGACCAATATACGTACTGATTTTTGTAACTGTGGGTAAAACTACCCCCCCCCCCCACTTTTGTCAAAAGGATTTTGAAAGTGACACACCTTCCTGCTACCAGTTGGTGGCGCTATAATTTTGACTCACAATAGTTACATCCATCTGATCGGCCTCTTACCACGAACACACTGCTAAAGTTTCATCAAGATCAGTTAATGTGTGCAGAAGTTATAACACTTCGTGTTTCTCTTTTCTCGCCATAAATTCGTGTCCTCGCCACGGCCAAACCGTTCGAGATATCAAAAATCCGTCCGCAATTTAGCATCTTCAATGTCTTGCCTTCATGCTGACCAAGTTTGGAGGCAATTAGATGAATTAACTAGGAGGAGTACATCAAATTCCACAGCATGCATTTCCAAACAACCCATAACAGCCGACTTCCTGATGGGCTGGCGTAAAACTTAGAGCACGAAAGTTGTTCGGCCCGATGAGATCTATATGTGTACCGAGTTTCATATTATTACATGCAAGTGTGTTTGATATATGGACAAGTGTTCGGATCCCGTTCCAGGGGGCGCTGTCAAGCCCCCCTGTCACGCCCGGGTACCAGCTTCAGCCCGACCATGATGGCCGCGGGTTCTGACCCGTGTGCAAAGTTTCAAGAGTTTTTGAGCATGTTAAGGGCCTGGCTAATAAATAAAGGGCCTGGCCTACTGGCTAATAAATGTGATGTGTCTGTCGAGTTTCATCCAATTTCAAGCATGCTGAGAGTCTCAAAAGCATCCGAAAAGAATATTAAAGTTTGATGCATTGCCACGGCAACAGTATCTAAGATATCAAGAATCCTTTCACAGGTCTACATCTGCCCTGTGTTTACATTATACACAAAGTTTGAAGCAAATCGGGTAAAAATAAGAGGGTGATTTCAAAGCATTTTGAAAGTGACAACCCCGAGTTTGGTGGGGATCGGTTGAATTCTCTAGGAGGAGTATTTTAAATTCCAGAGCGTACGTTTTTCAAACAACCCATAATAGCTGACTTCCTGTTGGGCTGGCGTAAAACTGAGAGCATGAACATTGTTCGGCCTGATAAGAATTATATGTGTACCGAGTTTCATACTAATTCATGCAAGCGTGTTTGATATATGGACCAAGTTTTCGGACCCCGTTCAAGGGGGCGCTGTCGAGCCCCCCTACCACGCCCGGGCCGGCCCTACCAGCTTCAGCCCGGCCCTGATGGCCGCGGGTTCTGACCCGTGTGCAAAGTTTCAAGAGTTTTTGAGCATTTTAAGGGCCCCAAAAGTGCCTGAATAGTCGTAAGAAAAAAATAAATAAAATAAATATAGCTGCGAGCAGCGATTACGGGCCCAAGCCGGTGGCACCGCCACCCCGGTGCCTTTAGTTACCAAAGGCACCGGGGTGGCGGTGCCGGCGGCTTTGGCCCTTCATCGCTGCTCGCAGCTATATTTATTTATATATATATATATATATATAGATAAAAAGACAGAAAATATTACTTGTCTTACCTTATTCTGATTTTATTATACACTCAAAATATTCCACAACAAATCCTTGAAATTTAATGTAAAAATAAAAATGAATGTATGCAGTGTACTCACGTAACTCTCTCATTAGAATCAAAATGTTTCAACATTTGCGATGTATTTGGATGCTAAACTATTCTTTATTATAGGCTTTGTACTTCACTCGTGTTCCAATATCGACGGAAAAAATGATCCTCTTCACACGCGCAAAAATGTGCTTGGAAACATCACAGTGGTGCGGTGCTTACCGTTAATGGTACAAATTGTACAACTGACTATTTAAACAGAGCAGTGTTATTTTATATGTTAGGTTGGCTATTTTATTATTATACTTTATTAGGGCTATAATGAACAGGCTGCGATGTCAAGATTGCAATGCTGGAATGTGTGTGTGTGTGTGCGTGTGTGTGGCGCGGGCGCGATTGAACAGTGGACACATAAAAACATACATAAAATGTTTTAGTTCATTCCTACTTCCATAGGAATACATTGAAAACGCTCGCTCTACTCCGCACCATTATCAATGTCTGTGCGGACGTCCATATTTTACTTTTGCTTTTAAGTTAGCGATTTAAAAGCCCTCAGCGCTGTCACAAGTCGATTAACCGGTGGGAAAATATTCCCACAGTCACCTCCCTAATATATTTATATATAAATACTATAGGCCTACCTGATTTTGAACACAAGAGGGCAATGTAGCACTATAAATTACATTATTCATATATTTTTTGGACTAAAAAAACATTCTGGCTATTTTTAAACTTAAACATAATTCTTTAATTGAAAAAAAAAAGAATAAAAGTGGGTAAAAATGCAGAGGCTGATCTTGCAAATTAATCCACATTCAAACCATATATCAATATCAATATACTAATATCTGACTTCCTGTTGGTCGGAGCTAATGACTGTAAATTAGAAAGTTGTCCGGCTCGATGAGACCAATACACATACAGATTTTTGTAACTGTAGGTAAAACTAACCCCCCCACTTTTGTCAAAAGCATTTTGAAAGTGACACACTTCCTGCTGCTAGTTGGTGGCACTATAACTTTGACTCACAATACTTGCATCCACCTGATCGGCCTCTTACCACGAACACACTGCTCAAGTTTCATCAAGATCAGTTAATATATGGTGAAGTTATACCACTTCGTGTTTCTCTGTTCTCGCCATAAATTCGTTTCCTCGCCACGGCCAAACCGTTCGAGATATCAAAAATCCTTCCGCAATTTAGCATCCTCAATGTCTTGACTTCATGCACACCGAGTTTGATGGGGATCGGATGAATTCTCTAGGAGGAGTATATCAAATTCCACAGCAAGCGTTTTCCAAACAACCCATAATAGCCGACTTCCAGTTGAGCTGGTGTAAAACTTTACCAAAGTTTCAAGAGTTTTCGAGCATGTTAAGGGCCCTAAAAGTGCCCAAAAGGTTGACAAAATAATAATAATAATAATAATAATAATAATAATAATAATAATAATAATAATAATCCTTAGGAAAACAATAGGGTCTTTGCCCTTTCAGGGCTTGGGCCCTAATAAAAAATAATCCTAACGAAAACAACAAATAATCCTACCGAAAACAATAGGGCCTTCGCCCTTTCAGGGCTTGGGCCCTAATAATAAATAATCCTTAGAAGAACAATAGGGCTCTTCGCCCTTTCAGGGCTTGGGCCCTAACAAAAAATAATCCTAACGAAAACAATAGGGCCTTCGCCCTTTCAGGGCTTGGGCCCTAAATATAGCTGTGAGCTATATTTATATATTTATATAAATATATATATATATATATATTTATATATAAATATACACAGCTATATTTATATATTTATTAGATCTTGTCCTTCCGGTGAGAGAGAATGCTGGCGCACGTTGGCTGCCGCTTCTCCGTCCGGCTTTTTTATGTTTTTATCTTAATTATTTTTAAACAGTAATAATTTTATTATTACAAGTTCACCTCATCCTCTCAGCCATCTCTGAACTGGAAATCACAACGGAATCACAACGGAAAATGCATGAATGAATAATCGAAGCGGATAGTCTGTCCTGGAAATCTCACGTAAGGCAAACACCAGAGCAAGCAACAAGAGCCCGATTCAACTGCAACCATCGACCAGATGAACAACACTCTGATCGTGAAGAAACTCGGGATATACATACTTGCTGGAATCAGACTGGAACTGCGATGCCCGGCTTCTGAGTGCAAGCTAGCGCTAGCTCTGCGCTAGCGCACCGCGCCTGGATCATGCCACCGCTCCTCTCTGCTGCTGACTTCCGCCCACTCAACAACCACCGCTGTCTGGACTGCATTAACTTCTTCCGAGAAACTGGACTACTTCACCGTCCTCAACACAGAGGCTCTGGTCGTATGTTCAATTACAACTTTTCAAACCCAAACTCTATTCCATCCATCTGGTCCTATTCGCGCACCGCAACTACCGCACTACATCATCACAACAAACGGCACGTGTACCTATCTAATCTCCGCCCCATTTCCTCGGTCCTCTTAACCCATCCCGAAGCAATGTCACCTGAAACTGGCTTTGCTCAATATCCGCTCACTCAACAATATAAGTCTCATTTTAACCCCCTGGGGTCGGCGGTATCGCCGGCGATACCAGCTCGCTTTTTTTTATCAGTGTAAAAGAAACTCATAAATACTCTGTTGACTTTGATTTTCCATAGGAGTTTCATACATCAATCGATCCTGTTAAATGTGTTTTTTTTTTTTTTGTGTATACTCACAATAAAAACAAAGTGTTGTGCTTTTCGCCAAATAAAGAAAAATAAACAAGAAGCGAGTTCTGCCTTCTGTCAGTTAAGTCCATTCTGAAACGCGTCCGAAAATGAACCATAACTCAGCGAATACTTCTCACACAGACATGTGAGATATGTCTTTATGAAGCTTGAAATCTCTTCTTTTAAATTAACTCTTCCGAGTCGCCGATCACGCCGGCGTGATCAAATCACATGACCAGTTTAAGACGTCGAAGCATAAAAACAAAGTCACGTTGAGCGCTGCTGTCCACTTCTGTCGAAAGTGCTGGCTTGAAACTCTATTTTACTTTTTGTTTTGTGTTGATAGACCAAGTAAAAACGGAGATATGATAATTTAAACTTTATATAAAAAAATATTGAAAATATTGACGCGTTCGTAAAGGAACGCAAGATGGGATGCGACAGGCGTTGCATTTATTCTCATAACTTCGTCGTTTTTTGTCATAAAACAAAACGGAGAAAAATGTGTGAATCTGCTGACTCTGCTCTTCAGGCTGCACATTTTAGGGAGTGGAGGAGGAGCCAACTGAGCAAAGAAGTGAAATTGAAAGGCGCCAGCGGGAGTCGGGAGATTGACGGAGTAGACAGAGAGACATATATATAGAAAGAGAGAGAGAGAGAGATTATTGCTAGTTTTTGGAAAAGTTTGAATAGATTTTGAGAGTAGTTTAGGAGTAGTGTAGATAGTTTAGGTAGTTTTTTGTGGAAGGAAAATGAAGCGAATGTCTTTGGTCTCATTGTTGACAGAAACTGTTTTGAGGAGTGGCACAGATAAAAAAAAAAAAATTCACCTGATATTCGTTGTAAATAGTTGTATATATAGTTTGATTTTGTGTTCATTTTACCTTTTGTATAGTATATTTGCACTTTTTAGGAACCAATCTTACTCAAGGAAGGAAAGCCCTGTAATGTAGATGTCTGTGTAATTGTACATGAAGTGTTTTGTAGAGTTTCTAAGCAAAAAAGAAAAGAAAAAAACACCTATTGCCACACCTGCTTTTTGCTGTATATAGTTAGATTTTATCTCAATTTGACCTTTTTTATGTTGTATTTGCACTAATTGGGTACCCTCATACTCTGGGAATGCAAGGCCTTAAATAAAGCTCTCTGTATAATTGTGTGCATAAACTTTTAAAAAGTGGCAAAGCTAAAAAGAGAAAAAAAAAGCCTATGGCTACACTCGCTTTTTTTTGTAAATCATATTTTTTTTTTGTATATAGCTTGATTATATCTGAATTTTACCTGTATATGTTGACATTTACAACTTGTGTTTACATTTTGAACCTTTTAAAATGCTTCATTGAGCATGTTTGTGTTTTTTGTAGTAAAAAAACTATAATTTTTCTATTCGGATTTTGTGTTTTTTGTGTGATTTTGGGTCCAGTATGTTGATACAGTACATAAAAGTGAAAAAATAATTGTCTGTTCATATAGGTGATGTTGTGCTGAAAAAAACAATACCAAACATTGGTATGGTAAACATTTGTTTATGTCGCAAAATAAAAAAAAATAAAAAGTACTCAAAAACGGCCAAAATAGCCCAAGACTCCGAAGAGTTAAGTAATTTATATAAAAAACAAATATTCTCAGCTTATGTAGTCCCTTTAAAAGCAAGGAGAGGTACCGTTTTTTCGTTCTCCCTTCATTAACTTTAATGAGCTGAGGCCGCCCCGCCCCCGGCGCTATTCACATGGTAAATAGTTTAGGTGATCTATGCATCGCATACGCCCCCCGATCAATGCCATAAAAACACAGTTTCTTCATCAGACTCACTGATAGTTCATCGCGTTTTGAGTATGGCACGCTTCTCCGGTAAAGACGCCCTTCAGATGATTCTGGACAGCGAGGAAGAATGCACCTTTTCCTCAGAGGAAGATTGTAACTCGGACAACGAACGGCAGCATTTTGAAGAGCGAATTAATCCCGCCGAGGAAACAATTTCGGAGTAAGTTTTACTGTTATATAATCATTTTTCTGATAATATTGAACTCATATGAATTTTCAGACATATATATTCAGATATATTTTGCTTAGTTTTGGCTAGCTTTTGACATCTTACAGGAAAGATTGCCTTTCAATATCCCTAACATTCGTGTATATGCTCAAGTGTAAACTTTTTCAATGTGATAGGCTATTACTCTCTAAACATATTTGTATATTAAATATATTTCACTCAGTTTTGATTAGCTTATAACACTGATTATCATGCTAAAATACTGCCTTATGTTTAATGTAGCTTATTTGCGAATATCTGCTTAAGTGTAATGCGATTTAGTCTAAATATATTTCAGCCTCCGGTAAAATATGTGATAGCCTAGGCCTACTGTCTAAATACTAGACATTATATATATATATATATATATATATATGTATGGTTTTGGTTAGACTATGACACTGCTTATCATGCTTCAATACTGCCTTATGCACAGGTGTTTGTGAATACAGGTGTAAATGTTTGAAATGTATTGATGTGTCGTTCGCGAACGATCCGTTCATTGCGTGCGTCACTAAATGCGTGCGGTCTATATGGCCCATAAACAGATACTCGCGGTGATATTTCTCTGTCCTATGGACCATCAACAGATATATACATACATTGTGCATCCATAACAATTAATTGGCCATCAGTTTACTTTGGATAATGTATGCTAACACTTTTTTTTGTTGTTGTTGTTTTTTAGGAATGTGGCTGCAGCTAGCTCTCCTTCTCCAGCACCTCGCAAAGGGGCACGCAGGTGTCGTTCAGTTCTCAGTGTGATGGAGAATCTTCCCGAGTAAGTCCACAGACGTAATATTTACAGATGAAATATAATTGTTTACATCGTCATTATATAAAAGTACATATTCTTGTGTGATATTACAAAAACTGTTGTCTTTTTTTATCCATGGCCATTAGTGATTGATAATGATAATAATACAGTGTCTTTGATTGTGTTATCAGTATGCTCACAGTGTTTTGTTTTGTTTTTTACAGATGTGACAATGAATTGTCCAAGCACCTGTCCCGAAGAGAGCCAAGGCTAACCAGCAGGCAAGCAACAGGCAGTCCACTCTGGCATGGAAAACAGAGACTGATGTTGACATGGTTCCACAGACTGTGCGATTCCGTCCTGCACGGGAAACGGGACCACAACTGAGTTCTGTTGACTCAGATTCGCCCATGAGTCTATTCAAACTATTTTTTTCAGAAAGTGCTGTGTCAACTCTGTGCCACAACACCAATGCTCAGGCTGCCAAGGCAACTGCAAAGGGCTCCAAATATAAATGGACAGATATCAGCATCAGTGAGATGTACCGCTACATTGGGCTGCTGTTCTACATGGCCATGGTGAAGGTCAGCTCCATCAGCGACTACTGGCGGCAAAGCAGTGTTTTCTCCGTACCCTTTCCAGCAACAGTTATGTCCCGAGACAGATACCGCACCATTTCATGGAATGTGCACATGAGTCACACAGATGCAGATATGGATAATGACAGAAAGAGGGGCACACCTGAACATGACCGTCTTTTCAGGGTCAAACCTCTCATGGACACTATTCGTCATGCTTGTAAAGCCATCTATCATCCTAAAAGAAACTTGGCTGTGGATGAAAGAATGGTGGCATGCAAAGCACAAACAGGTATGACGCAGTACATGAAAGCCAAGCCAACCAGATGGGGTTTCAAGTTGTTTGTTCTTGCAGACTCATCGAATGGATACACTGTGGACTTTTCTGTGTACACAGGAAAGAACAACTTTCCCACAGGCCATGGACTGTCATATGATGCTGTAACATCTCTTTTAGACCACACATTTTTGGGTTCTGGGTACCATGTGTACATGGACAATTTTTATACAAGTCCAAAGCTCCTAAAAGACTTGTTTGCAATGAAGTTTGGTGCATGTGGGACTTACAGGGACAACAGGAAGGACTGCCCTCGGAATGCAGCTAATTCACCCTCTAAAAAATCTGCCAGGGGATCCACCAGGTGGATTCGGGATGGACCTCTTGTATTTGTGAAGTGGATGGACACACGAGAGGTATCTGTCTGTTCTACCATCCATCCTGCTTATACAGGAGACACTGCACAGAGGAGGGTGAAAACACAAGATACATGGAGGACAAAGACATTTCCATGTCCTGCACCTGTGACTGCCTACAACAAACACATGGGTGGTGTTGACCTGTCAGATCAGCTGATACAGTACTACACTGCACAACACAAAACCATGAAGTGGTACAGAAAGATCTTTCTACACTTCTTGGACATTGCTTCCACCAACTCTTTCATTGTGCACAAAGAGCTACATGGTAACTTGTCCCATAAAGAGTTTATGGAGCAGCTTATAACAGAGCTCTGTGGTGTGTCACAGAAAACAGCACCAAAACGGACCAATAGTGACCATGTACCAGTTCCAGGAGCTGAGCTGACATCAGATGACAGGGACATGTGTTCATTGCAAAGCAGTGCGTGGTAAAAAGCAGTTAACACCATGGAAATGCCAGGCATGCAATGTTCACTTATGTCTTCAGTTAAACAGGAAGTGTTTTCATGAGTGGCATAACGATGTGTGACTGTGTTCAGATGTGTGTGCTCTGCTAACCTTTCCGAAGGATAGCGATCTGCCTTTACTTTTGTTTATTTTGCTCACATTTGATTTGCTTAGAGCCCGCATCAACGGGGCATAAGCATTTACTGTGAGATACCTGCATTTACTTTAGTTTATCGCTCACAATTGCTTTGTTTATAGCAGGCTGATTTTTTTTTTTTTTTTGCTCACATTTGATTTGCTTAGAGCAAATTTAGAACATTTAGTTCCTCCACATAGAGGAATTACAATAAAACAGATTGAAAAACAAAACCTTTGAATCTCCTCTACTTCTTTCAGGCTCCTTCACTTGATGGCCCATTAGCCATTGGGGGCGTGTCTGTCACACCCCTGGTCTGAATCTCATTAATATTGATAGGCCATTACCACTCCGATGCATAAACCTCTTCTGACAAAAAAAACTGTTTTACAAAGTGTAAATCAATGTATTGTGTTATGTGAACGATTAGGCAGGATGATTTTCACATCATTTTGAAGCCAGAACTCGAAGCGAGTTCATTAGTCAAAAGTCTTGTTGACACATATTTAGTATGTGTTTTGTGGACTTATTTCAGCAACTTTCATTTCTATTTTTTTCAATAACCACGCATAAACATTATTCTCTTAAAAATTCAAACATATACATGCATGTAGATCACATATTATGGTAGCCCTGTTTGTGCTATATAGAGTGAATTTACACCTTTGCCATTAACATGTTTATAAAAAACTGAAAAAAGCACAAATGTCAGAGCATGTCAGAACACCTCCAGGGCCCAGAAAACCCCTCAGACCCCAGAGGGTTAACCTGTTAACCGTTGCCAGTGCGCGGGCGCACTGAAGCGTTTTTTTTTATATATATAGTTCAAAGTTACTATCAGATTTAATGTTATACCTTGACAAACTATACATCATTAAAAAGATATAAGACTCAAGTTTCAGTATTTGACCACTATTGTATTCTGATAAACTTATAGCGACAGTTATTTCTTAATTTGTGTCAGGAGTTATGAAATGAAAAAATGAGTCGATACCTTATATGAATTATGCGCGTCAGCCGCTTTCATTCATAAAAAAACTCCCGTGCTGTCGTCATGACAGCGATTCACAAAACAACGTCCCTCAGGGCTTTAGCTCAAAAATGTGCAGATTTGGAGAAATATTGATATATTCTCATAGGTTTACATCAGATTTCTATAGACAGGAATAATATTTATTGAATTTATACCCAAATGCGTCGATGTAATCATTATGAGCGATTGGATACTCTGATACTGTGTTTTCAATTCATACCAATAGCCTGAGGGCGCTATATGCACAATAATAGTCCATATATGGAACATGAAGAAGAGCCATGATCATGTGACATTCCAGGACGTCACTGATACACACAAAGCTAACAGAGATCGCGCTGTAACATGCAGATAAAGATGTTTTGAAGATAATAAACATGATTGCAATGATATTTGAGTTACCTGTGTTTTTCAAGCCATGCCAGGTATTTTCACTATAATAGATTATATTTATAATGTAATGCTAATCTATATAGACTATCATTGTGCAGAATACCATACAATAGTATATTTTCTGTCAGATTTTTTTTATCTGAAGCCAAATTAGATCACAGAAGATTATTTAAAATACTCGACTTGCGTTATAAAGTAAGTTTGGAGCACAAACATGGTTTTAATCTCATAGATTGTCGTGTATTGATGGTGTGCTAAGCTAACATGCTAGCTAGCTCTAGGTGCACCTGCAACCTAGAAGTTATCTTTTATGATTTTGTTTCTAAATAGGAATACTTACTGAAATGTTTCTTTATTCCAGAATGGCATTTGATACAGTTAGATACAGTGAGAACTTTGATAAAAGAATTTAGGGATTGAAACCCTATGAATAGCCTGTGAATAGCCAGTCGTTAATAACTATAATGCAGACAAAAGAAATGCATATTTAGAGCCATAACCAGGCTGGAGAGGTGTGAATGTGTGCAGGGGGAGACTGAGACTGAATGGGGCTCGTCTGCACCACAAAACAATAGAGACAAAAGACTGAATAGATGTTTAGAAGATGACTATAAACATCAGCAGCATTTTAGAGTCAAATCAAAATAAAGTCATGACATGATCTTGAAAAACATTGAACTAAATACAGAGTTTTAGACTTATCATCTTCATATTTTACATATAGCATGGTCAGACATGTGGCTTTAGCTGCAGTTCATTTCTAGATTGCTACAGTGTCAACTTCAATTTTATTTTCATGAAAATGTTTCATAAAAATACATTTCTAATAACTTTACAAAATTTTGAAGCTATTTATAACTATATTTTTCATTATGACAATAATTAATTCTACATTTACAATAAACTGCCAGGTGTCAGCTTTCAAATGAGATCATACTTGTGCTTTTAGTGCAAAGGGATCATGAACTGTATCTGTTTCAGTTTGGGTATGTCATTTCTGGGGATTTTTCAAAAGTGGCGTTGCAGCTTAACAGGTTAAATGAATTCATAACTGACAATAGGGGTGGGCGATATGGAAAAAATATCATATCACGATTTTTTCAGGAAAAATCACGATTAACGATTTTATCACGATTCTTTTTCATGTTGCTTTTTAAGACTATTTTGCAAATTACTGAGCCGCAATACAAGCAAACTTGTATCCCCATTTAAAAAATATAGCCATACAAGGTAACAAAACATAAAAGGGATAAAAAATGACAAAGTAGCATATTTTAATCAAGTGTATATTTAATGGAAGTGCAATTGTGCAAAGTAAGAACAGTCAACAGGACTTGCATTACAATCTGACTTCTCATCACAAAATGAACATTGTTTGAAAAAATAAAATAAAAAATCAAACATTGGCAACAGCTGTAACAGTCAGTAGACTGACCCTGAGCAAAACCCATGTCAGCATGTTTTTATCTTTCTATTTTTTTGAGGTAGCATCTAGCATGAAAAATATAGATAAACAGATGCATCAAAAACAATTAAGTAAGCTTAAAAAGTTAAATAAAAATGTTTAAATTAAAAATATTAACTAGTTATAAATTAAGTACAGTCAGAGACTAGGCTAGAAACATATTTCTGAATCCTGACTCTTTGAAACTTAGCAGCTTTAGAACAAACCTTTCACATTCCTACAAAGTATATATCCTAAGAACGTAAAGTATGACTGAGCCCAATCACAAATTTTTAGAGAGGAAAACCAGTTGATTGACTTTATCTGGCTTGAGAGTTGCCCTCTGGCATGTGACAATATTGCCACCAGTGCTAAAAGCTCTTTCTGAGGGAGCACTTGTGGCCGGAATGCACAAGTACTTTCTTGCAAGTTGGCTAATTCTTGGAAAGTTTGCCTCATGGACTTTCCACCATTCCAAGGGATTCACCTCACTTTCTGCATTCGGTATGGACACGTATCCCTTCAGTTCCCCTTCTATTGCCTCTTTTAAAGAAAAGGAAGTTGATCCTGAAACTGCAGCAGATGCACTTGCACCACCTGAGGTTTTCAAAAAGCTGGCAAGTGATTTCTTTACTTTCTTGTGTGGGGTTTGTTCTGCGTCAGGGCTCTGTGATGTGGAGGCAGATGTAGGCTGTTGAACTGATGCTGCTGGATACTGTACGGTCAGCAAAGACTCCAGCTCAGATACAGCTCTGGCTTGTATTCCCTCTATCTTGTCGCTGGCAATGTATTGGGTTTTGAACCTGGGATCAAGAAGCGAAGCCATATCCAACAGGTCATCAGTGGTGGGATCCTGATATTTGTCAGTGAGGTAATTGAGAATTGTTTGCTTCATTGTTTTTGTTAACTCAGTGTCATCATCATTCAGGCTCAAGATGTTGACTTTCAACAGGGAAAGCACTGGCTTTACGTAGGACACACTCACATAGTCCTCACCGGAGAGTGCATCAGTGAAGTCTCTCAGTGGACTCAGTGCCTTTTTCACAGACTCCATCACGTCAATGTCTTGCCATGATGGGACCAAATGCCTTGCCTTCCGGTCTGCCTTCAGGACCTGCGAAATGGCCTTTTCCTGGTCAAGCACTCTCTCAATCATGTTGAGTCTGGAACCCCATTGTGTAGGGGATTCAGTGATGAGTTTATGTTGAGGTAGTTTCAGCTCTGTTTGAGCTTTAATTAATTCCCTCTTTTTCTTCCAACTGAAAGAGAATGTACTGACGACTTTCTTGCAGATAGATGTTATGCATTCAACACGAGGGTCTTTGGCACTTTTTTCTAAAAAAAAAAAAAAAAAAAAACCAAAACCATTCATTGATTAGATTTATTTACATTTTAATTAACAAAGGTTTATATTTTTCAATTGTAATATTTTATTGAAACCAAACAAATTGTGCTACAATACCATATGTTTTTCATATACGAAACATTTAAATATAATAATCCAATTTATATAGTAAACTAGTCTTATCATTTTACTCTGTTCAGTGTTCCTAATCTACCCTTATTAGTAAATATTTAGTATTACAAACAAACTTCTAAATGCCAGTGACAATATTTTATTTTTAGTTTCACTCACCAATAGCTAGGTGAAGTCTGTGCCCAAAGCACTGCAGACGTGTCCAACTGTTGAGCTCCAAGGCTCTCACCATGTTAGCCCCACTGTCAGTGGTCATGCAGGTCATGTTTGCTTCTTTCAGTCCCCAACATTCAAGCGCTTCCCTAAGGCCTTGTGCTATGAGCTCTCCCGTGTGGTCTTGTGGGAAGTATGTTGTTTCTAGACACGCACTGCACAACTTCCAGTCATCAATGAAATGAATTGTCAGACTTAAATATGGTTCTGAAGTGCGACTAGACCATAAATCAGCTGTTGTGGCAAAAAAAATTACATTTTGAACTTTGTGTTCCATCTTGTTGCGGCATTCGGAATACAGCCGTGGAATGGCCGTGGCAGAAAAATATTTGCGGCTGGGAATCTCGTAACGCGGATCTGCAACTTTGAGCAGTCTTTTGAAGCCCTCGTTTTCCACAGTTTTTATGGGGATCATATCCTTGGCCAGGTAAAATGTCACTGCATCAGTTATATCTTTCCAGCGCTTACTTGTCCTGTCATACGGAGTTCCCTTCTCGAATACCTCCTTCGTTAGAGTTGTTTGTTTAAGCCGTGTAACGTTGGCCTCTGGCTGCTGCGTGGATGTACCTGATGGACTCGCGTGGGGTCCCTTCATAATTTGACTGTCAGCATATTCTTTATGGTGTTTTCTCTTGAGGTGGTTAAAAAGATTAGTTGTGTTGCCGTCTGACGTGCGAATCTTATCATTGCAACATTTGCAAATAACGGTCGTTTGCGCCGTGTCTGTTATGGAAAATCCAAACCATTTCCATATTATCGATGTTGAATTTTTTTAGGGATCAACTCCTCTGTGTTTTCATCCATCGTCCTTGCGTTGTTTAATCTCACAAGCAAGTAGTTTATGATCCTGTCAACACGCTGACATCTAGCGCGCCGCGCATCGCATGTTGTATACGTAGCTGAAAAATAGCCATAGATCTGCATCTGATAGAACGTGCACTGGAGCGCGATTCTACGATATTTCCGAAAAAGTGAATCGTGGAGACATTTTAATCGTCCACGATTAAATATCGTCATATCGCACACCCCTAACTGACAATAACCTGGATTTCCTCTGTATCACTGAAACTTGGCACAAACCTCTGGACTATTTCTCACTCAACGAAACCACACCCACAGGATATATTTACATGGACAAACCTCGACCTGAGGGGCGGGGAGGTGGTGTCGCTGCAGTGTACAGAAAGGACATTAAAACATCCACCATCTCCATCTCTGCTGCTCAGTCCTTTGAACACATTACTTTCAAACTCTCTGGTCCCACTCCTCTGGTCACTGCCATAATCTACCGCCCTCACAAACCAAATCCTTCCTTTCTCTCTGACTTTTCTGACTTTTTAACTCAGTTATCTGCCATCTCACCTTCTGTTCTGCTTCTGGGAGATTTCAACATTCACATCGACACTAACTGCAAATCTGCCACTGAATTCCTGGAACTGCTACACTGCTTCAACTTCACCCAACATGTCAACTTTCCTACCCACAGCCGTGGTCACATCCTGGATCTGGTCTGTTCTACTGGTCTCACCATACCTCACCTCTCCAGCTTCAACCTCAACATCTCTGACCATCTGGCAATCATCATGAACATTGATTTCCCCATTTCGACCAAGAACAAACGCACAATCTCTTTCAGAAATCTTAAATCCATCTCCACTTCTGCCCTTTCAGCCTCTCTTGTCAGCAAATTATTCTATACCAGTGACAATACCACCAACTCATTCACAACTGATAAATGCAACTTTTCTTTCATTTTTTCTGACCAAAATTGAAACCATTTATAACAACCTGTCCTCTTCTTCTGTCACCACTGTCTGCCCTCTCACTACATCATTTGTTCCTCCCCCCTTCACCTCTCAGTCCCTGTCTCAGTTCTCCCCTGTGTCGGCAGGGGAGCTGTCCAAAATCGTGACAGGAATGAAAACATCTACATGTGTCCTGGACCCCATCCCATCCCATCCCACCTCATCAAGGACTGTCTACCAGCTATCTCCACACTCATCACAGAAATCATTAACTCCTCTCTCAGCTCTGGCTCAATTCCCACTTCACTCAAACTGGCTGCTGTCACCCCCATCCTCAAAAAACCTGGACTCAACCCCGACATCGTGTCAAACTTTCGGCCCATCTCCAATCTCCCCTTTCTGTCTGAACGCACTGAAGATACTGGAACGCTCTGTCGCAAAACAACTTAAAACTCACCTCTGCTCAAATTAGCTTTTTGAACCATTTCAATCTGGCTTCCGATCGCAACACAGCACTGAAACAGCCCTCCTCAAAGTCACCAACGACATCCTCCTCTCCGCAGACGCTGGTCACCTCACCATCCTCATCCTCCTTGATCTAACTGCAGCTTTTGACACTATCAACCACACCATTCTTCTCTCCCGCCTTGAATCTTCCCTCAGTATCACCGGCACTGCCCTCTCCTGCCTCCAATCTTATCTCACTGACCGACAACAATTCATCCACATCAACAACTGCACCTCCTCCACTGCTCCGCTGCCCTAAGGCGTCCCCCAGGGTTCGGTGCTTGGTCCTCTCCTCTTCATACTATACCTGCTTCCACTTGGCAATGTCATTCGCCACCATGGTCTCAACTTTCACTGCTATGCCGATGATGTTCAGCTCTACATCTCCACCAAATTCATCACCTCTGCCACCCACTCCACTATCTCCAACTGCCTCACTGACATTAAATCCTGGATGCACACCAATTTCCTTCAACTCAACTGCGAAAAAACAGACATGATCATCATCGGTCCCAAACCCATCACTAAAACCATTCACAGTTTCTCCCTCATTGTTGACACCTTCACCCTGTCTCCATCCCTTCACAGTCACAACCTCGGAGTCATCTTTGACAATAACCTCTCCTTTGAACACCACATAAAACAAATCACCAGAACTGCCTTTTTTCACCTCAAAAACATCGCCCGACTCCGTCCATCACTCTCTTTCTCTGCTGCAGAAACCCTCATCCACGCCTTCATCACCTCCAGAATCCACTACTGCAATAGCATCCTGTACGGCACAACATCCAAAACCTTAAATAAACTCCAATACATCCAGAACTCTGCTGCTCGTCTGCTCACCCACACCCGCACCCATGACCACATCACCCCTGTCCTCAGGAACCTCCACTGGCTCCCGGTCCCACAACGAATTCAATTCAAAATCCTTCTCCTCACACACAAAGCCCTCCATAACCAGGCCCCTTCCTACCTCAGTGACCTGCTCCACCGCCACAACCCATCTCGTAGCCTCCGCTCATCTGATGCCAACCTCCTGACTCTACCTCCCAGGACCAAGCACCGAACCTGGGGTGACAGAGCCTTCTCTGTTGCTGCCCCCTCCCTCTGGAACTCTCTCCCCAAACAAATCCATGACTGCACTGACCTTCCAACATTCAAAGCACTGACAAAAACTCACCTTTTTAAAATTGCTTTTAATGTTTAGCTTAGTCCTATTAGTCCTTAGTCCTTAGCTTAGTTTCTATTTGATGTTGTTCCTGCTGCTTTTGTGATTTTTTTTTTTCTATGTAAAGTGTCTTTGAGTACTCAGAAAAGTGCTTTCTAATAAAATGTATATATATATATATATATATATATATATATATATATATATATTAGAGCCCTGCACGGGCCAAAAACTCCAGCCCTAGCCCGGCCCTGGCCCGTGGTGTTCAAGCCCTACCCGACCCCAGCCCGACAACGCCTGCAATTTTTTCAGCCCGAACCCGACCCGACCCGAGACCAACATCAATCACTTTTAAGCTCTCTCTGACGCGCGCGCTCTTTGGCGCGCTCTCTCTCTCTCGCGCGCTGTCTCTGCTACACACGCAAACACACGTCGCGCGCTCTCTGATGCGCGCTGTCTCTGCTACACACGCAAACACACACACATCGCGCGCTCTCTGATGCGCACTGTCTCTGCTACACACGCAAACACACACACGTCACACGCTACTAAGAGGTAAACTTTTATTATAGGCCTGAAACATCATGCCCAAAAATATTGGACAAACCGTCCATTACACAGAAGCATAAACATGAAGGGAGAATATAGTGCTACGGGATCAAACCGCAAAAATAAGTAAATAAACGGCCTACCTTTCTTTGCTTTTCAGTAACTAAAGTGTCACCTGTTTAATGCACGTGAGTGACGCGCGCGCGTTCGTGTATGCGTGTTGCGTTTGTGTTACTTTCTTAGGTGATGTATAATATTTATAATATAATCAATATAACAATATTTCATACACACTTCGTGACGTGTGCTCTGCTGCACGTTAATTATATACACAATGAGGAGAGAAGCTAAAATAAGCCCGAGCCCGACCCGAGCCCGATCTGTAAAAAAAAAAAAACGGCCCGAGCCCGGCCCGAATGGGCTTAGCCTGTCGGGCCCCGTCGGGCCCCGACGGGCTTGCAGGGCTCTAATATATATATATATATATATAGGTTGACAAGTTTATAGTTTGACAAAAGTACAATGCTGTGTTTTATTGCGAGTGTACACAAATATAATTAAACACTTTTCAGTTTGAATGATGTCCTGTACGAACAAAAGGACGGAGTATGTTTTTATGTCTCCATTGTTCGATCGCGCATCACACACACACAAATACACACAAACACACATTCCAGCATTGCAATCTTGACATTGCAGCCTGTTCATTATAGCTTTAATAAAATAGATTAATAAAATAGTCAACCTAACATATAAAAATGATTCTGCTCTGTTTAAATAGTCAGAAGTACAATTCGTACATTCACGGTAAGTGATGTTTCGTACAATTCGTACGTTCACTCCACTGTGATGTTTCCAAGCACATTTTTGTGCATGTGAAGATGATTTTTTCCGTCTTTATTGGAACATGAGTGAAGTACAAAGCCTATAATAAAGAATAGTTTAGCATCCAAATACATTGCAAATGTTGAAACATTTAGATTCTAATGAGAGAGTTACGTGAGCCCAGCACCGCTTACTTTCGTTTTTATTAGGGCCCAAGCCCTGAAAGGGCGAAGGCCCTATTGTTTTCGTTAGGATTATTTATTAGGGCCCAAGCCCTGAAAGGGCGAAGAGCCCTATTGGTCTTCTAAGGATTATTAGGGCCCAAGCCCTGAAAGGGCAAAGGCCCTATTGTTTTCGTAAGGATTATTATTTTTATTTTTATTTGTCAAGCTTTCGGGCACTTTTGGGGCCCTTAACATGCTCAAAAACTCTTGAAACTTTGCACACAGGTCACAACCCAAGGCCATCAGGGCCGGGCTGAAGCTGGTACCCGGGCGTGGAAGGGGGGCTCAACAGCGCCCCCTTGAACAGGGTCCGAAAACTTGGTCCATATATCAAACACGCTTGCATTAATTAGTATGAAACTCGGTACACATATAGATCTCATCAGGCCGAACAACGTTCGTGCTCTAAGTTTTACGCCAGCCCAACAGGAAGTCGGCTATTATGGGTTGTTTGGAAATGCATGCTGTGGAATTTTAAATACTCCTCCTAGGCAATTCTTCCGATTGCCACCAAACTTGGTGTGCATGAAGTCAAGACACTGAGGATGCTACATTTTTTATATCTCGAACGGTTTGGCCGTGGCGAGGAAACGAATTTATGGCGAGAAAAGAGAAACAGGAAGTGTGTTATAACTTAAGCATACATTGACTGATCTTGATAAAACTTCAACAGTGTGATCATTGTAAGAGGCCGATCATATGGATGTGACTATTGTGAGTCAAAGTTATAGCACCACCAACTGGCAGTAGGAATTGTGTCACTTTCAAAATGCTTTGAAATCACCCTCTTATTTTTACCCGATTTGCTTCAAACTTTATGTGTATAATGTAAATACACGGCAGATGTAGACCTGTGAAAGGATTCTTGAAATCTTAGATACTGTTGCCGTGGCAACGTATCAAACTTTAATATTCTTTTCAGATGCTTTTGAGACTCTTAGCATGCTTGAAATTGGATGAAACTCGACAGACACATCACATTTATTAGCCAGTAGACATGTGCAAAATTTCAGAAACGGCGTGGTGAGGGGCTCAGTAGCGCCACCTTTAGTCAAAAATGGGGGCTTAGTTTTACTTAGAGTCACAAAAATAGGTATGTATATTAGGGATGTCCAGATCCAATCACGTGATCGGAAATCGGGCCCGATCACGTGGTTTGAGACTTGATCGGAATCGGACGTTACCTCCCAATCAGGACTCGGATATATATATATATGTATATATATTCTCATTATTTTTTAACACAACTATAGTTATGCGGTGGCACAGAGTTAGACCAAGTGAAAAACAAGTGTAAAAACAAGTGAAAGCGCGGGCGCACTGCTGTCTCCTTTCCACAAGCGTTTGCTCTCCGTGGAGTCTGTCGTTGCTATGCAACCATGAACTGCGCTCTCCATGATGACAAGGAAGTATCAGCAAAAGATTTATAGATTTCTAGCCCTTGCATTAGCTTTACTACTAGATATATTTATGGAGATGAAAATAATAAGGCGCCCTGTACAGCTATGATCAGCTGTTCGGCCGAGCATTCAATGTTGTTACGCTGTGAGCTGATCAGTTGGTTCGTTGCTGCCGCGCTCTATCACTCGCACACCATAAAGAGCAAAATGGTTTTTAATGTTTCAGTTTCGAAATGACATAATTTGGAAGCAGATAATTTCTTGACAAACAGCTCATTATGACTCAAAATGTTAGAATGCTGCAGCTACACTCCATAGTGTGAATAAGATCAGCCCAACGCAGACCACTGCATTGATAGCGTGAAACAAATGATCTGTCTACAGCCAGGGCTCAGCGGAAGACTAACGCCAGTTTCACACTGCACGCGTTGGCAGAGTGAAGCAGCGTAGGAGCAGTGCGTATGGTGAGCGGGAGCAGGACATGCGCGCTATGCTTTAACACTAGCAGCGTTTGTCACGTGCGGCTGAACCGTGGCATGTGTACAGACAGAGTAGACTACTCTATAATGGGTAAGTTGGCATTGCTTTACTTCGTTTTCAAATACATTTAAGAAGACTTGTCAAGAAGCTTATTTTATTAATAATTTAATTTATATAACTTTTGGTTCATCTTTGTTTTTATTGTTCGGGCAACAAGTTTGTTTTTGGACATTTGTTTTCTTTTTAAATTGCTGTTGGTCATTTGATTGATTGTTTAAAACACATTAGATATCATCAATGCGCTTTTTGGGTAAAACTGCGGTGTATTTTGGCCATGATCAATGCAGCAAAAATAGACCAGGTGCCGAAACTATCGCGGCACTGCTGCTCCTGCTCTGCTCCTGCTACGCGCTGCCGCGCCGCCTCTGCGTGCGGTGTGAATGCTCTAATCTGTTAACATGGGCGCCGAAAAAAATACGCTCTGCTAACGCGTGCAGTGTGAAACCGGCGAGAGAATGCCGGTCCAGCGCTGATTGAGGAATTAAATTAGAAAATAAAAGACAGTTTGACATATTTTTTCTCGCATCTGTGAATTTTTTTTAATCATTTGCTCTGAGATGAAGCAAATATATTTGTGCGGGAATTTCTCGCACTATAAAAGCTAACCTTGCGAGAATGGTTCAAATTATGCGCAATCCCCACATTCCCACACCGAAATTCAAGCCCTGCAAAAGTGAAGAATTTATGTTATTTATTACTTGATTGTTCAAGCTACCTCAAAGAAGTGCTCTGTTTGTTAACCTGTTAACCGTTGCCAGTGCGCGGGCGCACTGAAGCGTTTTTTTTTTTATATATAGTTCAAAGTTACAATCAGATTTAACGTTATACCTTGACAAACTATACATCATTAAAAAGATATAAGACTCCAGTTTCAGTATTTGACCACTATTGTATTCTGAGAAACTTATAGCGACAGTTATTTCTTCATTTGTGTCAGGAGTTATGAAATGAAAAAATGAGTCGATACCTTTAATATGAATTATGCGCGTCAGCCGCTTTCATTCATAAAAAACTCCTGTGCTGTTGTCATGAAAGCGATTCACAAAAAAACGTCCCTCAGGGCTTTAGCTCAAAAATGTGCAGATTTGGAGAAATATTGATATATTCTCATAGGTTTACATCAGATTTCTATAGACAGGAATAATATTTATTGAATTTATACCCAAATGCGTCGATGTAATCATTATGAGCACTTGGATACTCTGATACTGTGTTTTCAATTCATACCAATAGCCTGAGGGCGCCATATGCACAATAATAGTCCATATATGGAACATGAAGAAGAGCCATGATCATGTGACATTCCAGGACGTCACTGATACACACAAAGCTAACAGAGATCGCGCTGTAACATGCAGATAAAGATGTTTTGAAGATAATAAACATGATTGCAATGATATTTGAGTTACCTGTGTTTTTCAAGCCATGCCAGGTATTTTCATAATAATAGATTATATTTATAATGTAATGCTAATCTATATAGACTAATCTATATTTTGAGTTTAATGGGGGGGGGGGGGGATTTTGAGTTTAATGTTTGTTTTTCAAGGTTTCAGGGGCTTTTGGGGCCCTTAACTTGCTTTCAGAACCCCACGGCCATCAGGGGCGGGCTGAAGCTGATACCCGGGCGTGGCAGGGGGGCTCAGCAGCGCAACCTTGAACGGGGTCTGAAAACTTGGACCATATATCAAACACGCTTGCATGAATTAATATGAAACTCGGTACACATATAGATCTCATCAGGCCGAACAACGTTCGTGCTCTAAGTTTTACGCCAGCCCAACAGGAAGTCGGCTATTATGGTTTGTTTGGAAAACGCTTGCTGTGGAATTTGAAATACTCCTCCTAGAGAATTCATCCAATCCCCACCAAACAAAAATAGCACCAACAACTGGCAGCAGGAAGTGTGTCACTTTCAAAATGTTTTTGACAAAAGTATGGGTTAGTTTTATATACAGTAACAAAAATGAGTATGTATATTGTTCTCATCGAGCCAGACAACTTTCTAATTTACAGTCATTAGCTCTGACCAACAGGAAGTCAGATATTTAGGTCTGAATGTGGATTTTTTGGATATTTCAGACTCTTTTTCTGAAGTTTTTAGCTACTCCTCCTAAGTGGTTTATTTTATTCTCACCAAACTTTTTCAACATTATGAAAATACATTAAAGATGCTAAATTGTGAACGGATATTAAATATTTCAAACGGTTTTGATATAGTGAGGGATTAAATTAATGTACAAAAAGGAAACACTAAAAGCCTCATATCTTCTAAAAATGTAATTATTCACCATTTATTTCTATATAAAAGTATACAAATATAACAACTAAACCCATTATATTCTTTTTTTTTTTTTTTCAATTTAAGAATGATTTATAAGTTTAAAAATAGTAATAGTACTATTTAGTCCCATAAAAGTCAAGTCATACATAGGGCTATACTGCCCTCTTGTGTTCAAAATCAGGTAGGCCTATTGATTCTATATAAAAATATACTTGGTATGTGACTGTGAGTATATTTTACCGCCTGATTAATCGACGTGTGACAGTGCCGGAGGCTTTTGTATCGCTAACTTAAAAACGAAAGTAAAATATGTTCGTCCGTACTGACATTGATAATGGTGCGGAGCAGAGCGAGCGTTTTCAATGAATTCCTATGGAAGTAGGAATTAACTAAAAAATGTTCGCTCTTCTCTGCTCGTTCCTCGCTGTGGACGCGCACCATTATGAATGCCCATGCAGCTGTGAGCATTTTAGTTTTTTTTTTTTTTTAAATTAGTGCCATTTCGAGGGCGGATTGCTTGAATTTTTTTTTTACAAAAGCACAATGTTGTGTTTTATTGCGACTGTACACAAATATAAGTTAACACTTTGCAGTTTGAATGTCGTCCTGTATGAACAAAATGGCGGAGTATGTTTTTATGTGTCCACTGTTCAATCGCGCCCGCGCCACACACACACACACATACACACACACACACATTCCAGCATTGCAATATTGACATCGCAGCCTGTTCATTATAGCCCTAATAAAATATAATAATAAAATAGTCAACCTAACATATAAAAATTACACTGCTCTGTTTTAAATAGTCAGTAGTACAATTCGTACATTCACGGTAAGCAACGCTCCACTGTGATGTTTCCAAGCACATTTTTGCAAGTGTGAAGAGGATGATTTTTTCCGTCGATATTGGAACACGAGTGAAGTACAAAGCCTATAATAAAGAATAGTTTAGCATCCAAATACATCGCAAATGTTGAAACATTTTGATTCTAATGAGAGGGTTACGTGAGCCCAACACTGCTTACTTTCGTTTTTATTTTTACATTAAATTTAAAGGATTTGTTGTGGAATATTTTGAGTGTATCATAAAATCAGAATAAGGTAAGACAAGTAATATTTTCTGTCTATTTTATATATATATATATATATATATATATATATATATATATTTATTTATTTATTTATTTATTTATTTATTATTGTTCTTCAAGGGTTCGGGGGCTTTTGGGGCCTTTAACCCCCTGGGGTTGGCGCTTTTTATCAGTTCAAAAGAGATTAATTTTGCTCTGTTGACTTTGATATTACAAACAAGTTTCATACATCAATCGATTCTGTTAAATGTGTATTATTTTTGTGAATACTCACAATAAAAACAAAGTGTTGTGCTTTTTGCCAAATAAAGACAAATAAACATGATGTGAGTTCTGCTTTCTCTCTGTCAGTGAAGTCCATTCTGAAACGCGTCCGAAAATGAACTAACTCAGCGAATACTCAGTCAAACAGACATACAGACACACAGGCATGAAGCTTGAATTCTCTTCTTTTAACTCTCTGGGGTCTGAGCTGTTTTCTGGGCCCTGGAGGTGTTCTGACATGTTCTGGTTATTTCTGGACATTTGTGGTTATTTCTGTTACTTGTGACATTTTCATGGCTAACGTCTAATTACACTGTATTCAGCACAAACTCTGCTACAATAATATATCAGCAGCATGTATGTAAAAGTTTGTAGTTTTGAGATAATGACATTTATGCGTGGTTTGTGAAAATACAAAAAAAAATTCTCACTGAAATAAGGTCATGAAACCCATACTGATTATTTCTTCACAAGACTTTTGAAAATTGTATGACGTAGCCTAGAATATTTGCTCTAAAACTATGTGAAAATCACCCTGACTGCTCATTCAGAGAAGACAATATATTGATTTAAAATTTTTACGACGTGTTTTGTGTGAGAAAGCTTTATGTCATTTAGGTCATTAATATGTAAGCTTTTCACACCTGAGAAAGACAAAGACCCTCCTCTAACGGCCCTATTAGGAGCTATCAGGCCCTGTCATTCTGAGCAACCTTTCACAAAGAATGAGGAGATTTAAAAAAGAATGGCTTTTAGATTGTTTGGATTTATTTACAACACAACATAATCCAAAGATACACAACAAATGACAAAAAAGCACTTATTGAAAACAATGATCCAAAGACAGAGACCTTTCTGCCATTCCGAAAAACATTGTACATACCTTTCATTTCCAAGGTGTTTGATTTTCACTTTACCATGTTCATGTACAGAGACTCGTGTGAATGTTGAAGTCAGCAGGACTCAGTGGCATCTGGGCCCTGAAAGAAAAAAAAAAAGTGAACATACTTATATCAAGAGAAAGGCCTGCACGATTTTTGGGAATAAATTTTAGATTTTTCTGGTTAAAATTGCTTTTTAAAATTCACAGAATACACACACACACACACACACACACACACACAAATGTTTCCAACAATATATAATATAATGAACACCAGGTTTGTTGTACCTTGTAGGCATAGGCTATGCGCAGTGCTGCATAAAATAATAACAATAACCT
The DNA here is from genome assembly GCF_949319135.1 of Squalius cephalus. Lineage (NCBI taxonomy): Eukaryota > Metazoa > Chordata > Actinopteri > Cypriniformes > Leuciscidae > Squalius > Squalius cephalus. The sequence goes on along the minus strand of NC_137127.1, from coordinate 31,965,308 downwards.
ATAGCAGCCTATAAATCTTCCAAAAGATTTCAGTAACAACTAAGCTAGAGAAAAATATATTGATTATCATGTTACTTCAAATGTTTCCATTCGTTATGATGATATGAAATTAAATAATAGTAAAAACATGAAGCCGTTTGGTGCGTTTTGCTTTTCAAATGCGATCGCGATCCAAAATATGATACATTCAAACGCGATCGCACTCAAATATAAAACATTATGGTTACCATATAGCCTTTGAGCAGATATCCACAAACACAGTAACAGTAAACACGGGTCTAAATATTATAATATTCACCATATATCTAGCAACAGTTCAACTGCAATGTAAAATTTATGCAACAATAACTAATTTGTAAGAATTTCTTACCTTACATCTTTCTTGTCTTCAAATCGCGTTCTTCTTCTTCTGATGTAAATCCAACGTAAGCTCACGGCGCGTCTTTCAAACTCGACGAAAAGCAGAGACTTGTGAAGTGTTTTGGTGTTTTGTTTTTGAGGTAATGAGCGCGTTCACGTTCCATGTGGAAATTTCCATGTGAATCTCTTTTGCGCGAGTGGGCGTGGTCAAATTAAAAATAATTAGGAAGCGTTTGAGAAGCTGGACATCTTGTTGGTTTTATACAAATTACTTAAACAGAGAATATTTGTTTTCAGTTTGAATCCGATCATTTAAAAGTACACACTTAAATGTTTATAAAGGTATATGGCTCATAAATGTGTGACAAGTATTCGCTGAGTTTTGTTTCAGTTTATAGACGTGCTCAAGAAAAAAAGTTCACCGCGACGGAGAGGCAGAACGCACACCCTGTTTATTTTCTTTATTTTACAAAAGCACAATGTTTTGATTTGATTATAAGTGGACACATACAAAAGTAGAAATATCACAGATTCTTTTTTTATATTTCTTTTTTCTGTATGACCATAAATGACGGAGAAATTTAAGTTTATAGTGCTACTATGTGAAGAAAATCCAGCAAAACGCGCCGGCGCGTTTGCCGACCTCAGAGGGTTAATGGCAAAAGTGTAAATTCACTCTATATAGCACAAACAGGGCTACCATAATATGTGATCAACATGCATGTATATGTTTGAATTTTTAAGAGAATAATGTTTATGAGTGGTTATTGAAAAAAATAAAAATGAAAGTTGCTGAAATAAGACCACAAAACACATACTAAACATGTGTCAACAAGACTTTTGACTAATGAATGTTGTCGCTTCGAGTTCTGGCTTCAATTTGATGTGAAAATCATCCTGCCTAATTGTTCAAATAAAACAATACATTGATTTACACTTTGTAAAACAGTTTTTTTGTCAGAAGAGGTTTATGCATGGGAGTGGTAATGGCCTATCAATATTAATGAGATTCAGACCAGGGGTGTGACAGACACTCCCCCATTGGCTAATGGGCCATCAAGTGAAGGAGCCTGAAAGAAGTAGAGGAGATTCAAAGGTTTTGTTTTTCAATCTGTTTTATTGTAATCCCTCTATGTGGAGGAACTAAATGTTCTAAATTTGCTCTAAGCAAATCAAATGTGAGCAAAATAAAAAAAACAATCAGTCTGCTATAAACAAAGCAATTGTGAGTGATAAACAAAAGTAAAGGCAGGTATCTCACAGTAAATGCTTATGCCCCTTTGATGCGGGCTCTAAGCAAATCAAATGTGAGCATTCATTGTCACATCTGTAAAAAACAAAACAAAACACACTGTGAGCATACTGATAACACAATCAAAGACACTGTATTATTATCATTATCGATCACTAATGGCCATGGATAAAAAAAAGACAACAGTTTTTGTAATATCACACAAGAATATGTACTTTTATATTATGACGATGTAAACAATTATATTTCATCTGTAAATATTAAGTCTGTGGACTTACTCGGGAAGATTCTCCATCACACTGAGAACTGAACGACACCTGCGTGCCCCTTTGTGAGGTGCTGTAGAAGGAGAGTTAGCTGCAGCCACATTCCTAAAAAACAAACAAACAAAAAAAAAACTGTTAGCATACATTATCCAAAGTAAACTGATGGGCAATTAATTGTTATGGACGCACAATGTATGTATATATCTGTTGATGGTCCATAGGACAGAGAAATATCACCGCGAGTATCTGTTTATGGGCCATATAGACCGCACGCATTTAGTGACGCACGCAATGAACGGATCGACGCATCAATACATTTCAAACGAACGGAACGACGCATCAATACATTTCAAACATTTACACCTGTATTCACAAACATCTGTGCATAAGGCAGTATTGAAGAATGATAAGCCGTGTCATAGTCTAACCAAAATCATACATTTATATATATATATATATATATATATATATATATATAATGTCTAGTATTTAGCCAGTAGGCCTAGGCTATCACATATTTTACCGGAGGCTGAAATATATTTAGACTAAATCACATTACACTTAAGCAGATATTCGCAAATAAGCTACATTAAACATTAGGCAGTATTTTAGCATGATAATCAGTGTTATAAGCTAATCAAAACTGAGTGAAATATATTTAATATACAAATATGTTTAGAGAGTAATAGCCTATCACATTGAAAAAGTTTACACTTGAGCATATACACGAATGTTAGGGATATTGTAAGGCAATCTTTCCTGTAAGATGTCAAAAGCTAGCCAAAACTAAGCAAAATATAGTCTGAAAATTCATGAGTTCTATATTATCAGAAAAATAATTATATAACAGTAAAACCTACTCCGAAATTGTGTCCACGGCGGGATCAATTCGCTCTTCAAAATGCTGCCGTTCGTCATCCGAGTTACAATCTTCCTCTGAGGAAAAGGTGCATTCTTCCTCGCTGTCCAGAATCATCTGAAGGGCGTCTTTACCGGAGAAGCGTGTCATACTCAAAACGCGATGAACTATCAGTGAGTCTGATGAAGAAACTGTGTTTTTATGGCATTGATTGGGGGGTGTATGCGATGCATAGATCACCTAAACTATTTACCATGTGAATAGCGCCGGGGGCGGGGCGGCCTCAGCTCATTAAAGTTAATCAAGGGAGAACGAAAAAACGGTACCTCTCCTTGCTTTTAAAGGGACTACATAAGCTGAGAATATTTGTTTTTTATATAAATTACTTCATTTAAAAGAAGAGATTTCAAGCTTCATAAAGACATATCTCATGTGTCTGTGTGAGAAGTATTCGCTGAGTTATGGTTCATTTTCGGACGCGTTTCAGAATGGACTTAACTGACAGAGAGAAGGCAGAACTCGCTTCGTGTTTATTTTTCTTTATTTGTCAAAAAGCACAACACTTTGTTTTTATTGTGAGTATGCACAATAAAAATACACATTTAACAGGATCGACTGATGTATGAAACTCCTATGGAAAATCAAAGTCAACAGAGTATTTATGAGTTTCTTTTACACTGATAAAAAAAAGCGAGCTGGTATCGCCGGCGATACCGCCGACCCCAGGGGGTTAAACAACATGTTTGTATATTTCATGCATGGTTAAATGTTATTTCCATAGACAGTATAGGGTTATTTCAGCTTTTCTGTTTAAGTTTAAGTTGTTCTAACTCATTGTGTTGCTAGACTCTGTAGCCTAAGTTCACAAGTTTCGCCTAACTAAAAGTAAATATTTTTGTTCAGTGTAGTGTAGTATGATTACAATTAAATGTGTTTAATTGACTTAGAACAGGGATGTCCAATCCTACTCCTGGAGGGCCACTGTCCTGCAGAGTTTAGCTCCAACCCCAATTAAACACACCTGAACCAGATAATCAAGGTCTTACTAGGCATTCTAGAAACTTCCAGGTAGGTGTGTTGAGGCAGGCTAGAGCTAAACTCTGCAGGACAGTCTCCAGGACTGAGTTTGGACACCCCTGACTTAGAACAACATAATGATATTGAAAGTATTCTGTTCACAGCTGTAAAGTACAACACATTACTATTATGCTAAGACTCCTCTCAAATTACATTTTATTGTCAAATATTATGTAGAAAACGGACAAAAATATCAAATGTCAATAAGAAAATGTATTAGAAAAATACATTTCAAGTGCATTAATGCACACATTATAATAGACTAAACACATTTCAAATACATTAACAAATTATTTTTGGACAACACACCTGAGTTGAAATTAAAATCAATTATTTTCCATGTTTTCCATTAAAATTCTTATTTTATTTAGTATATTAGTCAATACATCAAAATACATTTCCTTTAATAACTTATAACTTTAATAACTTTAAAACACTATAAAATCATAATTAATAATAAAAAAACATGCACTTAAAGGGACACTCCACCCATTTGCATTAAGCTTTGCATTGTTAGAAACCCAGTCATACTATTGAATGGTCGTGCAACACTCTCTCATTTTCCCCTGAGACGGGAGAAATACGTTATTTACCTTTTACACTTCCTCCTACAATGACGCAAAAATCGTCATTTTGCGTCATTGTAGGAGGAAGTGTAAGAGGGGGGGATTTCTGTTGAGACTACAAGCACTAGTTCCTCATCTTTCCCAGGGGGCGGGACCCGCTCACGCTACAGACCTATTACAGATCAGTGGGTGTGACTTTACTCTCTGAAACTGAAAGCAATATCCTCCATCTTGTTTGAAGCTAAGCTAACAGGCGCTGTGGAGACAGATGTAAAGTAATGACAATAGCGGAGGAGAGTACTCAATATGATATAGAAGAAGAGGATTTCGGAAGTCTGGTGCTTGAATCAGGTGTTTGTGGCTACCTTTACAAGCCGCATTATAGCGAAGAGCAGCCGAGGCAGAAGACCTGCCTGCCGCGGACGAGGAGCCCGGACTGGCTCGAGTTAGGGCGGACTGGTGGCGCCGGTGATCTCACTATGCAACTACGAACCGCTACGAACACAGAGATAGAGTCCGTCTGCGGCAAAGAATTTCAACGATGACAATTTCTCCTGGACGAAATCTCTGAATCAGACGAGGACACGGACGTTTATGTTGAGAACTATCCTAGTTTCGCACCGCATATGTTCTGACTGAACATCCAGGTACCATGCAATAATTCACCTTTTCGAAAGAAATACAAACGAGGAGTAATGCACTAATGAGTTCGCCAAATAACTAGACATTTTTTGTGAATGTGAAATGAATTTCAAGCTCTGGTGGTAGCTAGCCTTGTAGACGGAAGAGTGATTTATAGGCAGATATGCGCTTTCTGGATTAGTGGGAGTGGCTTGCGGAGCTGTGCAATGTGGTGCATTGTGGGAGTTGTTGTCTTTCATACAAATGCGTCCTGAAGTTATTTTTTGTCTTTCCTCGGTCACGAAGGCACCAAATTCAAAATTTATTTTACATTTCGACTACATATATGACCCACTTTAAATAAAAAACAATGTTCAAATGGGTGGAATGCCCCTTTAAGTGTGTTTAGAAATATTATCATGAAAGTGTACTTTCTTTAAATAAAATTAATTAGACATTATTATAATGTGCATTTTTAAAAAGTACACTTAAGTGTGTTTAGAAATATTGTGATGGAAAGTGTACTTTAAGTAAAACGTAATTAGACATTATTACAAAGTGCATTTTTAAAAAGTACACTTATGTGTTTAGAAATATTGTGAAGAAAGTGTACTTTCTTCAAGTAAAACTTAATTAGACATTATTACAAAGTGCATTTTTAAAAAGTACACTTAAGTGTGTTTAGAAATATTGTCATGAAAGTGTACTTACATTAAGTTAAGCTTAATTAGATATTATTACAAAGTGCATTTGTAAAAAGTGCACTTAAGTGTGTTAAGAAATATTGTCATTAAAGTGTATTCCATCTAAGTACACTTAAGTGGTCTTTAATTTTTAATTTAATTTAATCTTTTATTTTAATTATATTATATTATCTGAAAGTGCACTTTTAAAAAAGTATACTTTTATTATTTAAAGCACACAAAAAGTGCGCTTTCAATACAATTAAGTACACTTCTTTTTCACAAGGGCATACTGTATGTTTATCAACTTTTTTTTTTAACTTTCTTAGTAATTAAATCCTTAAAAGGTTTAGTTGATAATAATATGTTTAATTTACATTGCGCCTTTCCCAAGCTCAAGCACGCTTCACAATAACAGTAAAGAACAAACAATCAGTTCATACTTAGATGGACAATATACATTTGCCCAGTCCAAGAAATGAGTGATTGCAGTTGCATATCATATTACAATTAAAATACAAACAGAAACAATTACAAAACAATAACAGAAACAAAATTTTGTTTCTAGCCCATGTGGTACAAAAGTTATTAGCATAAACATGAGTGCAACTTTGGACAGTTTGTGGCGCTAGAGGGATTGGTTTTAAGACACCAAATTTGCTGTGGTGACAGATTGGACTGTCCTCTATCAGTGTGCAAAATTTCATAACTTTCCTGCAAGCGGTTCTATGGGCTGCCATAGACACCCAGTCGGAAGAAATGGAAGAATAATAATAAGAATGGGAACAGATACAATAGGTGCCTACGCACCTTCGGTGCTTGGCCCCTAAATATAGCTGCAAGCAGCAATTATCAGGGCCAAGCAGAATAAGACAACAAGACATACGAACATGGCTGGGAGTGTCATACCAACTGCAGCAAGGAGCAATTAAAGACATTTAGGCTCAATCCCAATTCACCCCTTGGCCCTACCCCTTGTTTTCGAGTGTACCCCTTGGCCCTTAAAACAGAGTGTTATGGCCAAGGGGTTGAAAAATTCCCCTACGAAATGGAACAACCCTTCGTGCACCCGATACGTCATCAGTCGTCGGCGATGGCTCTGACGTTACGGAAGCGACGAGTTTTTACAGGCTGTCTCCATGACAACAACTGACAACAATACCAATATGCCGTCCTCCAATGTGACAGTCTCTTTCGTGTGGGCTGTAAACATCTTTCTGCACTTTCTGCACTTGTCTACCTCAACTCGGACAAGAAAACGGAGACATGTTCAACGCCTGCGAATGCTGATGGATGCGTCTGTGGTATGTAGCAAACATATTAACATATGCCTAGCTAGATTGTGTGATATGTGTGCTGGTCTGATAAGATGGAATACCGTGAACAGAGATGGGCATAAATACATGGACATTTATTTAAAATACAAAATACTGTGTGGGAAAAAAATATTTAAATACAAATACAGTGTTTTGTATTTTGAAAATACACTAAATACATGTGAAATGGGCAATCCAGTGCAGGTACAGATCACAGTGAATGAAGAAACTACATATAGGCCTATTGCTGGCCATTACAAATAAACTTGTGCAAAATAGCAGCCATTTATATACTTATTTCTGACCAGGCTACAATGTAAAATTCATACTGTATGTAAAACTGTGGGAACCTTTTCTGCTATCTAGCAAATATGACCCAAAATTTTAATTTTACTTCACAGTTACAATATATATCATGGTTTCACAATTCTCAATATCAGTTTTGATATTTTGAGATGCCAAATTGCAAGTTTCCCTGCAGTTTTAACTAGTAGAGATCCTTCTTTTAAAACTAATGACGTGAACTTAATTCCTTTTTTTCAGACTGGTCATCCTAGGTCATACTGCAGACTCAACAACAACATGCCCATCCTGCGTTTGTGGTTTAATGTGGAGGCTGAGCTGAAGCAGGACTTTCGCCTCAGCAGAAGAGCCATGCATGGTCTGCAGAGGCTCCTACAGAGGGAACAGGATCATGGCTGGGGTAACCAGCTGGAAGTCCTGATCTATGTTTACTGGCTGGCTCATGGACTGTCCTATTCAGTTGTATCCCGGGTTTTCAATGTGCCCAAGTCTACAGTCCATCGCATCATCCACAGAGTTGCACAAAATATAATGACCAACCTGAAGCGAGTCATTTCTTTCCCACTGGCAGGAGAGCTTCATGCAGTTGGTCAAGGATTTGTCCAGCTATCAGGAAGCCCTGCATTCAGCAATGTTGTGGGAGCAATAGATGACAGCCATGTCAGAATTAAACCTCCTCAACAGTACAGATTAGACTACCTGAATTACAAAGGATTCTATTCACTTAATATGCAAGCAATATGTGATTCTAATGGCAGGTTTCTAGATATCTTTGTCGGTTACCCAGGATCAGTTCATGATACACGCATCATGAAAAACAGCAGCTTTTACAGGGCAGGACAGTATCCTCCCACAGGATACATCCTTCTGGGTGATGGTGGCTATCCCTGTTTGGACACACCTGTCTGCCTAATCACACCTTACAAGGAGCCAGTTAATGGGCAAATACAAGGGCGCTTCAACTATTATCATGCCAGGGCCCGCAGCATAATCGAAAGAGCTTTTGGGATGATGAAAACCAGATGGAGGTCTACGCTTTTCAGAGCCTTGGAGGTTAAACCCACATTTGCACCTCTGGTTATTGCGTCCTGTGCATTTCTACACAATGTGTGTCTAGATAATGAGGACTTTCTGGAGCCAGATGAAGATGCAGATTTGGACATCCTTGAACCCCAACCACCCCGTGAGCCCCTAGCGGTTAACGAGAGCTCTGGGAATGCTACAAGGGACAGACTGGCTGCCCTGGTCTCAGGCCATGTACAAGACCCTTAAGGATGTCTGTACTATGTATATAGTTTGTTAGCTATGTGAAAAATGACTATTTGCCATTGTATTGTTTGTTGTTGATGCTGCTTATAGCATCTCATGGATGTGAATATGTGATTTTACAATGTTTTTTACTAATTATTTTTATACACAGATAGTTTGCATGTTATTTATTTACACAATCTTTTTTATTGACAATATTGCACTTTCTTACAATATAAATATAAATAAATAAATAAATAAATAAATATATATATATATATATATATATAACAATTGTATATAAAATAAATACTTTGTATACTGTTGTATTACATATTTATTAAATGTTTAATTTAGTTTTTCCACTGCAATAGTATATAAACTGATAAAGTTTATAGACTGATTTATTGAGTCTCCAGCAAGAGTCTCCTTTCCTGCCAGACCTGTTTTCTCTATTGTGTTTTAAATGAGTCAGTTCACTTGATTCTCACCTTTCGGAGCCCAGACGTTGAATCATTAGGTTGATTTACTTTCACCTTTTGTCTTTAATGGCTCTGGGATGGCTCTTGGAATTGGAGTTCCTGGCCAGTATCAGCATGTGAATAGTTATGCTGATTCAATTGGAGTAGGGTGTGTTCCTACTTCATTAGCATGCTTTGTTCAGAGTCTCCACCTCTATGTAATCCCTCCCCCTTGGAATGTATATAACTACAATGCATACTGTATTAGAGTTAGATCATGTTGGAAGTACTACAGCGACGTACAGCGGAGTTCTCAATAAAGAATAACTTCCGTTGAACGCGATCCCAACTGTCTCCTGGTCTCTGCTTCGATGAAAGAAAACTTTACAACAATACTTTAAAAATGTATATAAATAAAAGTGACTTCATTTAAATGTGTCTATTGTTAACTAACAGAAAAGAACTATACAACACAGGATACACTAACAGGAACTTGTGTGATGAAAGGGAAAAACAATTACAAAGCCAGCACAGAATTATATTACATTTTAATTTATATTATTCTAATTATATTTTATCTATGATTTTTTCAAACAGACCTAAGAACCTATCCATTTTTGCCTCACTCTCTTCATGCCGCTTTTGCTCCTTAGCACTTTCCTCTATTAAAAATTCCACAATAGACTTCCTCCTCTTCCTTTTTGGTGAGGGGTTTGGGGTTGCAACAGGAGAGGCTACAGAGGTATTGGCCGTCTCTGAGGCGGTGTCTGGACTGCTGGGCTCAACAATCTCCTATGAGAATCCCCCCCAAAAATAATATTATAGGAAACACTTTATAATAATAACTGCAATGAATAACATTAGTTCAGCATTACCCTTATTATAGAGTGCTACCAAAGAAATAAGGTAATGGTGTATCATTAATAACAATATCACATTACTATGTACATTACAATTCTCATATCAAGTGATCAATAATCAATAACACTTCAAGCTACATAGTGTTGTTAAAATAATTACAAATGCAATTGCAGCTAACCTTACCATAAGAATTGTTATCGGATCAGCATCAGGACTAAAAGATGCAACCACAACAGGAGGGTCCATTGAAGGCCTGGCACCCAACACCTCGTGCATGTCCTCAAAAAACTGCCATGTGGCAGCTGTTACCTCGCCAACATCCGTTCCAGATCCTGTTTTGGGGGTTTTCAGGTCCTGAAGTGAATATAAACAAACAATGTCTACATTACATTTAAAAGATTACATTAAACGTTTATGGAATTCCTTGACCATTTTGGAATCCCTCCATATAAAACAAGCTAGAACCACACTGGTCTCTGCTTACCTTATATATTTTTTTCAGATGGAGACCTTGGAGACCTGTTGGGAAGTGACATGTCCCTGCAGGCCAAGTTCTTTGATCAATGTCCTGTATCATAACAAATAAGATATTATTGTCATTTACCACACATACCACAGTAGTACAGGTAAAATGAAATAGTGCGGAATCACTAGACAAAAGAGAAATTAATAAAATATTAAAATCACACTGCAACACCGGGTCTGTGGGACCTGGTGTGTGTAATATTGTAACAGAAGATGATATGAATGAGTAATTTTAGCAGAATTAAAACAATAATATGTATATGTTTTATACAGTCAAGCATACTGATCAAATGACTTACTCACAAAGTTGTTTTGCAGAACTTTTAGACTTCAAAAAGCGGTTCTCATTTTCTGCTCTGAAACGGATGATCCGTCTGGTTTCCTGTGGAGTCCCTGCATGATTGGAAGTAGACACTGTTGAGAATAACGGTTGCCAGTGCTTGCCTTTTCTCCATACTGTGACAATAATGGTTACTGTAAGAGCCAATTTAATATTTCAATAATTTGTATATTAGGCTCAATCTAATATACAAATTATTGAAATATTAAATTACAGAAATTATACATCAGAAAACACAGGAAATATCAGAATTCACATTACACATTAGTATTGTTTGTTTGGAGTGTTGATTTTGCAAGCACTAACTAGAGGTATCATATTTGTATCTTTCTTTGAATTCTGATATTTCCTGTGTTTTCTGATGTATAATTTCTGTTCTGTTTCTTTAATGGTTACGCCCACTGGGGTGCGGAATATTGAACTTGAAAAAGTTTGTGCACAGAAAAAAGGAGAAACAGTTTTCTTACCGTTTGGTCTATGGATAAAACTTGTGTTTAAACGTTTAAGGTAACACAATTTAAAGGTTTAACAAGTGAAATCAAAACTCGCACTTGTTTACGGATTTTTGACTGACTTCTGTGACGAGTGAGAACAATTTTTCCTGCTATTACCAGTGATGTAAACCTAGGACTTTACATTTACATTAAACTTAAATCACACATCAAACTATTTAACAACTCACCGATTAAAAATTAAAAACATAGCTTCATTAACGTTACCAGATAACTAATAACATTAGTAGCGCTGGCTACCTAGGCAACATGCTAGCGGCTGAATTAACGATCTCTTTTATGATTGTTTGAAGAAAATCACCATATTAGGTCTCCACCTTCGGCTACAACGACCATAGCATTACAACCATGGTTATCGTACATTTTACGAAGAAAATACTTACATTTGTGACTTTCTTTTGCCGGTTGTGAAGCCATCTCACCGGTGATTCGCTGTGCATTCTGGGAACTTTCTCGAACTTTCTCGTAGCCCTCCGTTCGGAGTGTGCTTCTGAAAAATCTCCGTTTCGAGGGCTATGTAGCCCTTCCCCTTACCCCTACCCCTCCAACCTAAAGAGAATCGAGACAACCCTACCCCTTCAGGACCAAGGGGTGAATTGGGATTGAGCCTTAAAGATGAATTTAGTCAAAATGGCTGTAAAATCATATACATTAACTAAAATTATGATTTATTTGATTATCACTTTCGACCAATAGGTGGCGCAGTTACAAAACTGATGTGATGTGGTCAGAGTGAAGTGACAATGACACATACAAAGTTTGGTGTCAATATGTCAAGGCATTGCAGAGATAAAGCCTGAATAATGCTTTTAGCATCATGCCTCAACTTTGCTGCTGAGCTATACGAAAACGGTTTCGTCAATCGACACGAAATCCATAACTTTTAGTCGGCACAGTCTGGAGATGATATGATTCGATTTTGGTGAAAATCGGACAAACGGTGTGGGAGGAGTTCGAAAAAGTAGGTTTTGAATGAAAATAGCATTTTATTTCACAAAACTGTATTGAAGTCAATGGGAATTTCATGTTTTGTTCTGTTATAGCGCCACCAAGAGGCTCAGTCCCACAATTTTTTTTACATGTCCTCAGAGTGAGCCCATACATATGTGTGTCAGTTTTGGTGAAAATATCTCAATTCGCTTTAGAGTTATAGACATTTATATGAAAAAACACGTAAAAAATGACTGACACATGACTTTGATTGAATATTACTACCCCTAAACATCAATATTTTCGCATTTGGGCATTGGTGTATAGCTATCAACCTATGTTTCCAAACTTCTGACGGTGGTTTCGTCTCGATCGGACAAACGGTTTCGAAGATATAGCCTAATGTTTTTTAAGCGCTAAATCACAACGCTACACAAACCGTAAGGCAAAACCTAGCATGTTTGGTATCGCAGGACTCGGCAACGATTCAGGAGTCTATTGAGATGAGTTTCGTGAAAATAAGTCGATCACACCAAAGTTATAAGCATTTGAAAAAAAAAAAAGACCACTAGGTGGCGCTGTTTCGTAACTTCTCACACTCCTTCAGGACATCGTGCTGATGACCCATGCCAAGTTTCGTAACAATCCGTTCATGCGTTCCTAAAATACAGCATTTTAGCACATAATTCAAAATGGCCGACAGTCAAAATGGCCGATATGGTATAATTGGATATCAGTCGACTCGGCATGTCGCCCTGGATCTAACGAGACCAATTTTATGATTTTTGGACAAACTGTTCAGAAGTTATAAGCAAAAATAGCCATTTTTCATATCTCCGGACCAGTAGGTGGCGCTGCGCCGAAACGCAGCATGTAGCCTCAGGTCATGGCTGTGATGACATGTACCAAGTTTGGTCAGAATACGATAAACCGTTGCGGAGATACAGCCTTACGACTGTTTTTGCAGGCGCTACGTAAAATTTGTTCGAGCGTTTATCGAAAACAGTTTAACAAATCAATTTGAATTCCATAACTTTTGGTCAGCACTGCCTGAAGGTGATCTGGTTCAATTTTCGTGCAAATCGGACAAACCGTCTAGGACGAGTTCGAAAAAGTAGATTTTTCAAAAAATTCAAAATGGCGGCCATGTTTTTATGACGGAAAATGAAGTGATAGGGTGCAATCGAAACGGCATGAGCTCTGGAATCAACAGAAAAAAGAATTTTGCTGATTGGCCTTACGGTTCAAAAGTTATTAGCAAAATAATAGTGAAATTTTGGACAGGTGGTGGCGCTAGAGGGAATGACTTAGAAACACCAAAATTGGTGTATTTAATGTTGGGGCTGTCCTCTATCAGAATGTCAAACCATTACAACTTTCCCGCAATCGGTTCTATGGGCTGCCATAGACTCCCAGTCGGAAGAAGGAAGAATAATAATAATAATAGGAACGGGAACGGATACAATAGGTGCCTACGCACCTTCGGTGCTTGGCCCCTAAATATAGCTGCAAGCAGCCATTACCGGGGCCAAGCACAATCAGATGACAAGACATGCCAACATTGCTGAAAGTGTCAGACCAACTGCGACAATGAGCAATTAAAGACATTTAAAAAGGATTATAGGTAAAATGCCTGAAAAATCAGAGAAACAGTAAATAAAAATATGATTTAATGGATTATCACTTTTGACCAATAGGTGGCGCAGTTACAAAACTGATGTGATGTGGTCAGAGTGAAGTGACAATGACACACACAAAGTTTGGTGTCAATATGTCAAGGAATTGCAGAGATAAAGCCTGAATAGTGCTATTAGCATCATGCCTCAAATTTGCTGCTGCGCTATACGAAAACGGTTTCGTCAATCGACACGAAATCCATAACTTTTAGTCGGCACGGTCTGGAGATGATACGATTCGATTTTGGTGAAAATCGGACAAACGGTCTAGGAGGAGTTCGAAAAAGTAGGTTTTGAATGAAAATCAAGATGGCGGACAGGAAGTTAGGCCAAATAAGGTAAACTTGGTATCTATGTTCTCAGCTTGACCCAAGGAATCTACTAAGATGAGTTGCATTACAATAGGCCAATTTATTCAAAAGTTATTAGCAATTTTGGAAATTTTGTTATAACTTTTGACCACTAGGTGGCGCTGTTTCTAAATATGTTGGGTACCTTAAGGGGATGGTGCAGATGGCACATTCTGAGTTTTGTAATATTACACCAATGCATTTGTTTAGTATAGCATTTTATTTCACAAAACTGTATTGAAGTCAATGGGAATTTCATGTTTTGTTCTATTATAGCGCCACCAAGAGGCTCAGTCCAACCATTTTTTGTATGTGTCCTCAGAGTGAGCCCATACATATGTGTGTCGATTTTGGTGAAAATATCTCAATTATCTTCGGAGTTATAGACATTTATATGAAAAAACACGTAAAAAATGACTGACACATGACTTTAATTGGAATTTACTACCTCTAGACATCAATATTTTCGCATTTGGGCATTGGCATATAGCTATCGACCTATGTTTCCAAACTTCTGACGGTGGTTTCGTCTCGATCGGACAAACGGTTTCGAAGATATAGCCTACTGTTTTTTAAGCGCTAAATCACAACGCTACACAAACTGTAAGGCAAAACCTAGCATGTTTGGTATCGTTGGACTCGGCAACGATTCAGGAGTCCAATGAGATGAGTTTCGTGAAAATAAGTCTATCACACCCAAAGTTATAAGCATTTGAAAAAAAAAATTCACCACTAGGTGGCGCTGTTTCGAAACTTCTCACACTCCTTCAGGACATCGTGTTGATGACCCATACCAAGTTTCGTAACAATCCGTTCATGCGTTCTTAAAATACAGCATTTTAGCACAAAATTCAAAATGGCCGACAGTCAAAATGGCCGATATGGCAAAATTGGATATCAGTCGACTCAGCATGTCGCCCTGAATCTATCAAGACCAATTTTATGATTTTTGGACAAACTCTTCAGAAGTTATAAGCAAAAATAGCCATTTTTCATATCTCCGGACCAGTAGGTGGCGCTGCGCCGAAACGCAGCATGTAGCCTCAGGTCATGCTTGTGAGTACATGTACAAAGTTTGGTCTGAATACGATAAACCGTTGCGGAGATACAGCCTTACGACTGTTTTTGCTAGCGCTACGTAAAATGTATTCGTGCGTTTATCGAAAACGGTTTGACGAATCAATTTGAATTCCATAACTTTTGGTCAGCACTGCCTGAAGATAATCTGGTTCAATTTTCGTGCAAATCGGACAAACCGTCTAGGACGAGTTCGAAAAAGTAGCTTTTTCAGAAAATTCAAAATGGCGGCCATATTTATATGACGGAAAATGACGTCATAGGGTGCAATCGAATCGGCATGATCTCAGGAACTAGAGGAAAAAATAATTTTGTTGATTGGCCTTACGGTTCAAAAGTTATTAGCAAAATAATAGTGAAACTTTGGACAGATGGTGGCGCTAGAGGGAATGACTTAGACACACCAAAATCAGTGTATTTAATGTTGGGACTGTCCTCTATCAGAATGTCAAACCATTACAACTTTCCCGCGATCGGTTCTATGGGCTGCCATAGACTCCCAGTCGGAAGAAGGAAGAATAATAATAAATATAGCTGCAAGCAGCAATTACCGGGGCCAAGCAGAATAAGACGACAAGACATGCCAACATGTCTGAAAGTGTCAGACCAACTGCAACAATGAGCAATTAAAGACATTTAAAGAGGATTTTTGGCAAAATGCCTGAAAAATCATAGAAACAATAATTAAAAATATGATTTGATGGATTATCACTTTCGACCAATAGGTGGCGCAGTTACAAAACTGATGTGATGTGGTCAGAGTGAAGTTACAATGACACATACAAAGTTTGGTGTCAATATGTCAAGGCATTGCAGAGATAAAGCCTTAATTAGTGCTATTAGCATCATGCCTCAACTTTGTTGCTGCGCTATACGAAAACGGTTTCGTCTATCGACACGAAATCCATAACTTTTAGTCGGCACGGTCTGGAGATGATACGATTCAATTTTGGTGAAAATCGGACAAACGGTCTAGGAGGAGTTCGAAAAAGTAGGTTTTGAATGAAAATCAAGATGGCGGACAAGAAGTTTGACCAAACAAGGAAAATTTGGTATCTATGTTCTCGGCTTGACCCAAGGAATCTATTAAGACCAGTGGCATTTCAATAGCTAGATTTATTCAAAAGTTATTAGCCTTTTTGGAAAAAAAATTATAACTTTTGACCACTAGGTGGCACTGTCTCGAAATATTTTGAGTACCTTCAGGGGATGGTGTTCATGGCACATTCTGAGTTTCGTAATATTACACCAATGCATTTGTTAAGTATAGCATTTTATTTCACAAAACTGCATTGAAGTCAATGGGAATTTCATATTTTGTTCAATTATAGCGCCACCAAGAGGCTCAGTCCCACAATTTTTTTTACGTGTCCTCAGAGTGAGCCCATACATATGTGTGTCAATTTTGGTGAAAATATCTCAATTCGCTTCGGAGTTATAGACATTTATATGAAAAAACACGAAAAAAATGACTGACACATGACTTTGATTGGAAATTAGTACCCCTAATCATCAATATTTTCGCATTTGGGCATTGGCGTATAGCTATCGACCTATGTTTCCAAACTTCTGACGGTGGTTTCGTCTCGATCGGACTAACGGTTTCAAAGATATAGCCAAATGTTTTTTAAGCGCTAAATCACAACGCTACACAAACCGTAAGGCGAAACCTAGCATGTTTGGTATCGTAGGACTCGGCAACGATTCAGGAGTCTAAAAAGATGAGTTTCGTGAAAATAAGTCGACCACACCCATAGTTATAAGCATTTGGAAAAAAAAATTCACCACTAGGTGGCGCTGTTTCGAAACTTCTCAGGCTCATTCAGGGCATCGTGCTGATGACCCATGCCAAGTTTCGTAACAATCCGTTCATGCATTCCTAAAATACAGCATTTTAGCACATAATTCAAAATGGCCGACAGTCAAAATGGCCGATATGGCAAAATTGGATATCAGTCGACTCGGCATGTCGCCCTGAATCTATCAAGACCAATTTTATGATTTTTGGACAAACTGTTCAGAAGTTATAAGCAAAAATAGCCATTTTTCATATCTCCGGACCAGTAGGTGGCGCTGCGCCGAAACGCAGCATGTAGCCTCAGGTCATGCTTGTGAGTAGATGTACCAAGTTTGGTCTGAATACGATAAACCGTTGCGGAGATATAGCCTTACGACTGTTTTTGCTAGCGCTACGTAAAATGTATTCGTGCGTTTATCGAAAACGGTTTGACGAATCAATTTGAATTCCATAACTTTTGGTCAGCACTGCCTGAAGATGATCTGGTTCAATTTTCGTGCAAATCAGACAAACCATCTAGGACGAGTTCAAAAAAGTAGCTTTTTCAGAAAATTCAAAATGGTGGCCATATTTATATGACGGAAAATGACGTCATAGGGTGCAATCGAATCGGCATGAGCTCAGGAATCAGAGGAAAAAAGAATTTTGTTGATTGGCCTTACGGTTCAAAAGTTATTAGCAAAATAAAAGTGAAACTTTGGACAGGTGGTGGCGCTAGAGGGAATGACTTAGAAACACAAAAATTGGTGTATTTAATGTTGGGACTGTCCTCTATCAGAATGTCAAACCAAAACAACTTTCCCGCAATCGGTTCTATGGGCTGCCATAGACTCCCATGGCGGAAGAAGAAGAAGAAGAAGAAGAAATATAGCTGCAAGCAGCAATTACCGGGGCCAAGCAGAATAAGACGACAAGACATGCCAACATTGCTGAAAGTGTCAGATCAACTGCAACAATTAGCAATTAAAGACATTTAAAGAAGATTTTAGGCGAAATGCCTGAAAAATCATATAAACAGTAATTAAAAATATGATTTAATGGATTATCACTTTCGACCAATAGGTGGCGCAGTTACAAAACTGATGTGATGTGGTCAGAGTGAAGTGACAATGACACATACAAAGTTTGGTGTCAATATGTCAAGGCATTGCAGAGATAAAGCCTGAATAATGCTTTTAGCATCATGCCTCAACTTTGCTGCTGCGCTATACGAAAACGGTTTCGTCAATCGACACGAAATCCATAACTTTCAGTCGGCACAGTCTGGAGATGATATGATTCGATTTTGGTGAAAATCGGACAATCGGTGTAGGAGGAGTTCGAAAAAGTAGGTTTTGAATGAAAATAGCATTTTATTTCACAAAACTCTATTGAAGTCAATGGGAATTTCATGTTTTGTTCTATTATAGCGCCACCAAGAGGCTCAGTCCCACAATTTTTTTTACGTGTCCTCAGAGTGAGCCCATACATATGTGTGTCAGTTTTGGTGAAAATATCTCAATTCGCTTCAGAGTTATAGGCATTTATATGAAAAAACACGTAAAAAATGACTGACACATGACTTTGTTTGGAATTTACTACCCCTAAACATCAATATTTTCGCATTTGGGCATTGGCGTATAGCTATCGACCTATGTTTCCAAACTTCTGACGGTGGTTTCGTCTCGATCGGACTAGCGGTTTCGAAGATATAGCCAAATGTTTTTTAAGCGCTAAATCACAACGCTACACAAACCGTAAGGCGAAACCTAGCATGTTTGGTATCATAGGACTCGGCAATGATTCAGGAGTCTAAAAAGATGAGTTTCGTGAAAATAAGTTGACCACACCCAAAGTTATAAGCATTTGAAAAAAAAAATTCACCACTAGGTGGCGCTGTTTCGAAACTTCTCACGCTCCTTCAGGACATCGGGCTGATGACCCATACCAAGTTCCGTAACAATCCGTTCATGTGTTCTTAAAATACAGCATTTTAGCACAAAATTCAAAATGGCCGACAGCCAAAATGGCCGATATGGTAATATTGGATATCAGTGGACTCGGCATGTTACCCTGAATCTAACGAGACCAATTTTATGATTTTTGGACAAACTGTTCAGAAGTTATAAGCAAAAATAGCCATTTTTCATATCTCCGGACCAGTAGGTGGCGCTGCGCCGAAACACAGCATGTAGCCTCAGGTCATGCTTGTGATGACATGTACCAACTTTGGTCTGAATCTGATAAAGCGTTGCGGAGATACGGCTTTACATCTGTTTTCGCAAGCGCTACGTAAAATTTATTCGTGGGTTTATCGAAAACTGTTAAGCGAATCAACTTGAATTCCATAACTTTTTGTCAGCATGGTCTGTAGATGATCTGGTTTAATTTTCGTGCAAATCGGACAAACCGTCTAGGACGAGTTCGAAAAAGTAGCTTTTTAGATAAATTCAAAATGGCGGCCATATTGTTATGACGGAAATGACGTCATAGGGTGCAATCGAATTGGCATGAGCTCAGGAATCAGAGAGAAAAAGAATTTTGTTGATTGGCCTTACGGTTCAAAAGTTATTAGCAAAATAAAAGTGAAACTTTGGACAGGTGGTGGCGCTAGAGGGAATGACTTAGACACACCAAAATTGGTGTATTTAATGTTGGGACTGTCCTCTATCAGAATGTCAAACAAAAACAACTTTCCCGCATTCGGTTCTATGGGCTGCCATAGACTCCCAGTTGGAAGAAGGAAGAATAATAATAATAAGAACGGGAACAGATACAATAGGTGCCTCCGCACCTTCGGTGCTTGGCCCCTAATAATAGGAACGGGAACAGATACAATAGGTGCCTCCGCACCTTCGGTGCTTGGCCCCTAATAATAAGAACGCGAACGGATACAATAGGTGCCTCCGCACCTTCGGTGCTTGGCCCCTAATAAGAACGCGAACGGATACAATAGGTGCCTCCGCACCTTCGGTGCTTGGCCCCTAATAATAGGAACGGGAACAGATACAATAGGTGCCTACGCACCTTCGGTGCTTGGCCCCTAATAAGAACGGGAACGAAAACAATAGGTGCCTACGCACCTTCGGTGCTTGGCCCCTAATAATAATAAGAACGGGAACGAAAACAATAGGTGCCTACGCACCTTCGGTGCTTGGCCCCTAATAATAAGAACGGGAACAGATACAATAGGTGCCTCCGCACCTTCGGTGCTTGGCCCCTAATAATAAGAACCGGAACAAATACAATAGGTGCCTCCGCACCTTCGGTGCTTGGCCCCTAATAATAATAAGAACCGGAACAAATACAATAGGTGCCTCCGCACCTTCGGTGCTTGGCCCCTAATAATAATAATTAAAGCTGCAAGCAGCATTTATCGGGGTTCAAGCAGTTAAGGCCTTTAAGGCATTTAAGCACAAAAGCATCAAAAGTTATTAAGATTTATTTAATAAGCATGTAACCACTGACATAATAGATGGAAAAGACCATTTACAGCCAATACAGGCAATTTACCATGTGATATATATGGTTTTAAAGCTTTTTAACAGTTATAGCGCCACCTATGGTCCGATCTCCATAGAATTGTTTACTGTGACCTCAAATTGAACCCATACACATGTGTACTGAGTTTGGTGAAGATATCTCATTTACTTCTTGAGTTATAGCCATTTTAGTAAAATAGGCTCCTCCCACAACAATTTAGCATATTCTAGTATTATTTACTATGATTCTAGCATGATTTGCCATATTCTAGCATAATTTACCATGATATACTACATTCTAGTATGATTTACCATTGTTTACTGTGATTCTAGCATGGATTACCATAGTTTATCATGATTTATCATAGTTTACCATGATTTATCATAGTTTACCATGATTTACCCTGTTCTAGCATAGTTTACCATGATTTACCATGTTCTAGCATGATTTACCATGATATACCACATTCTAACATGATTTACCATAGTTTATTATGATTTATCATGGCTTACCATGATTTACCCTGTTCTAGCATAGTTTACCATGATTTACCATGTTCTAGCATGATGTACCATGATATACCATGTTCTAGAATGATGTACCAGGATTGTAGTATGATTTACCTTGATACACCACATTCTAGTATTATTTATTATGATTTACCATGTTTTTAGTGTGATTTACCATGATTTACCACATTGCTAGCAATTATGTGAAGTATCAGTAAAAATGAAGTGATAAACTCTGACAAAATATGATTGTGCTACAATAGTAATTGTTATATAAGTGATTTTTTAGTGTTTTATTGTTGTGATTTTTAGTGTCTAATGAATGCAAAAGCATATATGAGTAGACTTCATTAATAAGTAGAATGGCCAGCAGAGGGCAGTAGAAGACCACTTATTGGCTCACTTTCACTTTAAACTTCTTGATTTTCACCATTTTTCTGCACTAAAGCAAACCAGTTTTTCCATTTTAACTCCATAATGCATGTTTACACACACACACACACACACACACACACACATACACACACACACACACACACACACACACAAAGACAAATGTTGTTGTTGTTTTTTCAATGCTATTGGGATATGTCATTATGAAAATATATTTGAATGGTCTATAAACATTTCACAAAGTCTTTGCAAGCTATTAATCAGATGATTCAGAATTTATTCAGAAACCTAAGACTACACACACACATTATGTTGTAGATGCAGACATTTGAAATGTATGATGTGATCAAACTGTCAATACTAATACTTTAACAGATGGATTTTGACTAAATGTAATTGTAAATGTTAAAATAGTGATTTTATAAAGTCTAAATATAAATTATAGAACAATATGACAAAATGACTATTTTAAACAGCAGGGGGCAGTAAAATACCACTTATTGGCTTAACATGCCATTATAATCATATCATTTTCACCTTTTTAACTGTTATAGAGGCAAATTTTGTCTGATCTGTCTGAAAATTTTCATGCATGTTCAGAGTGATATTTCACATGTTCTGACTTGTTTTTAAGAAGGTCTGAGTCATTCATTAAAGAGATATAGGCTTTCGGGGACACTTGGTAAAGGCTACATTTTGAAGTGACCCTATTATAGCTATCCAAATGAAGTAGTTCAACTTTTTCTGACAATTATTGATCTAGTGAGTCCAGAGAATTGTATTGCACTAGTTTTGAACATTATGATATGAAAATTATATGATCAGAGATGGAAAAGACCATTTACAGCCAATACAGGCAACATACCATAGGAAATATATGGTTTTAAAGCTTTTTAACAGTTATAGCGCCACCTATCGTCCGATCTCCATAAAATTTTGCATGCTTGTTAATGATGTTATGACACATAGGCTGACCAATTTTTGTGAAGTTCTGAGTTTTCATTTAGGATTTATAGGCTTTTGAGTGTATTTTGCCACACCCATTTTATAAATGACCCTATTACAGCCATCCAAATGCAAAAGTTCAACTTTTTTTTGATAATTATTGATCTAGAGAGTCCAGAGAATTGTCCTAGACTGGTCTGGTTCCGATCGGGCGAAAAACCTAGGACTAGTTCGCAAAAGTAGGTTTTAGACATATTCGTGAATATTTAATGAACGGTTTGATTGACAGCAATGGTTCTTGAGGCAAAGTTGTTCAGCATGAGCAGATCTATCAAATGATATGCATATTGTGTGGATGAGTGTAACACCACGTGATTACAGAGCCATAAAACTCGTTAGCGCCAACTAGTGGCCGATTTCTTTCAAAATTCTTACAGACCTCTAGGGCCATGAGACGAACATGCCCATCGAGTTTCGTTCCGATCGGCCTCCGTTAACCTTGTCTAATCGGTGCTCAAACTTCATTGGCCGATGGCGGCCATGTTTTTTGAGATACGCCAATGTCCTCATAGACATACATGGCACCTTGGACCAAGACACTGCATACCAATTTTCAAGTCAATCGGACTAACGGTCAGGTGGTTATAGCCTGTTTTATGTTTTTTTTCATGTTATAGCGCCACCATGTGGCCAATCGCCGCGATTTTTTTACCGTGACCTCAGATGGACCTCTTACACATGTGTACCAAGTTTGGTTAAAATACCTCTTTTACTTCTGGAGTTATAGCCATTTTAGTAAAATAGGCTCCTCCCACAACGTTAATTTTGCACCCCCTAGCGACCGTGAATCGAAATTTCAACTTTTTTTCGATAATTATTGATCTTCAGATTCCAGAGAACAATTCTGCACTGGTTTGGTTCCGATCGGGCGAAAAACCAGGGACTAGTTCGCAAAAGTAGATTTTCAACAAAATTCAAAATGGCGGAAAATCTATCATGGCGGAAATAAAATCGGAGATATACGTTTTGTTCGTCAGGCGTCCAGCTTTCCAATGATATAAGACACTTGAGTCTAGGACTTACGGTCTAGGAGTTATGAGCAGTTTCGCGCTTTTGGTTGCTATAGCGCCACCTATGGGCCAATCGGGGTCATAATTTGATAACCTCTCCTCAATTTTTGTACTACCATCTGGCAAAGTTTCAAAGCTCTAGCCCTTACGGTTTGGGCTGCACGATGCGTTTTACGGCGGAATAATAATAATAATAATTAAAGCTGCAAGCAGCATTTATCGGGGTTCAAGCAGTTAAGGCCTTTAAGGCATTTAAGCACAAAAGTATCAAAAGTTATTAAGATTTATTTAATAAGCATGTAACCACTGACATAATAGATGGAAAAGACCATTTACAGCCAATACAGGCAATTTACCATGTGATATATATGGTTTTAAAGCTTTTTAACAGTTATAGCGCCACCTATGGTCCGATCTCCATAGAATTGTTTACTGTGACCTCAAATTGAACCCATACACATGTGTACTGAGTTTGGTGAAGATATCTCATTTACTTCTTGAGTTATAGCCATTTTAGTAAAATAGGCTCCTCCCACAACAATTTAGCATATTCTAGTATTATTTACTATGATTCTAGCATGATTTGCCATATTCTAGCATAATTTACCATGATATACTACATTCTAGTATGATTTACCATTGTTTACTGTGATTCTAGCATGGATTACCATAGTTTATCATGATTTATCATAGTTTACCATGATTCATCATAGTTTACCATGATTTACCCTGTTCTAGCATAGTTTACCATGATTTACCATGTTCTAGCATGATTTACCATGATTTACCACATTCTAACATGATTTACCATAGTTTATTATGATTTATCATGGCTTACCATGATTTACCCTGTTCTAGCATAGTTTACCATGATTTACCATGTTCTAGCATGATGTACCATGATATACCATGTTCTAGAATGATGTACCAGGATTGTAGTATGATTTACCTTGATACACCACATTCTAGTATTATTTATTATGATTTACCATGTTTTTAGTGTGATTTACCATGATTTACCACATTGCTAGCAATTATGTGAAGTATCAGTAAAAATGAAGTGATAAACTCTGACAAAATATGATTGTGCTACAATAGTAATTGTTATATAAGTGATTTTTTAGTGTTTTATTGTTATATAAGTGATTTTTAGTGTCTAATGAATGCAAAAGCATATGTGAGTAGACTTCATTAATAAGTAGAATGGCCAGCAGAGGGCAGTAGAAGACCACATATTGGCTCACTTTCACTTTAAACTTCTTGATTTTCACCATTTTTCTGCACTAAAGCAAACCAGTTTTTCCATTTTAACTCCATAATGCATGTTTACACACACACACACACACATGCACACACACACACACACACACACACACACACACACACACACACATGTACACACACACACACACACACACACACACACACACACACACACACACACAAAGACAAATGTTGTTGTTGTTTTTTCAATGCTATTGGGATATGTCATTATGAAAATATATTTGAATGGTCTATAAACATTTCACAAAGTCTTTGCAAGCTATTAATCAGATGATTCAGAATTTATTCAGAAACCTAAGACTACACACACACAGTATGTTGTAGATGCAGACATTTGAAATGTATGATGTGATCAAACTGTCAATACTAATACTTTAACAGATGGATTTTGACTAAATGTAATTGTAAATGTTAAAATAGTGATTTTATAAAGTCTAAATATAAATTATAGAACAATATGACAAAATGACTATTTTGAACAGCAGGGGGCAGTAAAATACCACTTATTGGCTTAACATGCCATTATAATCATATCATTTTCACCTTTTTAACTGTTATAGAGGCAAATTTTGTCTGATCTATCTGAAAATTTTCATGCATGTTCAGAGTGATATTTCACATGTTCTGACTTGTTTTTAAGAAGGTCTGAGTCATTCATTAAAGAGATATAGGCTTTCGGGGACACTTGGTAAAGGCTACATTTTGAAGTGAACCTATTATAGCTATCCAAATGAAGTAGTTCAACTTTTTCTGACAATTATTGATCTAGTGAGTCCAGAGAATTGTATTGCACTAGTTTTGAACATTATGATATGAAAATTATATGATCAGAGATGGAAAAGACCATTTACAGCCAATACAGGCAACATACCATAGGAAATATATGGTTTTAAAGCTTTTTAACAGTTATAGCGCCACCTATCGTCCGATCTCCATAAAATTTTGCATGCTTGTTAATGATGTTATGACACATAGGCTGACCAATTTTTGTGAAGTTCTGAGTTTTCATTTAGGATTTATAGGCTTTTGAGTGTATTTTGACACGCCCATTTTATAAATGACCCTATTACAGCCATACAAATGCAAAAGTTCAACTTTTTTTTGATAATTATTGATCTAGAGAGTCCAGAGAATTGTCCTAGACTGGTCTGGTTCCGATCGGGCGAAAAACCTAGGACTAGTTCGCAAAAGTAGGTTTTAGACATATTCGTGAATATTTAATGAACGGTTTGATTGACAGCAATGGTTCTTGAGGCAAAGTTGTTCAGCATGAGCAGATCTATCAAATGATATGCATATTGTGTGGATGAGTGTAACACCACGTGATTACAGAGCCATAAAACTCGTTAGCGCCAACTAGTGGCCGATTTTTTTCAAAATTCTTACAGACCTTTAGGGCCATGAGACAAACATGCCCATCGAGTTTCGTTCCGATCGGCCTCCGTTAACCTTGTCTAATAGGTGCTCAAACTTCATTGGCCGATGGCGGCCATGTTTTTTGAGATACGCCAATGTCCTCATAGACATACATGGCACCTTAGACCAAGACACTGCATACCAATTTTCAAGTCAATCGGACTAACGGTCAGGTGGTTATAGCCTGTTTTATGTTTTTTTCATGTTATAGCGCCACCAAGTGGCCAATCGCCGCGATTTTTTTACTGTGACCTCAGATTGACCTCTTACATATGTGTACCAAGTTTGGTGAAGATACCTCATTTACTTCTGGAGTTATAGCCATTTTAGTAAAATAGGCCCCTCCCACAATGTACATTTTAGCGTCCCTTAGCGTCCGTGAATCGAAATTTCAACTTTTTTTCGATAATTATTGATATTCAGACTCTAGAGAACATTTCTGCACTGGTTTGGTTCCGATCGGGCGAAAAACCACGGACTAGTTCGCAAAAGTAGGTTTTGGACAAAATTCAAAATAGCGGAAAAATTTGCATACCGGAAATGAAATCGGAGATATACATTTTATTCTCCAGGCATCCAGCTTTCCAATGATATAAGACACTTGAGGCTACGACATACGGTCTAGGAGTTATGACCAGTTTCGCGCTTTTGGTTGCTATAGCGCCACCTATGGGCCAATCGAGGTCATAATTTGATAACCTCTCCTCGATTTTTGTACTACCATATGGCCAAGTTTCAAGGTTCCAGCTGTTACGGTTTGGGCTGCACGATGCGTTTTACGGCAGAATAATAATAATAATAATAATAAAAATCAGTACAATTACAATAGGGTTTCAGCACTTCGTGCTTGAACCCCTAATTAAAGCTGCAAGCAGCATTTATCGGGGTTCAAGCAGTTAAGGCCTTTAAGGCATTTAAGCACAAAAGTATCAAAAGTTATTAAGATTTATTTAATAAGCATGTAACCACTGACATAATAGATGGAAAAGACCATTTACAGCCAATACAGGCAATTTACCATGGGATATATATGGTTTTAAAGCTTTTTAACAGTTATAGCGCCACCTATGGTCCGATCTCCATAGAATTGTTTACTGTGACCTCAAATTGAACCCATACACATGTGTACTGAGTTTGGTGAAGATATCTCATTTACTTCTTGAGTTATAGCCATTTTAGTAAAATAGGCTCCTCCCACAACAATTTAGCATATTCTAGTATTATTTACTATGATTCTAGCATGATTTGCCATATTCTAGCATAATTTACCATGATATACTACATTCTAGTATGATTTACCATTGTTTACTGTGATTCTAGCATGGATTACCATAGTTTATCATGATTTATCATAGTTTACCATGATTTATCATAGTTTACCATGATTTACCCTGTTCTAGCATAGTTTACCATGATTTACCATGTTCTAGCATGATTTACCATGATATACCACATTCTAACATGATTTACCATAGTTTTTTATGATTTATCATGGCTTACCATGATTTACCCTGTTCTAGCATAGTTTACCATGATTTACCATGTTAATTGTCAATAGTAATTGTTACAGTATTTTTAGTGTCTTATTGTTATATAAGTGATTTTTAGTGTCTAATGAATGCAAAAGCATATGTGAGTAGACTTCATTAATAAGTAGAATGACCAGCAGAGGGCAGTAGAAGACCACATATTGGCTCACTTTTACTTAAGACTTCTTGATTTTCACCATTTTTCTGCACTAAAGCAAAACAGTTTTTCCATTTTAACTCCATAATGCATGTTTACACACACACACACACACACACACACACACACACACACACACACACACACAAAGACAAATGTTGTTATTTGTTCAATGCTATTGGGATATGTCATTATATAAAATATTATTTGAATGGTCTAAACATTTCACAAAGTCTTTGTAAGCTATTAATCAGATGATTCAGAATTTATTCAGAAACCTAAGACTACATACACACATTATGTTGTAGATACAGACGTTTGAAATATATGATGTGATCAAACTGTTATAATAATACTTTAACAGATGGATTTTGACTAAATGTAATTGTAAATGTTAAAATAGTGATTTTATAAAGTCTAAATATAAATTATAGAACAATATGACAAAATGACTATTTTAAACAGCAGGGGGCAGTAAAAAAACACTTATTGGCTTAATATGCCATTATATTCATATCATTTTCACCTTTTCAACTGTTATAGAGGCAAATTTTGTCCGATCTGTCTGAAAATTTTCATGCATGTTCAGAGTGATATTTTACATGTTCTGACTTGTTTTTAAGAAGGTCTGAGCATTGATTAAAGAGAAATAGGCTTTCGGGGACACTTGGTAAAGTCCACATTTTGAAGTGAACCTATTATAGCTATCCAAATGAAGTAGTTCAACTTTTTCTGACAATTATTGATCTAGTAAGTACAGAGAATTGTATTGCACTAGTTTTGAACATTATGATATGATAATTATATGATCAGAGATGGAAAAGACCATTTACAGCCAATACAGGCAGTTAACCATAGTAAATCTATGGTTTTAAAGCTTTTTAACTGTTATAGCGCCACCTTTGGTCCGATCTCCATAAAATTTTTCATGCTTGTTTGTGATGTTATGTCACATATACTCACCAATTTTTGTGAAGTTCAGAGTTTTCATTTAGGATTTATAGGCTTTTTAGTGTATTTTGCCACGCCCATTTTATAATTGACCCTATTACAGCCATCCAAATGCAAAAGTTCAACTTTTTTTTGATAATTATTGATCTAGAGAGTCCATAGAATTGTCCTAGACTGGTCTGGTTCCGATCGGGCGAAAAACCAGGGACTAGTTCGCAAAAGTAGGTTTTGAACATATTCATGAATATTTAATGAACTGTTTGATTGACAGCAACGGTTCTAGAGGCAAAGTTGTTCAGCATGAGCAGATCTATCAAATGATATGCATTTTGTGATAATATGTGTAACACCACGTGATTACAGAGCCATAAAACTCGTTAGCGCCAACTAGTGGCCGATTTCTTTCAAAATTCTTACAGACCTCTAGGGCCATGAGTCGAACATGCCCACCGAGTTTCGTTCTGATCGGCCTCCGTTAACCTTGTCTAATAGGTGCTCAACTTCATTGGCCAATGGCAGCCATGTTTTTTGAGATACACCAATGTCCTCATAGACATACATGGCACCTTGGACCAAGACACTGCATACCAATTTTCAAGTCAATCGGACTAACGGTCAGGTGGTTATAGCCTGTTTTATGTTTTTTTCATGTTATAGCGCCACCATGTGGCCAATCGCCGCGATTTTTTTTACCGTGACCTCAGATTGACCTCTTACATATGTGTACCAAGTTTGGTGAAAATACCTCATTTACTTCTGGAGTTATAACCATTTTAGTAAAATAGGCTCCTCCCACAACGTCCATTTTGGCGCCCCTTAGCCTCCGTAAATCGAAATTTCAACTTTTTTTCGATAATTATTAATCTTCAGACTCTAGAGAACATTTCTGCACTGGTTTGGTTCCGATCGGGCAAAAAACCACGGACTAGTTCGCAAAAGTAGGTTTTTGACAAAATTCAAAATGGCGGAAAATCTATCATGACGGAAATGAAATCGGAGATATACGTTTTGTTCGTCAGGCGTCCAGCTTTCCAATGATATAAGACACTTGAGTCTACAACATACGGTCTAGGAGTTATGAGCAGTTTTGCGCTTTTGGTCGCTATAGCGCCACCTATGGGCCAATCGGGGTCATAATCTCTGAACCTCTCCTCGATTTTTGTACTACCATCTGGCAAAGTTTCAATGCTCTAGCCCCTACGGTTTGGGCTGCACGATGCGTTTTACGGCAGAAGAATAATAATAATTAAAGCTGCAAGCAGCATTTATCGGGGTTCAAGCAGTTAAGGTCTTTAAGGCATTTAAGCACAAAAGCATCAAAAGTTATTAAGATTTATTTAATAAGCATGTAACCACTGACATAATAGATGGAAAAGACCATTTACAGCCAATACAGGCAATTTACCATGTGATATATATGGTTTTAAAGCTTTTTAACAGTTATAGCGCCACCTATGGTCCGATCTCCATAGAATTGTTTACTGTGACCTCAAATTGAACCCATACACATGTGTACTGAGTTTGGTGAAGATATCTCATTTACTTCTTGAGTTATAGCCATTTTAGTAAAATAGGCTCCTCCCACAACAATTTAGCATATTCTAGTATTATTTACTATGATTCTAGCATGATTTGCCATATTCTAGCATAATTTACCATGATATACTACATTCTAGTATGATTTACCATTGTTTACTGTGATTCTAGCATGGATTACCATAGTTTATCATGATTTATCATAGTTTACCATGATTTATCATAGTTTACCATGATTTACCCTGTTCTAGCATAGTTTACCATGATTTACCATGTTCTAGCATGATTTACCATGATATACCACATTCTAACATGATTTACCATAGTTTATTATGATTTATCATGGCTTACCATGATTTACCCTGTTCTAGCATAGTTTACCATGATTTACCATGTTCTAGCATGATGTACCATGATATACCATGTTCTAGAATGATGTACCAGGATTGTAGTATGATTTACCTTGATACACCACATTCTAGTATTATTTATTATGATTTACCATGTTTTTAGTGTGATTTACCATGATTTACCACATTGCTAGCAATTATGTGAAGTATCAGTAAAAATGAAGTGATAAACTCTGACAAAATATGATTGTGCTACAATAGTAATTGTTATATAAGTGATTTTTTAGTGTTTTATTGTTATATAAGTGATTTTTAGTGTCTAATGAATGCAAAAGCATATATGAGTAGACTTCATTAATAAGTAGAATGGCCAGCAGAGGGCAGTAGAAGACCACTTATTGGCTCACTTTCACTTTAAACTTCTTGATTTTCACCATTTTTCTGCACTAAAGCAAACCAGTTTTTCCATTTTAACTCCATAATGCATGTTTACACACACACACACACACACACACACACACACACACACACACACACACACACACACACACACAAAGACAAATGTTGTTGTTGTTTTTTCAATGCTATTGGGATATGTCATTATGAAAATATATTTGAATGGTCTATAAACATTTCACAAAGTCTTTGCAAGCTATTAATCAGATGATTCAGAATTTATTCAGAAACCTAAGACTACACACACACATTATGTTGTAGATGCAGACATTTGAAATGTATGATGTGATCAAACTGTCAATACTAATACTTTAACAGATGGATTTTGACTAAATGTAATTGTAAATGTTAAAATAGTGATTTTATAAAGTCTAAATATAAATTATAGAACAATATGACAAAATGACTATTTTAAACAGCAGGGGGCAGTAAAATACCACTTATTGGCTTAACATGCCATTATAATCATATCATTTTCACATTTTTAACTGTTATAGAGGCAAATTTTGTCTGATCTGTCTGAAAATTTTCATGCATGTTCAGAGTGATATTTCACATGTTCTGACTTGTTTTTAAGAAGGTCTGAGTCATTCATTAAAGAGATATAGGCTTTCGGGGACACTTGGTAAAGGCTACATTTTGAAGTGACCCTATTATAGCTATCCAAATGAAGTAGTTCAACTTTTTCTGACAATTATTGATCTAGTGAGTCCAGAGAATTGTATTGCACTAGTTTTGAACATTATGATATGAAAATTATATGATCAGAGATGGAAAAGACCATTTACAGCCAATACAGGCAACATACCATAGGAAATATATGGTTTTAAAGCTTTTTAACAGTTATAGCGCCACCTATCGTCCGATCTCCATAAAATTTTGCATGCTTGTTAATGATGTTATGACACATAGGCTGACCAATTTTTGTGAAGTTCTGAGTTTTCATTTAGGATTTATAGGCTTTTGAGTGTATTTTGCCACACCCATTTTATAAATGACCCTATTACAGCCATCCAAATGCAAAAGTTCAACTTTTTTTTGATAATTATTGATCTAGAGAGTCCAGAGAATTGTCCTAGACTGGTCTGGTTCCGATCGGGCGAAAAACCTAGGACTAGTTCGCAAAAGTAGGTTTTAGACATATTCGTGAATATTTAATGAACGGTTTGATTGACAGCAATGGTTCTTGAGGCAAAGTTGTTCAGCATGAGCAGATCTATCAAATGATATGCATATTGTGTGGATGAGTGTAACACCACGTGATTACAGAGCCATAAAACTCGTTAGCGCCAACTAGTGGCCGATTTCTTTCAAAATTCTTACAGACCTCTAGGGCCATGAGACGAACATGCCCATCGAGTTTCGTTCCGATCGGCCTCCGTTAACCTTGTCTAATCGGTGCTCAAACTTCATTGGCCGATGGCGGCCATGTTTTTTGAGATACGCCAATGTCCTCATAGACATACATGGCACCTTGGACCAAGACACTGCATACCAATTTTCAAGTCAATCGGACTAACGGTCAGGTGGTTATAGCCTGTTTTATGTTTTTTTCATGTTATAGCGCCACCATGTGGCCAATCGCCGCGATTTTTTTACCGTGACCTCAGATGGACCTCTTACACATGTGTACCAAGTTTGGTTAAAATACCTCTTTTACTTCTGGAGTTATAGCCATTTTAGTAAAATAGGCTCCTCCCACAACGTTAATTTTGCACCCCCTAGCGACCGTGAATCGAAATTTCAACTTTTTTTCGATAATTATTGATCTTCAGACTCCAGAGAACAATTCTGCACTGGTTTGGTTCCGATCGGGCGAAAAACCAGGGACTAGTTCGCAAAAGTAGATTTTTGACAAAATTCAAAATGGCGGAAAATCTATCATGGCGGAAATAAAATCGGAGATATACGTTTTGTTCGTCAGGCGTCCAGCTTTCCAATGATATAAGACACTTGAGTCTATGACTTACGGTCTAGGAGTTATGAGCAGTTTCGCGCTTTTGGTTGCTATAGCGCCACCTATGGGCCAATCGGGGTCATAATTTGATAACCTCTCCTCGATTTTTGTACTACCATATGGCAAAGTTTCAAAGCTCTAGCCCTTACGGTTTGGGCTGCACAATGCGTTTTACGGCGGAATAATAATAATAATAATAATAATAATAATTAAAGCTGCAAGCAGCATTTATCGGGGTTCAAGCAGTTAAGGCCTTTAAGGCATTTAAGCACAAAAGCATCAAAAGTTATTAAGATTTATTTAATAAGCATGTAACCACTGACATAATAGATGGAAAAGACCATTTACAGCCAATACAGGCAATTTACCATGGGATATATATGGTTTTAAAGCTTTTTAACAATTATAGCGCCACCTATGGTCCGATCTCCATAGAATTGTTTACTGTGACCTCAAATTGAACCCATACACATGTGTACTGAGTTTGGTGAAGATATCTCATTTACTTCTTGAGTTATAGCCATTTGAGTAAAATAGGCTCCTCCCACAACAATTTATCATATTCTAGTATTATTTACTATGATTCTAGCATGATTTGCCATATTCTAGCATAATTTACCATGATATACTACATTATAGTATGATTTACCATTGTTTACTGTGATTCTAGCATGGATTACCATAGTTTATCATGATTTATCATAATTTACCATGATTTATCATAGTTTACCATGATTTACCCTGTTCTAGCATAGTTTACCATGATTTACCATGTTCTAGCATGATTTACCATGATATACCACATTCTAACATGATTTACCATAGTTTATTATGATTTATCATGGCTTACCATGATTTACCCTGTTCTAGCATAGTTTACCATGATTTACCATGTTCTAGCATGATGTACCATGATATACCATGTTCTAGATTGATGTACCAGGATTGTAGTATGATTTACCTTGATACACCACATTCTAGTATTATTTATTATGATTTACCATGTTTTTAGTGTGATTTACCATGATTTACCACATTGCTAGCAATTATGTGAAGTATCAGTAAAAATGAAGTGATAAACTGACAAAATATGATTGTGCTACAATAGTAATTGTTATATAAGTGATTTTTTAGTGTTTTATTGTTATATAAGTGATTTTTAGTGTCTAATGAATGCAAAAGCATATGTGAGTAGACTTCATTAATAAGTAGAATGGCCAGCAGAGGGCAGTAGAAGACCACTTATTGGCTCACTTTCACTTTAAACTTCTTGATTTTCACCATTTTTCTGCACTAAAGCAAACCAGTTTTTCCATTTTAACTTCATAATGCATGTTTACACACACACACACACACACACACACACACACACACACACACACACACACACACACACACACACACACAAAGACAAATGTTGTTGTTGTTTTTTCAATGCTATTGGGATATGTCATTATGAAAATATATTTGAATGGTCTATAAACATTTCACAAAGTCTTTGCAAGCTATTAATCAGATGATTCAGAATTTATTCAGAAACCTAAGACTACACACACACATTATGTTGTAGATGCAGACATTTGAAATGTATGATGTGATCAAACTGTCAATACTAATACTTTAACAGATGGATTTTGACTAAATGTAATTGTAAATGTTAAAATAGTGATTTTATAAAGTCTAAATATAAATTATAGAACAATATGACAAAATGACTATTTTGAACAGCAGGGGGCAGTAAAATACCACTTATTGGCTTAACATGCCATTATAATCATATCATTTTCACCTTTTTAACTGTTATAGAGGCAAATTTTGTCTGATCTGTCTGAAAATTTTCATGCATGTTCAGAGTGATATTTCACATGTTCTGACTTGTTTTTAAGAAGGTCTGAGTCATTCATTAAAGAGATATAGGCTTTCGGGGATACTTGGTAAAGGCTACATTTTGAAGTGAACCTATTATAGCTATCCAAATGAAGTAGTTAAACTTTTTCAGACAATTATTGATCTAGTGAGTCCAGAGAATTGTATTGCACTAGTTTTGAACATTATGATATGAAAATTATATGATCAGAGATGGAAAAGACCATTTACAGCCAATACAGGCAACATACCATAGGAAATATATGGTTTTAAAGCTTTTTAACAGTTATAGCGCCACCTATCGTCCGATCTCCATAAAATTTTGCATGCTTGTTA
Source organism: Squalius cephalus (assembly GCF_949319135.1). Taxonomy (NCBI): domain Eukaryota; kingdom Metazoa; phylum Chordata; class Actinopteri; order Cypriniformes; family Leuciscidae; genus Squalius; species Squalius cephalus. The sequence continues at coordinate 31,930,010 of NC_137127.1, read as the reverse complement.
ATGATGTTATGACACATAGGCTGACCAATTTTTGTGAAGTTCCATGTTTTCATTTAGGATTTATAGGCTTTTGAGTGTATTTTGCCACACCCATTTTATAAATGACCCTATTACAGCCATACAAATGCAAAAGTTCAACTTTTTTTTGATAATTATTGATCTAGAGAGTCCAGAGAATTGTCCTAGACTGGTCTGGTTCTGATCGGGCGAAAAACCTAGGACTAGTTTGCAAAAGTAGGTTTTAGACATATTCGTGAATATTTAATGAACGGTTTGATTGACAGCAATGGTTCTTGAGGCAAAGTTGTTCAGCATGAGCAGATCTATCAAATGATATGCATATTGTGTGGATGAGTGTAACACCACGTGATTACAGAGCCATAAAACTCGTTAGCGCCAACTAGTGGCCGATTTCTTTCAAAATTCTTACAGACCTCTAGGGCCATGAGACGAACATGCCCATCGAGTTTCGTTCCGATCGGCCTCCGTTAACCTTGTCTAATCGGTGCTCAAACTTCATTGGCCGATGGCGGCCATGTTTTTTGAGATACGCCAATGTCCTCATAGACATACATGGCACCTTGGACCAAGACACTGCATACCAATTTTCAAGTCAATCGGACTAACGGTCAGGTGGTTATAGCCTGTTTTATGTTTTTTTCATGTTATAGCGCCACCATGTGGCCAATCGCCGCGATTTTTTTACCGTGACCTCAAATTGACCTCTTACACATGTGTACCAAGTTTGGTTAAAATATCTCTTTTACTTCTGGAGTTATAGCCATTTTAGTAAAATAGGCTCCTCCCACAACGTTAATTTTGCACCCCCTAGCGACCGTGAATCGAAATTTCAACTTTTTTTCGATAATTATTGATATTCAGAGTCCAGAGAACAATTCTGCACTGGTTTGGTTCCAATCGGGCGAAAAACCAGGGACTAGTTCGCAAAAGTAGATTTTCGACAAAATTCAAAATGGCGGAAAATCTATCATGGCGGAAATAAAATCTGAGATATACGTTTTGTTCGTCAGGCGTCCAGCTTTCCAATGATATAAGACACTTGAGTCTATGACTTACGGTCTAGGAGTTATGAGCAGTTTCGCGCTTTTGGTTGCTATAGCGCCACCTATGGGCCAATCGGGGTCATAATTTGATAACCTCTCCTCGATTTTTGTACTACCATATGGCAAAGTTTCAAAGCTCTAGCCCTTACGGTTTGGGCTGCACGATGCGTTTTACGGCGGAATAATAATAATAATAATAATTAAAGCTGCAAGCAGCATTTATCGGGGTTCAAGCAGTTAAGGCCTTTAAGGCCTTTAAGCACAAAAGCATCAAAAGTTATTAGTTTTATTTAGCAAGCATCTAACCACTGACATAATAGATGAAAAAGACCATTTACAGCCAATACAGGCAATGTACCATAGGAAATATATGGTTTTAAAGCTTTTTAACAGTTATAGCGCCACCTATGGTCCGATCTCCATAAAATTGTTTACTGTGACCTCAAATTGAACCCATACACATGTGTACTGAGTTTGGTGAAGATATCTCATTTACTTCTTGACTTATAGCCATTTTAGTAAAATAGGCTCCTCCCACAACAATTTACCACATTCTAGTATTATTTATTATGATTCTAGCATGATTGTGCTACAATAGTAATTGTTATATAAGTGATTTTTTAGTGTCTTATTGTTATATAAGTGATTTTTAGTGTCTAATGAATGTAAAAGCATGTGAGTAGACTTCATTAATAAGTAGAATGGCCAGCAGAGAGCAGTAGAAGACCACATATTGGCACACTTTCACTTTAAACTTCTTGATTTTCACCATTTTTCTGCACTAAAACAAACCAGTTTTTCCATTTTAACTCCATAATGCATTTTACACACACACACACACACACACACACACACACACACACACACACACACACACACACACACACACACACACACACACACACACACACACAAATGTTTCAGTGATATTAGTGTCACATTCACCTTCATCATATTCACCTTCTGTCTTCATCACATTCACCATCTGTCGTCATCACCTGCACCTGCTCCTCATCACCCTCATCATCATCATCACCTGCTCCTCATCATCATAACCGTCACCTGTTGTCCTTGTCTTGATCTGTGTATTTAAGTTCCCCTCTCACCCATTATCATTGTAGGTTATTGTTTGTGCACTAGCACTCTGTTATGTTTGTTTTCATGTTGGAAAATAAAATCTGTTATATTTGTACCACACACACACACACACACACACACACACACACACACACACACACACACACACACACACACACACACAGGCAAATGTTGTTGTTGTTGTTTTTTCAATCATTGACATCATAGATGGGAAAGACCATGTTCTAGCATGATTTAACATGATATAACACATTGTAGCATGATTTACCATAGTTTATCATGATTTACTATGGCTAATACCAATACCAATATGACAAAATGACTATTTTAAACAGCAGGGGGCAGTAAAATACCACTTATTGGCTTAACATGCCATTAATTCATATCATTTTCACCTTTTTAACTGTTATAGAGGCAAATTTTGTCCGATCTGTCTGAAATTTTTCATCCTTGTTCAGGGTGATATTTCACACGTTCTGACTTGTTTTTAAGAAGGTCTGAGCATTGATTAAAGAGATATAGGCTTTCGGGGACACTTGGTAAAGGCCACATTTTGAAGTAAACCTATTATAGCTATCCAAATGAAGTAGTTCAACTTTTTCTGACAATTATTGATCTAGTGAGTCCAGAGAATTGTATTGCACTAGTTTTGAACATTATGATATGAAAATTATATGATCAGAGATGGAAAAGACCATTTACAGCCAATACAGGCAGTTTACCATAGGAAACATATGGTTTAAAAGCCTTTTAACTGTTATAGCGCCACCTTTGGTCCGATCTCCATAAAATTGTGCATGCTTGTTAATGATGGTATGTCACATATGCTCACCAACTTTTGTGAAGTTCTGAGTTTTCATTTATGATTTATAGGCTTTTGAGTGTATTTTGCCACGCCCATTTTATAAATTACCCTATTACAGCCATCCAAATGCAAAAGTTCAACTTTTTTTTGATAATTATTGATCTAGAGAGTCCAGAGAATTGTCCTAGACTGGTCTGGTTCCGATCGGGCAAAAATCCTAGGACTAGTTCGCAAAAGTAGGTTTTTAACATATTCGTAAATAATTAATGAACAGTTTGATTGACAGCAATGGTTCTTGAGGCAAAGTTGATCAGGATGAGGAGATCTATCAAATGATATGCATATTGTGTGGATATTTGTAACACCACGTGATTACAGAGCCGTAAAACTCGTTAGCGCCAACTAGTGGCCGATTTCTTTTAAAATTCTTACAGACCTCTAGGGCCATGAGCCGAACATGCCCATTGAGTTTCATTTCGATCGGCCTCCGTTAACCTTGTCTAATAGGTGCTCAAACTTCATTGGCCGATGGCGGCCATGTTTTTTGAGATACGCCAATGTCCTCATACACATACATGGCACCTTGGACCAAGACACTGCATACCAATTTTCAAGTCAATCGGACTAACGGTCAGGTGGTTATAGCCTGATTTATGTTTTTTTCATGTTATAGCGCCACCATGAGGCCAATCGTCGCGACTTTTTTACTGTGACCCCAGATTGCACTCATACACATGTGTACCAAGTTTGGTGAAGATACCTCATTTACTTCGGGAGTTATAGCCATTTTAGTAAAATAGGCCCCTCCCACAACGTACGTTTTGGCGCCCCTTAGCGACCGTGAATCGAAATTTCAACTTTTTTTCGATAATTATTGATATTCAGTCTCCAGAGAACATTTCTGCACTGGTTTGGTTCCAATCGGGTAAAAAACCAGGGACTAGTTCGCAAAAGTAGGTTTTTGACAAAATTCAAAATGGCGGAAAATCTATCATGGCGGAAATGAAATCGGAGATATACGTTTTGTTTGTCAGGCGTCCAGCTTTCCAATGATATAAGACACTTGAGTCTACGACATACGGTCTAGGAGTTATGAGCAGTTTCGCGCTTTTGGTTGTTATAGCGCCACCTATGGGCCAATCGGGGTCATAATCTCTGAACCTTTCCTCGATTTTTGTACTACCATCTGGCAAAGTTTCAAAGTTCCAGCTCTTACGGTTTGGGCTGCACGATGCGTTTTACGGCGGAATAATAATAATAATAATAATAAAAATCAGCACAATTACAATAGGGTTTCAGCACTTCGTGCTTGAACCCCTAATAATTAAAGCTGCAAGCAGCATTTATCGGGGTTCAAGCAGTTAAAGCCTTTTAAGCATTTAAGCACAAAAGCATCAAAAGTTAAGATTTATTTAGCAAGCATGTAACCACGGACATAATAGATGGAAAAGACCATTTACAGCCAATACAGGCAGTTTACCATGGGATATATATGGTTTTAAAGCTTTTTAACAGTTATAGCGCCACCTATGGTCCGATCTCCATAGAATTGTTTACTGTGACCTCAAATTGAACCCATACACATGTGTACTGAGTTTGGTGAAGATATCTCATTTACTTCTTGAGTTATAGCCATTTTAGTAAAATAGGCTCCTCCCACAACAATTTAGCACATTCTAGTATTATTTACTATGATTCTAGCATGATTTGCCATATTCTAGCATAATTTACCATGATATACTACATTCTAGTATGATTTACCATTGTTTACTGTGATTCTAGCATGGATTACCATAGTTTATCATGATTTATCATAGTTTACCATGATTTACCCTGTTCTAGCATAGTTTACCATGATTTACCATGTTCTAGCATGATTTACCATGATATACCACATTCTAACATGATTTACCATAGTTTATTATGATTTATCATGGCTTACCATGATTTACCCTGTTCTAGCATAGTTTACCATGATTTACCATGTTCTAGCATGATGTACCATGATATACTATGTTCTAGAATGATGTACCAGGATTGTAGTATGATTTACCTTGATACACCACATTCTAGTATCATTTATTGATTTACCATGTTTTTAGTGTGATTTAACCATGATTTACCACATTGCTAGCAATTATGTGAAGTATCAGTAAAAATGAAGTGATAAACTCTGACAAAATATGATTGTGCTACAATAGTAATTGTTATATAAGTGATTTTTTAGTGTTTTATTGTTATATAAGTGATTTTTAGTGTCTAATGAATGCAAAAGCATATGTGGGTAGACATTAATAAGTAGAATGGCCAGCAGAGGGCAGTAGAAGACCACATATTGGCTCACTTTCACTTTAAACTTCTTGATTTTCACCATTTTTCTGCACTAAAGCAAACCAGTTTTTCCATTTTAAATCCATAATGCATGTTAACACACACACACACACACACACACACACACACAAGACAAATGTTGTTTTTTCAATGCTATTGGGATATGTCATTATGAAAATATATTTGAATGGTCTATAAACATTTCACAAAGTCTTTGTAAGCTATTAATCAGATCATTCAGAATTTATTCAGAAACCTAAGACTACACACACACATTATATTGTAGATACAGACATTTGAAATATATGATGTGATCAAACTGTCAATACTAATAATTTAACAGATGGATTTTTGACTAAATGTAATTGTAAATGTTAAAATAGTGATTTTATAAAGTCTAAATATAAATTATAGAACAATATGACAACATGACTATTTTAAACAGCAGGGGGCAGTAAAATACCACTGCTTGGCTTAATATGTCATTATATTCATATCATTTTCACCTTTTTAACTGTTATAGAGGCAAATTTTGTCAGATCTGTCTGAAAATTTTCATGCATGTTCAGAGTGATATTTCACATGTTCTGACTTGTTTTTAAGAAGGTTTGAACATTCATTAAAGAGATATAGGCTTTCGGGGACACTTGGTAAAGGCCACATTTTGAAGTGAACCTATTATAGCTATCCAAATGAAGTAGTTCAACTTTTTCTGACAATTATTGTTCTAGTGAGTCCAGAGAATTGTATTGCACTAGTTTTTAACATTATGATATGAAAATTATATATTCAGAGATGGAAAAGACCATTTACAGTCAATACAGGCAGTTTACCATAGGAAATATATGGTTTTAAAGATTTTTAACAGTTATAGCGCCACCTATCGTCCGATCTCCATGAAATTTTGCATGCTTGTTAATGATGTTATGTCACATAAGTTCACCAATTTTTGTGAAGTTCTGGGTTTTTATTTAGGATTTATAGGCTTTTTAATGTATTTTTCCATGCCCATTTTATAAATGATCCTATTACAGCCATCCAAATGCAAAAGTTCAACTTTTTTTTGATAATTATTGATCTAGAGAGTCCAGAGAATTGTCCTAGACTGGTCTGGTTCCGATCGGGCAAAAAACCTAGGACTAGTTCGCAAAAGTAGGTTTTAGACATATTCATGAATATTTAATGAACGGTTTGATTGACAGAAATGGTTCTTGAGGCAAAGTTGTTCAGCATGAGCAGATATATCAAATGATATGCTTTTTGTGACGATAAGTGTAACACCACGTGATTACAGAGCCAAAAAACTCGTTAGCGCCAACTAGTGGCCGATTTCTTTCAAAATTCTTACAGACCTCTAGGGCCATGAGTCGAACATGCCCATCAAGTTTCGTTCCGATCGGCCTCCGTTAACCTTGTCTAATAGGTGCTCAACTTCATTGGCCAATGGCGGCCATGTTTTTTGAGATACGCCAATGTCCTCATAGACATACATGGCACCTTGGACCAAGACACTGCATACCAATTTTCAAGTCAATCGGACTAACGGTCAGGTGGTTATAGCCCTTTTCATGTTTTTTTCATGTTATAGCGCCACCTAGTGTTCAATCGTCGCGATTTTTTTACTGTGACCCCAGAATGAACCCATACACATGTGTACCGAGTTTGGTGAAGCTATCTTATTTACTTTTTAAGTTATAGCCATTTTAGTAAAATAGGCTCCTCCCACAACGATTATTTTGCGCCCCCTAGCGTCCATGAATCGAAATTTCAACATTTTTTCGATAATTATTGATCTTCAGACTCCAGAGAACATTTCTGCACTGGTTTGGCTCCGATCGGGCAAAAAACCAGGGACTAGTTCGCAAAAGTAGATTTTCGACAAAATTCAAAATGGCGGAAAATCTATCATGACGGAAATGAAATCGGAGATATACGTTTTGTTCGTCAGGCGTCCAGCTTTCCAATGATATAAGACACTTGAGTCTGCGACATACGGTCTAGGAGTTATGAGCAGTTTCGCGCTTTTGGTTGCTATAGCGCCACCTATGGGCCAATCGGGGTCATAATCTCTGAACCTCTCCTCGATTTTTGTACTACCATCTGGCAAAGTTTCAATGCTCTAGCCCTTACGGTTTGGGCTGCACGATGCGTTTTACGGCAGAAGAATAATAATAATAATAAATATAGCTGCAAGCAGCAATACGGGGCCAAGCCCCTGAAGGGGCTGTAGTGCAATGCAGAGCCAGAAGAGCAAAAACATCAGAAATTAAATGTACATGTAAATGTACATCAAGCACAGCAAGTACTGTAAGCACAGCAGCACAGCAAGCATTTAAGCACCAACAGCAGTGCGGAGCCAGAAGAACAAAACATCAGAAATTAAATGTACATGTAAATGTACATCAAGAACAGCAAGTACTGTAAGCACAGCAGCACAGCAAGCATTTAAGCACCAACAGCAGTGCGGAGCCAGAAGAACAAAAAGAGCAGAAATTGAATATCCATGTAAATGTACATCAAGCAAAGCGAGCATTTAAGCACCAACAGCAGTGCAGAGCCGGAATGAATTGAAATGAAAACCTTATACCCAATTTTAAAGTTGCCCCACAGAGGATTCGAACCCACGACCTGAATAGTTCTGGATTCATGACACGTGGTTTAGCAACTTGCGCCACTCAGAGGACAGAAGATGCAGAGGAGAGGCTTCAGAGTAAGATTAAGCACAAAAAAATCATGTTAACCAGATTAGCATGCTAAAATAGCTTAATGCTAATGTAGATTATGGTTAACCTGATAGCTGAAGAGCCACATTAGAAAGAATGGCATTTGGTTAGCATGTTAACCAATGATTATGCTAAGCTAACTAGCATAATGCAACAAACACAAGCAAGGTCAACTTTGGAGACAAATATCTCGAGAACAGTAGTGAATATCAAAAATCTGTTCAGTCACTTCTGTGCGGCTCAGTCCAAAGAACATCTGATCAAATTTTGGGCAAAATTGAGCAAAATTTGAAGGAGGAGTAGCGAAAAAACTGTTTTTCATTTGCTCCAATATGGCGGACAGTCACATTGTTGGAAAATGACAAATGAGATATCGTCGGAATCTGCAAAAGCCACAGAACATAATGACATAAAGAAATCAAAATTTTAACAATGTTTTCAAAAGTTATAAACGTTTATGCATAAGACCTTATATCTCTGGAACACTAGGTGGCGCTGTGTTCAAAGTTCTCAGGTACCTTCAGGACTTGCTAATGATGATCCATACTAACTTTTGTGAAGATATGTCAAACAGTTTAAAAGTTATTGCAATTTATGACAAAATTCCAAATGGCGGACACGTGGTTCATCCGATCTTGGATAATTCAGTATCCACGGATTTGGCATGATGCAAGGAATCCATAGATACCACATTTATTATTTTCTGACAAACTGTTCAAAAGTTATTGGCCAAAATAGCTATTTTTCATATCTCATGACCCGTAGGTGGCGCTGTTCCCAACTTTGGCAAGGAACCTCAGATCATGCTTCCGGTGAAGCGTACCAATTTTCGTTTCGATTGATCAAACTTTGGCCGAAATACAGCCTCTGAACCAATTTTGGGTCGACCTCGTTAACTTTGCGACATCATAACTTTTTTTTTTCCAGTATAGCAAAAAATTCTGTTCAGTCATTTCTGTGCGGCTCAGTCCAAAGATCATTTGAGCAAATTTTGGAGAAAATTGGACAAATTTTGTAGGAGGAGTAGCGAAAAAACGGAATACTGTACTTTTCAAAATGGCCACTACTGTAATGGGCGGAGTCTTAATGTAAGGTATTGGTTGTGATCAGCATGATGAGTGGAATCAGGTGTACTAAGTTTAATGTCTCTAGATCAAAGGGTTCAAAAGTTATAACCATTTCAATGTTGAATTTTTGAACTGGTGGTGGCGCTATGGAGTTGGTGCTAGAGACTCAAAAATTGGTCCAATTACTATTCATTACCATCACTAGACGTGTACCAAATTTCATCATTTTCCTATGTACAGTTCATAGGGCTGCCATAGACTTCCATTGGCGGAAGAAGAAAAATACTATTATTCTGACAATAACAATTGCTAATATAGCTGCAAGCAGCAATACGGGGCCAAGCCCTGCAAGGCACAGCAAGAAAAAGCTGCTGTAGCGCAATGCGGAGCCAGAAGAGCAAAACATTAGATATTTAATGTACATCAAGCACAGCAAGTTCTGTAAGCACATCAATTACAGCAGCACAGCAAGCATTTAAGCACCAACAGCAGTGCGGAGCCAGAAGAACAAAAAGAGCAGAAATTGAATATACATGTAAATGTACATCAAGCACAGCAGCGCAGCAAGCATTTAAGCACCAACAGCAGTGCAGAGCCGCAAGAACAAAAACAGCAGAAATTAAATATAAATGTAAATGAAGCACAGCGAGCATTTAAGCACCAACAGCAGTGCAGAGCCGGAAGAACAAAAACTGCAGAAATTAAATATAAATGTAAATGAAGCACAGCGAGCATTTAAGCACCAACAGCAGTGCAGAGCCGCAAGAACAAAAACTGCAGAAATTAAATATAAATGTAAATGAAGCACAGCGAGCATTTAAGCACCAACAGCAGTGCAGAGCCGCAAGAACAAAAACATTTACATTTATATTTAATTTCTGCTGAAGCACAGCGAGCATTTAAGCACCAACAGCAGTGCAGAGCCGCAAGAACAAAAACAGCAGAAATTAAATATAAATGTAAATGAAGCACAGCGAGCATTTAAGCACCAACAGCAGTGCAGAGCCGCAAGAACAAAAACTGCAGAAATTAAATATAAATGTAAATGAAGCACAGCGAGCATTTAAGCACCAACAGCAGTGCAGAGCCGGAAGGAATTTAAATGACAACTTTAAAGTCATCCCACATGGGACTCGAACCCACAACCAGAATAGTTCAGGATTCTACATACACGGTTTAGCAGATTGCACCACTCAGAGGACATACAATCACAATCTTCAGAGGAGAAGCTTTAGTGTAAGAATGAGCACACAAAAGCAAGTTAACCAGATTAGCATGCTAAGCTATCTTAATGCTGATGTAGCTTATGGTTTATGATGACGTGGTACATCCAATCCTGGCAAAATAGATATCCTCAGATTCGACATGCAAGGAATCGATAGACAACAATTTTATGATTTTGTGACAAATGGTTCACAAGTTACAGCCTCTGAACCAATTTTGGGTCGACCTTGTTAAATTTGATCTAATCTAATCCCAGTGTAAGAAACATTAGTACAGCTCTTACCCAGCTAATAAAGGAGCTCAAATGACAATTTATACACAATTTCAAAGTCGCCCCACACTGGTCTCGAACCCACGACCAGAATGGTTCGGGATTCATGACGCATGGTTGAACCACTTGCGCCACCCAGAGGACATGTTTTACAAAGCTGCAGAGGAGAGACTTCAGTGTATGAATGAGCACACAAAATCATGTTAACGAGATTAGCATGCTAAGCTAGCTTAATGCTAATGTAGCTTACGGTTATCCTGATAGCTGAAGAGCCACATTAGAAAGAATGGCATCTGGTTAGCATGTTAACCAATGATTATGCTAAGCTAACTAGCATAAGGCAACAAACACAGGCTAGGTCAACTTTGGAGACAAATATCTCAAGAACAGTAGCGAATATCAAAAATCTGTTCACTCACTTCTGTGCGGCTTACTCCAAAGAACATCTGATCAAAATTTGTGGCAAAATTGAGCAAGATTTGAAAGAGGAGTAGCGGAAAAACTGTTTTTCATTTGTTCCAATATGGCGGACAGTCGAATTGTTGGAAAATGACAAATAAGATGTCGTCGGAATCGGCATAAGCCAAAGAACGTAGTGACATAAAGAAATCAAAATTTGAACAATGTTTTCAAGAGTTATAAGCATTTTTGCAAAAGACCTTATATCTCTGGAACACTAGGTGGCGCTGTGCTCAATCTTCTCATGGACCTTCAGGACATTGTGTCGATGATCCATACTAAATTTTGTGAAGATGTGTCAAATAGTTTAAAAGTTATTGCAAATTATGACAAAATTCAAAATGGTGGAGACGTGGTTCATCCGATCTTGGATAATTCAGTGTCCACGGATTCGGCATGATGCAAGGAATCCATAGATACCACATTTATGGTTTTCTGACAAACTGTTCAAAAGTTATTGGCCAAAATAGCAATTTTCCAGATCTCATGACCCATAGGTGGCGCTGTTCCCAACTTTGGCATGGAACCTCAGATAATGCTTCTGATGAAGTGTACCAATTTTCGTTTCGATTGATCAAAGTTTGGCCGAGCTATAGCTTCTGAACCATTTTTGGGTCGACCTCGTTAAGTTTGCGACATCATAACTTTTTTTTTTCCAGTATAGCAAAAAAATCGGGGACAGTACTTTTATGCGGCTCAGTCCGAAGATCATTTGAGCACATGTTTGGACAAAATTAGACCAATTTTGAAGGAGGAGTAGCAAAAAAACTGCATACTGTACTTTTCAAAATGGCCACTACTGTAATGGGCGGAGTCTTGATGTAAGATATTGGTTCTGATCAGCATGATGAGATAAATCAGGTGTACTAAGTTTCATTTTTCTAGATCAAAGGGTTCAAAAGTTATAACCATTTCAATGTTGGATTTTTGAACTGCTGGTGGCGCTATAGAGTTGGTCCTAGAGACTCAAAAATTGCTACAATTACTTTTCATTACCATCACTACAAGTGTGCCAAATTTCATCATTTTCCTATGTATGGTTCATAGGGCTGCCATAGACTTCCATTGGCGGAAGAAGAAGAAGAAGAAGAAGAAGAAGAAGAAGAAGAATAACTAGAGATAAGATTCTGAAAATTCAATTTTGCATTATAAGAATGAACAAAATATATCGTAGTAAAAATAAGGGACAGTTTTACTCAGTTTAGATCAATTTAATGCAAAATATATTTGGCAAAAATAAATAGATTTTTTTCCATAAAGTCATTTCAATCATTATTTAAACATGTTTACATGAAAAAAAAATTATATATATTATATAATCATACCAACAATGGTAATCGCAAATACCTCCAAATAGTAATCAAAATACGAAATACACATTAGATACATACCAACAATGGTAATTACAAATACCTGCAAAGGTAATCAAAATATGTATCATAACACTACCTATGAATACATAAATACTTGAACGAGATGTTTATGCCAAATGAAATGAAAAACATTTTCATGCAGAAAATTCTTCTTTTTTTTTTTTTTTTTTTAATTTATCAGCTAACAATTTTTTTGAACATGTCTAAAATATTCTGTATTTCAGTTTTCAAACTACAATAAGGAGCATTGCTGTTTTCTGTAATAAGAAACATTTCTTGAGCAGAAAATAAGTATATTAAAATGATTTGTAAACCATATGACATTATAGACTAGAGTAATGATGCTGAAAATTCAAATTTGCATTACAAGAATGAACAAAGTAGATTGTATTATAAAAAGGGACAGTTTTGCTTTTAGTTTAAACCAATTTAATACATAGTATGTTTTCAACAAGAAATCAAAAAGTTCTCTTCCATGCAATCAATTATCAATATTTGCAAAAGTAAAAAACTAATACAAATAACACATTACATAAATAAATGATAAATCATACCAACAATGGTAATCACAAATACCTGCAAAGGTATCAAACAAAAGGGTAACATCAACATATATAATATAACACTACCTATAAACACTTGACAATATGATCACAAGAATAAACAAAATATATTGTTTAAGAGATACTTTTGGTCTTAGTTTAACCAATTAAATACAAAGTATATTTTCAACAAGAAATTAAAAATTCTCTTCCACACTATCATTTAAATTATAAATTTACAAATTTAAAAAAAAAAAAACACATTAGATGCATCAAATATAATCATACCAACAATGGTAATGAGAAATACCTGCAAAGGTATAAAAAAAAATAATAATAATAATATATATATTAGCGGGAAAAAAAATCATTTTTTTGTTTTTAATTGCATGCCTACAGATCTCAACTTTTTATTTGTGTGTTTTGGCTCTTGTACTGGTGGTGATGGCGTCTCAATGTCAGTTTGTGTGTCTTGAATTGCATAATCAGATGTGTCAGTTGGTGTAGGATGTGTAGGATGTGTACTCTGTGGTGGTGTATGAATTTGAAGCATGTCTTGATCCAAGTCTGTATCTTGGAAGAAAGGTGTAGATGGTCCAGCTCTATCATCAGTTATTGTGTTGGTGTTAATTGGCTCAATCTTTATGATAAAATCATTATGTGTTGTGACTTTCATTTCTGGTAATTCAAGTAGTGCATCAACAATATCGTCGTCAGATCTACTGCGTTTTAAGTCAACGATTGTGCCAATAATGTTATTGCCAATTTTGGCTGTAAATATTTTGCCAGATGTAGATTTCATTGTTAAGTTCCCGAAAGTTTTCATTTGTATTGCAGCTGATTTGAATTGAGTTTTACATTTCTCACACAGTATTTTTGAGCTTGATAGTGACATATTGATAGGGTGTTTTAATGGACAGATATACGTATTTGTAATTTGTGCGCCAATTATTTCACAGTTTTGACTGTTTGAAGATGTGGTTGGAAGAAGGACTGCAGTGTCTTGAGAATTAATGATTCTGAATTCTGTGTCTTTGGTTGTAGTCAAGTATGGTTTGTTGTTGTATTGTCTTACGGAGATATTTGACATGCTGTACCACCGGTCAACTTCAAGGCAGTGCTCGCCCCACACAGTCAGTTCTGCAGATGATGTTGCGTCACAAACAGTGTAAATGGTTTTTTCCAGGAAAGTTCCATCTCTCATTATATTGTGGCCCTCGCTCTCCTGTTGAGCGATTTTGACATTGAGTAGTACCTATTGAAAGAGAAATTTACACAGATTAGTAAAACAGTATGTTAAAGCTCGTTTTCAATTTCAGTAACATGTTTATTTCAATTACATGTATGTATATTTAAAATAATGTTATTTTTTTATATGTATATAAATAAGCATAGGAGTTATCTTTAAAAGCAGACTGTGGATACATTTTCAAATCATACTGCCAAGTCACACCATATATTTGAAAGACAGTGGTGTGCAATGCAGCTTCAATGTTCTTTTGAAGTGTAAAATGTGCAAGTGTGGCTAAACAGCCCCTAATGTTAGGACCAAACTTGAAAATTCTCTCGTGTCAGCATGCACACATAAATTTAGTTCAATATAAATTCAAGTTGTGGAATCAAAGTTTATAAGGGTATTTCTGTTATAGTGGTTAATGTTTAAGTAATATGTGATTAAGTCCATTTAAAATAGATACTGTACATTCAAATTTTCTTATAAAAATGTACTTACTCGTTCATATTGGGAGCTGGTTTTAAGGATGTGCTCCAATGTAAACACTTTCAGATCTGTTTTTTGCGTGTTGTAAATGAATCCAGCATCTCTTATACACAATAATTTAGACGTGTTTGTGAAAAGAATGTCTACTTTCCCGGAATACAGCTGCGAAGGTTGTATCACAATATTCTCCAGCTTAATGGGTCTCCTAGGAGTTGCATGGATTAAGGAAATATAGTTAGTTGTCTGGTATACAGTTTAAAGAGTAAAGTCACACAATCTAAAAAGATGATTGTTTTAAGTTTTCTTGCACTTTAGTAACATTTCTTTTTATAACTGTATGGTACTAATAAATCGTCATATACTAAAATGGATCTTTAGGTTACAGTTCATGGTTGTCTGTTCCCTCTTTTTTTAAATAAAATAAATGTCTTTATCAAAGATTCATAATTAAAACAAATATTATAGACTCGAATTCTAACAATTTAAAGCATCTTAAAATGTATTTTTATATTAAATTTCAAATTTTCATACAATCTTCATGCATAAACAATCCCAGTCACAAGATCATTAAAGCCACTAAATCAATCTTGAGGCTCTAAATTAAAATTACATCTCAAAGATTGAGGGGTGAAACAAACCCCAATATTAATAAATTCAAAAAGGAAAAAATATAAATTAATATTAATCAAATAAATATTTATCACATACAGTTATTAATTTTAATGAGAATAATCTAACATAATAAAAGTATTTTTATAACACCATGGGTTCTAGCGCTTTCATTACAAATATTGTTTATTTAGCTGGAAGGGTTCTGCAATTTTTATGAATCAAATAATTTTAACATGGTATGGTTTAGAACCATTTTTAAGAATGCGTTTAGAGCTAAAAGGTCATTGTGAATGTACTTTTCATAAGAACAACATATGTAACTGACTCACCGATCATTTTCTGATGATTTGAATTGCCCGTGTAGTTCAGGCCTGAATATTCTGATTGTTGATGTGATGTCTTTTTGTTGTAATGTTGCGTCAAAAAAATGTTTCTTGGGGCCCTGTTTTATGTCAGTGACGTTGTGTATATATCCAACAACATTTGATGGACTTGCCATATCTATAAGAAATATTGTATGCACATTAAAAAAATAAAATAAAAAAAAGTAAAAAAATTAAGATTTAATAATATGATTATCACTTACAGGAGTCACATGATTTAACATGATGTGGTTATAATTATGAGACATATGTTTTGTGATTTAGTTTGAGTATCTTTGAAATTACACAAAATATTATAAATAAAATATTAAAGTCATATTCTGAATTTAAAAATCATTAAAAGTATATTTAGACTAACCTGTGTGTCAGGGTGCAGGCTGAACAATCTTTCTCCTTCTGAACAAATCTCCTTCTGAACAAATCTCCTTCTGAACAAACCTCCTTCTGAACAAATCTCCTTCTGAACAAATCTCCTTCTGAACAAATCTCCTTCTGAACAAATCTCCTTCTGAACAAATCTCCTTCTGAACAAATCTCCTTCTGAACAAAGCTAGAACGTTTTGTGTGGAACAGTTTTCTCTTAATCAAGGTGAACATATGGCAGGATACAGACACATTAAATAGACAAGAATGCACAAAGGATGATTGATCAGAATGGAACTACAAAAGGTGATGATGAGACAAAGAGAGACAGCTGTGATGAATATTAGTGTCTATGGTGATAAATGACAAGCAGGTGATGAGTTATCAGTGATTGCTGATGACGTGAAGGTGATGAACATATATAGTATATCAGATATGTTTAGTTGAAATTACTTTATGCTCAATGTCATGTGCTAACTTGAAGACATGTTTTGTTATTGTTCACACATTGGTTTTTATACATATGGTGCTGAATTGTGAACTATTACTTTCTATGTATGTATTTTGAGCCCTGCTGTAGTATTGAATTGTGTTGGTAAATTTGAATATATAGTATAAATAGATAAAATGTGTGATGTATGAAATTGTTGACTATTTAAATAAACAAAAGTCAATTGTACCATTTTGTTGTGTTTAATATACAAATAAATACAATTATATTTGAAAGATGGATGTGAATAAACCTTGATTTTTTTCAGCATTAATCATATGGATAAGAAAACTCCATTTTAAAAACTTTTGAATTAAAATAATTGTGCATTTAAAAACAGATTAGAAAACTATTTACAGCATGTGACAAAACAGCAGTATAATTCAGTCATTGAACATTGAACATGAACATTGTCTTGACAATGGTATCATATGACAATTTTGAATGTAGACAATGTTAAGAATTACATTAATACAAGATTAGGGGTTTAAAATGATTCAAATTTGTATTGTCTGTGCTGAGGTGATCAATTTAATTATAAAGTGTATTTAAAAACATTAGGGGTTAAAAAACTATTTTGAGTAAATGAAAAAAAAACAAATACAATGATTATTTAAAACAATTACAAAAGGGTATTCAAAATTGTGAAATAATTGGTGCACAAATAACTAACATGTCTGTCAATTAAACCATCACATTAGTAACATGCCACTATTCAGTTTGTGGCTATAAGCGTCCAAAAAGTGGCATAAGTGGCATAGTGTCCAAAATGTTAAACTCAATTCAAACCAACTGCAATAGAAGTTAAAACATAGAAACCTCATCATAAAAATCTACCTCTGACAACATTTTTACAGTAATAGCATTGAAATAGCATTGTTTGCACACTGGTTGATGTAAAATGCAACAGATCTAATGATGATATTGTTGATTTTCTGCTTGAACTACTAGAAATGAAAGTTACTACATACAATGACTTTATCATTAATTGAGCCTATAGCTTCACTGGAGATCAACACAAGTGTGATGAATGAGGACACTACTGAAAGAGCTGGACAGGCTGAACAATACTTTGAAGATAAAGAGTTTGATCAAACCACACAGTACACATCCTATTTCAACTGACAAATATCATTGTGCCATCCAGGAAACACAAATTGACAGAGCAACTCTCCAAGTCAGCACGTCCAACTGCAGAAATATAAAGACAAAAAGTTGCAATTACTACAGCTTAAAGCTTTTTTCTCAACTGTGAATTTGTAGTTTCCATTTCATTTCATACTTGATTAAATATCTGCATGTTGAAAATGTATAGTTTTTTTTTCACATTTTGCCATGTGTATATTGAGAATTAAAAAGACTGCAAGGAAACTCATGCATTCTATTTGTTGTTGGTAAATAAATATAATTCACATTAAATGGAATGAAATGAAGAGCAAAACTGCAATACTATAGGTTAGAAATAGTTTGATAAATCAGAATGGATTTATCAGATCCAGCAGATCTAGTTCTGAAGATATTAAACACTTCAGACAGCAAGATGGCTTCCAATGATTGTATTTATTGACCCTGAAAAATGACATGGGACAATTTGATCAGAATATTATCAGTTGTGCAAATCTTTTTCCACATTATACACGGTGCACAGATCACTTGTTAGCTCCATGTGCGTCACTGAAAACTCACAATACATATAATAAATTCAGCAACATATTGCCTTCATTACTCAGTGAACTTTAACCAAATGAACACCTCTAAACATACCAATATTAGCTGGAAAGAATGAAGGAAACAAGAGCGTCTTGTCTCAACAGCGTCCATGTGCTCTCCGAGGCTGTGTAACTCAGACACTCTAAAGGCATGGTGTGCAACACTGATAAGTGTCCCATTTAATGAAACACCTTAATTTATAGTTCCTAACCACAAAAATATTGCATGACTCACTCGTACAAGTATTTAGGTATAACAAGGAAATCAAAAGTCTTTTATGTCATAGAAAAAAGTTTTAGGAAGTTCATCATAAAAAAATAAAATATAATTAATATTTCTTCATTCCCAACTTGCTAAACAACTCCTCAAGCATTGTAGGCTACTAAGTTACTTGTCCTGCTCTGTGTGGGTCTTGAACCTTGGTCTCTGGTGTGAGAGTCAGGTGCTCTAACAAGGAGGCTAGCTGGCCCTCTTTACACTAGCTTCTTCCAAAGCAGTGAAATTAATATTTTTTAATGAATGGCTTGATTTGTTTTATCAATATTCATTTTTCAGGAACAGAATAACATTATGCACAGTGAGGAGCCTACAGATTAAGAGCTTCATATGAGAAAAATACAATAATAAAAACAACACATTTTTTAATGGTTAATTTCAGATCAAAACCTGCAAATGACCATTAGGTGTCAGATTGATTCAAAGCATTATGGAACATTTGGTTCAACTGTTTCACAAAGCCTCAATCTTACCACAACTATTTGTGCTCACTTTAATGAGAGGAATACTTTTGCAGTATGGTCATATGCCATATGAGATTTGAACCCATGATCAGAATGGCTCAGGATTTGTAGTATGTGGATTAACATATTGCACCACTTAGAAGATGCTGAACTAAACCGCTGCAGAGGAGAGGCTACAGTGTAATAATAATAATAATGATTAGTAATTGGTTATTTGATTGGTTAAGTGGTGTAATTAGTGTAATGCAATTAGTGTAATTAAGTTGAGCAATTAGTGAGGGTTTATAAGACAGGCAAAAAAGGAGACTATTTTCTGTGTTTCTTGACAAGGTGAGGTTAAGCAGGTCATAAATTAAGCAATGTGTTTTGAAATTACATCAGTGTACAATTTTAGTTCTTTTGTATGAAACTCATGGGTATGTTGTAGAAAGAATTTTAGAGATCAGAGTTTTTTGTGTATTTTTAATGAATGTTGACAAAATGGTTGCTCTCATGAAGGGCTGTCACATGCTTCTACAAACATTTATATAAACAGCATTATTTAGGCTAAGACTAAGATATATATAATATAATATAATATAATATAATATATGAGCATTTTTATTATCAAGCTTTTTTATTTTGGATCAGTTATTTCACTTTAATGACGATTAATAGGTAATTTTCATTGACATAAAAGTGAAATAACAACATAAACATACAAGCTTGATAAAAAAATGATCATTTTTATAAGAAAATGTCAGATGGCATTTAGAGGCTTTTGCATCTAAAGTCTTCATACATGCATATATATAATTAAATTAGAATATTTGATAAGTGTTTATGTGAAAAAAAAAATATATAAATGTATATGTTAACAGACATTAAGTTAAATTCTATATATATTCACATACACTCATATCAAATATCTTAATTTTCAAGTAAACATTTATTTCAGAATTGTTAAATATTTCTATGTGAAATTGGATAGAAAATCAGTATAGTGTAATGAAGTGAAGTATTTTTGGGTGTTTTGTAAAACTGGCAACTTCAGTTATGCAAGTATACATAATCTTCTTGTTTATATTTACAGATGCCACGACCTATGAAAAGGGCCCGCATAGCCAAGAAGCTTGCGCAACAATGGTGTGCAAATACAGAGGTTCCGCCACTTCCTCTTGAAAAAAAGGCAGAGGTTGCACCCCCTCTTAAAAAAAGGCAAACAGAGGCTGCACCGCCTCCTCTTAAAACAAGTCAGGCAGAGGCTGCACCGCTTCCTCTTAAAACAAGTCAAGCAGAGGTTCGGCCACTTCCTCTTAATAAATTGGCAGAGGTTCGGTCGCCTCCTCTAAAGAAAAAGGCACAGGGAACATCATGTCCCTTTGACATACAGGGAAGACTCTTCCCTTTTACCGGGAGACCATCGTGTAACCCATACCAAAGAACATCGCACCCTCAAATCCAGGAGAATCTTCTGGTGGAGGATATGCAGGTTCTTTCGGCAGAGGTTCGGCCGCTTCCTCTTGAAAAAATGGCAGGGGTTCCGCCGCTTCCCCTTAAACAAATGGCCCAGATGAGCCGTCTGGAAAGAGGGAGAATGAGAATAGAAAGCCCTCTTCAGCAAAACCTTTACGCTTTTGAAACTGTACAAACCTTTGAAACCTTTGAAACTTTTACAACTGAGAAAACTGAAAAAAACTTGAGCAAAATGAGACAAAACCCACAAAACCTAATTTCTATGAAACTTCATGATAATGCTTTGAATGTTTCAGCTGTATTCTCTGAATTTCCACAGAGATCAGTGCTTCAAGGTTCCTTTCATCAAGGTGATGCCCGATTTGGAAATTCACGTGGCAGACAGTGTGGTGCCATCAGTCTGACAGCAGTGTTGACAAGCAAGATGAAGAACGTGCTGACTTGGACGAGACAAGATCTTGATGGTGTCTTAGTGGCAGGAACACACCTTTATGAATGGTTACGAAATCAGGGTAACATAAATGACCGAGAAGTGGTGGGTAGGAATTACACTGCAGTCCATGAGTTACCAAGGAGACATGTTCTGGGTAATACAGTATTTTCAATAGAGTATGCAGAGTCTCTCACTGGATTTGTTGATGTTGATGACTATGATGCAGCATTAATAAATGTGGCCATGCCAGTTGATGTAGCTCTTCAGCAAGCTCTACTGAGTGCTGATGCTTTCCTTTTATGTATCTGTGCCAACACATGTGCAGTTATTAAGGAGGGTTCATGGTATGCCTTTGTTGATTCTCATGCTAACATGACAGAGACAAGTTGTGTTGCTTATCACAACACCATAGAATCTTTGTATGGCTACATTAATAAGATGGCACATTCATTTGGGGTAACTGCACCACGATTTGAGGTAACTGGAGTTTTTGTAAATGCAGATTCTGAAGTTTCTCACTCGCTGGAGGTGGACCGCAGCAGTTTCCCATGTTCTTCTGGTAAAGCACTTTACAGTGAAGTTCTAAAACGCAAACCCAAGGTATGCAAATCGGTGACTACTGAGGTAAGGTCATCTGACTTTCAATTACCTGAGGTTGTAATTCAAAATACAAGAAGCACTGACCTTTCAATGTCGCAACCAGTGTGTAACGTGTTGCCAAGTAAAGGAAAAAGGGGGAGAAGAGAAAATCAAGATGACCTCTCAGAGAAACGGGTTACAAAGTCTCACTCCCTGGAGGCAGACCGCAGCAGTTTTCCATGCTCTTCCGGTAAAGCACTTTACAGTGAAGTCTTAAAACGCAAACCCAAGGTATGCAAATCTGTGACGACTGAGGTAAGGTCATCTGACTTTCAATTACCTGAGGTTGAAGTTCAAAATACAAGAAGCACTGACCTTTCAATGTCGCAACCAGTGTGTAACGTGTTGCCAAGTAAAGGAAAAAGGGGGAGAAGAAAAAAGCAGGATGAGCAGGTCTCTGAGAAACGGGTTAAAAAATCTCATGTTGAAAATGTTGTAGTAGATGACATAATAATTACTGATGTTTCAATTCCAGAAATATTTTTTTCTCCCTTGACTCTTAGAGATCAGCAAGCTTTATGTGAACTCTTGCTTCTGACAAATGATAACAGTGACTGTGATGTTGCAACAAACTTTGGTCCCATTGCAGGTCCGTGTCAGACAAAGAGTATCAAACCAGATGGTAACTGCTTTTTCAGATCACTGGCATATGCAATTTGTGGAAGTGAGGACAAGCATTTGAAGATTCGTCGTGCAGTTGTCAAACACCTGAAAATGAATGCTTCAATATTTGAGAGGTATGTGAGAAGTGAGTATACTTCAGTAGAGGACTACTTGACACAATCTAGAGTCTATTATTCTGGGTCATGGGTCACTGAAATTGACATCTTTGCTTCTGCTGATCTGTTTAAAACAACCATAATGACTTTTAATGATGGACGGTGGAATGCACACAAACCTACTGGAGAGGTAATTGCAAACAATGCAATATATTTGAAAAACCGTAATGGTAATCATTATGAAGTTGTGACATGTGTTAAGCACAGAGATCAAGACATTTGCGCAGGGAAGTGTGGGAATGCCACTTCAAATGAGGTGAGAATGCCATGTCTGCGTAAAAGGAAGGTAAGCGATGCTGCACAGAATGACCAAGAGAGATACTTGAAAAAACTGAAGGATCAGAAGTCCAAGTATGATAATGACATTGATTTCAGACAGAATAAAATTGACTATGCCAAAACAAAATACTGTAGTGATAAAGATTATAGACAGAAAAAAATTAAAGTTCTTCGTGATAAATATTTAAAAGATTGTCATGCATGTTTGTTTAAGCGTGAACGTTCTAAGGCCAAGTATTCAAGCAATATTCAGTTTCAGAAACGTGTTTGTCAGTATTCTCGGATGAAATATAAAAATAATGTCTCATTTCAGGCAACTGTACGTGAGTATTCCAAGAAGAAATATCTTCAAAACCTGGCCTTTAAAGCAAGAGTATGTGAGTATTCCAAGAAGAAATATCTTCACAACCTGGCCTTTAAAGCAAGAGTATGTGAGTATTCCAAGAAAAAATATCTTCACAACCTGGCCTTTAAAGCAAGAGTATGTGAGTATTCCAAGAAAAAATATCTTCACAACCTGGCCTTTAAAGCAAGAGTACGTGAGTATTCTAAGAATAAATATGTTAAAAACTTGGTCTTTAAAGCAAGAGTGCGTGAGTATTTGAAGACAAAATATCACAAAGATGTAAACTTTCATTTCAGTAAAATACAAAAAGGCTGTGAGGTATATGCAAAAAAAAGGGAAAAACACAAAGACATTGGTGTTACAATTGCCAGTTTTCGTCAAGAAGTGAGTAGAGGTCCAGAGTTTGTGTGCTGTGTCTGTCACCGTTTACTTTTCAGAAAGCAGGTTACTGAATGCAAACCAGAATGCTATGAAGAGAAAGGAGAAAAAATAGCTGCTTTGGCAAGAAGATGCATCACACTGAGGTATGTACATGTTTGTGATGAAAAATGTCATAATCCTTCTGGTTTTTCTCCAAGGTGCAAATTGTGGATTTGTCCAACCTGTCATCGAAAAATCATCAGTGGAAAACTGCCTGAAGAGAGTGTTGCTAACAATATGCATTTGGTGGACATTCCAAATCAACTAAAGTGTCTTAACTCCTTAGAACAACATCTTGTGGCACGTAATATTCCTTTTTTGAAGTTACTCTGTCTTCCCCGTGGAAAACAAAATGGCTGCCATGGACCTGTGGTGTGTGTTCCTGTAAATACTGCAGATGTGTCAAATATTCTTCCACGAAATGAATGTGATGACAAGATGATAAGGATAAAACTGAAGCGCAAGTTAACCTACAAAGGGCATTATGAGTACAAGCATGTTCACACTGATCGTGTTAGAAATGCTCTGAGATGTTTGATCAGGTGCAATAAATGGTACAAGGATGTGGAGATTAATGAACAATGGATCAACTCTTTGAATGAACCAGAAGAGAATGTTGCTGAAGAAATGGAGGAACAAGCTGAAGTTGAAAAGAGTGAAGAGGAAAATGATACTGAAGAACAGCCAGAGGAAGACTTGACTTACATCAAAGAGCAGAGTGGTCTTTTGTCAGACACATGTTTACAACCTGTCAATCTTGGTTCAGAAGTAATTGATCAGCATTTTCAAGATATATTAAATGTGGCACCAGCTGAAGGTAACAGTCCTATTAAATTACTTTCTGATAAAAGCAATGAAGCAAAATGTTTCCCTGTTCTCTTCCCAACTGGTGGTCCAACATTCCATGATGAGAGAGAGAAAAAAATCACACTGTCACGATATCTAAATGCACGAATCCTCAACGCAGATGGACGTTTTGCACAAAGCACAGACTTCATTTTCTATGCACAATATATGTCAGAGTTGGATCAAATTGTATCTAATGTTTCCATTGCTTTGCGAAAAGGGTCGGACAAGAGGTTGTTGAAAGAAGTAACTTCGGATATGCTCACAAACCCAGAGTCATTGGCTGAAATATTGAATTATGATGAAGGATACAAGTTTTTGAGACCAGTCCGTGGAACGCCACCCTATTGGCAATCAACTCAAAAAGACCTTTTTGCACTGATAAGACAACTAGGTATTCCAACTTTCTTTGCATCCTTTAGCTCTGCTGATCTCAGATGGCCTGAAATGATCAACACCATCCTGGAGCAAGAACAGAAAAATGTCAGTGTTGATGAGCTTGACTGGTCTGAGAAATGTGGACTAATTAGAAGAAACCCAGTCACTGCTGCAAGGATGTTTGATTATAGATGGCATTGTTTTTTGAAAGATGTCATTATGTCACCCGCTCAACCTATTGGAAAGATAAAAGACTACTTTTATCGTGTAGAGTTTCAACAGCGTGGATCTCCTCATGTTCATTGTCTGTTTTGGGTTGAAAATGCTCCAAAGTTAAATGAAGACAATGAAGACAATGATGCTTTGGTTGCTGCTTTCATAGATCATTACATCACTTGTGAGACACCAGGAGATGATGACGCAGAACTTTATGAGACTGTGAACAGTGTTCAAAAGCACAGCAGCAGACATTCCAAGACATGCCGGAAGAAAAACACAGTGTGTAGATTTAATTTTCCACGACCTCCATCTAGCCGCACATTTATAACAAGAGCCATACGAGATGACTTGAAAGGCAATGATGGAAATGAGACTGCAAGTGCAATTCTGAAGAAAATGAAAACTGTGTTAACAGAATCTGGAGTAAATTTTGATTCAGCCGATGCCTTTTTCCAATCCATTGGAATTAATCAAGCTGTGTTTGAGAAGGCGTACAAGAAATGTTCTAAAAAGAAAAGTGTCGTCTTGAAACGAAGTCCAAAAGATGTTTGGGTAAATCAATATAACCCTCATTTATTGCGCGCATGGCAAGGCAACATGGATATCCAGTATGTCACAGATGCTTACTCTGTAGTGGTTTATATTATTAGTTACATCACAAAAGCAGAACAAGAAATGGGACTGTTGTTACAACGCGCACAAAATGAAGCTATGAATGGAAATCTCGAAGCAAGATCATCGTTAAAAATGTTGGGAAGTGTATATCTACACAACAGAGAAGTTTCAGCTCAAGAGGCAGTGTACCGCCTAACGGGTATGCACTTGAAAGAATGCTCTCGCAAAGTCCAGTTTATTCCAATTGGAACAGATCCTGTGAAGATGAGTTTGCCTTTGCGTGTTCTCCAGAACAAAGATGACCATTCTGGTGAAGAAAACAGTTTTTGGATGAACAGTTTGGTTGACCGATACAAGAGTAGACCAAAAACAGAACATTTTGAGATTCTATGTCTGGGCAGTTTTTGTTCAGAATACAGGATATTGTCATCATCTGAGCTATCTTCACAAAATAAAGAAAATGTGATCAAGCTTAACAACAATTGTGGGTATATGGTAAGAAGAACTCGAACTGAACCTGCAGTAATAAGGTATCCAAGATTTTCACCAACAAAAGATCCAGAAAAGTACTATCATTCACTACTACAACTTTTTTTACCACATTTTGAAGATTGTCAGCTGAAGCCTGATAAGTTCCACACTTATGAGGATTTCTACAACAATGGTGCTGTGAAATGTGGAAGAAATGTGACCGAAGTAAAATCTATTGTTGATTCTAATCGAGCACTGTTTGAAAAGGACAGTGATGAAATGGACAGAGCTCAACAGGTCTTGGAGCTGGGTGTTGATTTGGAAGATGCTTGGGCTGCATTGTGTCCTGAAACAGAGAAGGAGCGCCATGAATGTATTGAGCTAAAGAAGAAAAACGTACTTCCTGAAGAAGATGATTCTGACACACTTATTCCAGATCTTGTAGCAAACCCTCGAACTGCATTCATGATTGAAAACAGTAATGCTGCAATGTCTCGAGATGAAGCATTGGGTTTACTAAGATCATTAAATGCTAAACAGTCTGCGATATTTTACAAAGTTCGCGACTGGTGTTTACAAAAACTGCATGGAGAAAATCCTGAACCGTTTCACTTGTTTGTTACTGGTGGAGCAGGCACAGGAAAAAGCCATTTAATCAAAGCAATATGCTATGAATCTTCTAGACTCTTGTCTCAGCTGTCTGACAACCCTGATGATAGGAGTGTGATTTTATGTGCATCAACTGGAGTAGCTGCATACAACATTGGAGCTGCTACCATACACAACACTTTTTCAATTGGTGCTAATGTCAAATTGCCATATCAACCACTAAGTGATGACAAAATCAATTCTCTGCGTTCCAAATTTGGATGGTTGCAGATTTTGATTATTGATGAAGTATCCATGGTTGACCATCACCTTTTGTCATATGTTCATGGGAGATTGAGACAAATCAAACAAACTGGTGATTACTCCCTCTTTGGAAAAGTAAGTCTTGTAGCTGTAGGAGATTTTTATCAGCTGCCGCCTGTCAAAGGAACTCCACTTTATGCTGATCCAAAAGGAGTGAACCTTTGGGAAAACAACTTTGAAATTGCTGAATTAACTGAAGTTGTTCGGCAACAAGATGTATCTTTTGCTGAAACCTTAAATCGTCTGAGAGTTCGTAAAAAAAATGAACCTCTAAGCTCAAGTGACATCAACATGTTGAAGCAACGTGAAACAGGAGAAGAATGCGGGGATGTTCATATATTTCCTACAAATAAAGAGGTTGATGAATACAATATTCAGAGACTAAATGAGGTTTGTCCTGAGGCAATCAGTATTCGAGCTCAAGATTTTGTGAGAAATCCAAAAACTGGAAGGATTGAAAAAAAAGTTGGATTTCATTCAACCGTTTTCAACTCATGTTTGGCTAAATGTGTTTCCTTGGGTGTTGGAGCAAGAGTTATGTTAAAGAAAAATATTGATGTTTCGGATGGACTTGTGAATGGAGCCTTTGGTACAGTTGTCCATATTAGCAGAAGTGAAAAACAGGAAGATGATTATGATGATGACTTTCCATCAGCCATTCATGTGGAATTTGATGATCCAAATGTGGGAAAAATTCAGAGATCAAACCAACGACATAGATTTTCCCAAAATTCTACAGTAATTGAAGTTCAAGAAGATCAAGTCACAACCAACGGTGGTTTAAGACGCCAATTTCCACTTAGACTGGCATGGGCATGCACTGTTCACAAAGTGCAAGGGCTCACAGTAGATAAAGCTGTCGTATCCCTTGACAAGATATTTACTTCAGGACAAGCATATGTTGCATTGAGTCGTGTGAGAACTCTCAATGGACTAATAATTCAAAACTTCAAGGAGTCTGTAATATACTGTAATGATCAAATTGACTTGGCAATGAAAAATATACCAAAATTTCCATTAGAAAGTCACACTTTCTCAAAGACACCTGGTATATTTACAATTGCTCTTCACAATGTGCAAAGTCTTCAAGCTCATGTTCAAGATATTCAAGCTCACAGACAACTTATGAATGCAGATTGTATTTGTTTAACTGAAACATGGCTAAAAGTTGAAGACCAAGTACAAATACCAGGATTTATTTTCAAGCATAATCCAAGAGCTAAGTGCTATGACAACAGCACTCCACTTTTCAGTAATTTAAAACAACAGCGAGGAGGTGGAGTTGCTATTTACTGTTGTGAAAACATGTTTTTTAAAGTTATCATTCCAGAACCTTGCAATTTGGAATGTTTGTACTTCTCAGTTCCACATATCAGTTTGAATGCTGCTCTGCTGTACAGGCCTAATTCATATCAAATTGATGTGTTTCGACAAAATCTGTTACATGTTATTACTGAGCTGGAAAAACATCCAGGAAAGAAAGTAATTATGGGAGACTTCAATGAGGACATCTTAACATCATCTTCAATTAAGAAACTACTGGAAGTCCATGGATACAGTCAACATGTGCAATGTCCTACAACTGAAAAGGGTACGTTAATAGACCATGTCTATATTAAAGATGCAGAAAATGTTACAATTGAAATTGTTTCAACTTATTATAGTTACCATGAAGCAGTACTAGTTTCAGTAAAGTAATTGACATTTCTGGCACATAATGAAGACTGTATAACTGCATTTTTCTTTTATGTGCCCCTACCATGCTACAATTAATCTGAGGTCCATGGAGGTCTGTTCAAGTTCACAAGTGAAAACGGTACGTTATTAGACCATTTATTTCAAATCATATCATTAAGGTGAGACACAGCAGACAAAAACATCGATTTTTCATGCAGTGGTCAGTTTTGAGATTTTGGGCTAGTTTACTAATTCAATAAGTATTATTTCAAGCTGCTATAAAGAAAACATTGAAAATGAAGATGTTTATTTTATTACATTTTGTTTACTTGCGGCAGTAAGTTTCTCCCGAATTTACCAGGAAGTTAGTATTCCAACATGACATGCTGAGATCTGTCTGTTCACTGAAGTCTGTCATGACCGGGATAGTTGTAAAGCTTTGAGTCTCCTGCACAATGCCATGTAAACCAAATATGGGCATTTTCTTTCTATCAGTAATCAATCGTGAATGTCCAAAGGGGGATTTAAAGCTAACGAAGAAATCTCATTTAGAACTATTAAATCTTTAACTGCCGTTTTCTCAAAATTAGTTTTTGTATTTTATTGTCATTCTCCAGTAGAAACCTCTCCGCTTATGTAGCACCTATGTACACCAAACTTTCCAGTTATACACTTAGCAGTATTCTGAAGATATTTTCAGAGGGATTTGTTAATAAATCATTCCTGGCCTGATTTATGTGACATTTTAATAAAAAAATATGGCGAAAATTTATTTTTTTTATGGCCATGGACAGTATATTTTGATTCCCTAGTTAATGAAAGCATCCTGAAATCCCTCTAAGTTTTTATTTTCATCTTTTGTGTAAACCAAATGAAAAAATAATTTTGCACCTGGCTTTATCATATGTTCAGATCTATCTACTGAAAATATATACAAAATCGTGCATATTTAGTGACATGATGCCTAATTTGCATAATTAAACATACAAATTTCTAAAACTTGTAATACATTTTTTTATATACTTTAAGTAATCAACTGAGGAAGTTTCATGGTGATATCTATTATTTTAAAATTTTACCCTATTCCCCTTTAGTGTCTCGCCTTAACCCCTTACCTGTCACCCCCCTTTTTGAGAATGGACATTAAAATGCACTATTCAAGCTTAAGTGGTTGTAATTCAAGAATGTTTTGGAGTATAGACCCAAGTTGGTCTTAAAGGGAGAAAATAGCAGATTATTACTGAAATGAAAGCAGTTATTGAAGTTTAATTTTACATTAAATCAAATATTATTAAATATTTTTCTTTTATATATATATATATATATATATATATATATATATATATATATATATATATTAATAAATGTTTTACAAAACAATTACTATAAATCAAAGCCATATCTAACCAAGTTGTGTTCCAAATTTGAAGTTGGATATCAAAAAAATTTAAGTTCCCATGAGATGTTTACGCGTATTACCAAAAATAGCCACTGGGTGTCATTGAATTCCATTGAATTTAACTGTATGCATTCTACCATAACAAATTAATAAATTTCTGTCCAAATATCACTTCTGTCACAAAATATGGAACCTTGAGGCTCAGACCTTTCTGACAATGTGTTTTCTCAAGATTAGAAAATATTTTTATCATAAATTATGAAACATGACGCCCAAAAGTGGAGGAGCCTGATAAAATAATTTAGAGTACCATTTCTATGGTAACACAATGTCCAATTTCAAAACCGTTTTCACAGGATGAATTCTGAGATCATAAGCTTTCAAATGATACCTAATTTATGATAACTACTAAAATATGTGATGTAATAAAAAAAAGGCAATATAAAAGATAATATTATATATTAGGGGATAATATGCATATCCTACTTTTTAGAGTAAACGGGACAGTGTATATCTGCATACGGGACGATGACAGTTAAAGTGTTCAGAAAATTATTTCTGTTGTAATTTCTGCAAGTCCACTAGTATTTTATCAAGAAAGGTTTGGTCATGTAAGGTAATATGTCTGATTTATGCAGCACGCTGAACTAAGAAATGTATATAACTACACTGTCTATTCTTTTTTTGTCCATACCATGTGACACACATCTTGAGATTTCAAGGTCCATACAGTCCTGACCATTCCATACCAAGTTCTATCCATTGTTCATCGGGCACAACCCAGCACCTCCCATAATTGCTCTTCTTTCTGGAGCTCCAAAGCTACATCCAGTCAAGGTTTTTGTTGTTTATGCATTTCATTTG
This sequence comes from Squalius cephalus, assembly GCF_949319135.1. NCBI lineage: Eukaryota > Metazoa > Chordata > Actinopteri > Cypriniformes > Leuciscidae > Squalius > Squalius cephalus. Next base: position 31,899,303 of record NC_137127.1, on the reverse strand, counting down.
TTCAATTTGTGTATCTGATTTGTCTTGATCTTTTTAAGACAATGTCTCTGGTTTTTAGTTGAAAAATTGTTTTTGATCTAATTTCTGCCCTAGTCTAAGCCATCCAAACAACACTGGATGCTTCCAATCAGCATAGGAAGCATCCACAAAGACTGCCTGCATTCCTACAGTTGTCTTATAAAATGCAATTAAGTTAATAGGATTTCAAGAAAACATCTAAAAAAGATCTAGAAAACTTCACATAGAAAGGTAAGTTGACATGATTATGTACATTTTAATAGTTTAAAAAGAAAATATTTAAGGCACTACATCAACTAACAATATAATTTCAGATTTATAGACTGCAATGTCCACTACTGACAAAAAGGTAAGCTAACATAGTGTCTACATTAGTAGCAAAATATTGTTAAGTCTTCACTTCAGCAGTTCAACAAATGTATTTTTTTAGATTTCTGAAACACTGAAGTCATAACGTCCTCCATATACCCATCACAAGATTCTCTGCTCCACAAAATTCTCTGCTCCATGAACTTTTATAAAGAAGTGCACAAGTGATATAACAGTAAGTTTTATTGAAGTACATTTAAGTTGTTGACATTTATACAAGCACTGATTAATCTACTAATTGTACACTTTCAAGTTTGTACAGAAACTCAATAACTACTGTTGATATTTTGAAGTCCACATATCCCTATACAAATGACGGTAAGCTAACAGACCATGTGTATGTTAGTTGCGAAATGTTTTTAATGTAAAGACTTCACTTATTGCACTTTGTTCAATGAATGTAATGTTTTCAGATTTCTGAAATTCACCAAAGTCCTAACTTTCTCCATATATCCATCACAAGATTATCTGCACCATTAACTTTTATAAAGAATCGTACAACTATTAAGATGGTAGGTTTGATTGAAGAAAATTTAAGTTGTGGACATTTATACAAGCACTGATTAATCTACTAATGGTACACTTTCAGATTTGTGCAGCAACTCAATAACTACTGTTGTTATTTTGAAGTCCACAAACCCCTATACAAATGTCAAATGTCCCCATATACAAACTAACAGACCATGTCTATGTTAGTTGCAAAATGTTTAATGCGAAGACTTCACTTATTGCACTTTGTTGAATGAATGTAATATTTGCAGATTTCTGAAATTCACTGAAGTCATAATTTCCCATATACCCATCACAAGATTATCTGCTCCATGAACTCCTATAAAGAAGTCCACAGCTGATAAAAAGGTATATTTCATTGTATGTCTGCATAATTTAAATTGAAACGCTTTCATTCAAACCCTGATTAATCTACTATTGGTACACTTTCAGATTTGTGCAACAACTCAATAACCACTGTTGATATTCTGAGGTCCATAAACTCTTATACAAATTTTCACTACTGACAAAAAGGTAAGCTAACAAAAACATTGCCATTAAGAAGAAAATGTTTGTTAACCCTTTACTTTCACCAAGCAGTTTGTTCAATGCTTGTCATCTTTGCAGATAACTTCCTCCATATACCCATCTCAAGATTATCTGCTTCATTAACTTTTATAAAGAAGTTCACAACTGATAAAACGGTACATTTTATTGAAGTAAATTTAAGTTGTTGACTTTTATACAAGCACTGATTAATCTACTAATGGTACACTTTCAGATTTGTGCAGCAACTCAATAACCACTGTTGATATTCTGAAGTCCACAAACCCTTGTACAAATGTCCACTACCAACAAAAATGTAAGTTAACATACAATGTCTATGTTAGCTGCAAAATATTTTATGTGAAGACTTCACTTGGAGCATTTAATGAATGTAATATTTTCAGATTTCTGAAACACACTGAAGTCATAACTTCCTCCATGTACTCATCACAAGATTTTCTGATCCATGAACTCCTATAAAGAAGCCCACAGCTGATAAAAAAGGTATATTTCATTGCATGTCTGCAAAATTGAAATTGAAACGCTTTCATTCAAGCCCTAGTTAATCTACTTTCAGATTTGTGCAACAACTCAAAAACCACTGTTGATATTCTGAGGTCCATAAACTCCATAAACAATTTTTCACTACTGAAAAAAGGTAAGCTAACAGACATTTTCTACATTGATGGCTATGTTTTTTGTGTAAACCTTTTACTTTCACCAAGCAGTTTGTTAAACGCATGTAAACTTTGCAGATATCTGAAACGCACAAGTCATAACTTCCTCCCATATACCAATCGCAAGATTTTCTACTGCATGAACTTCTGTAAATTATACAACTGATTAAAAAAGGTAATATACAATGAATATATTCAAACGTGTTACTGAAAACATATAATTTTGTGATTTTTGATAACTTTATTGCTTTTCCCCTCTAGCAATAGTGACAACAACAGTCTTGTCAACTATCAATTCAGAAAATGTTCTGAAAGAACTTTAAACGTATGCAGGCAGTCAATTAATTTATTTTACTACTGAATACATCTCCACAGTAACAATGTTGAATGGATGGCTTGTATTATATTTGGCCTATGTACAGTTACTTAATATGTGCCAGCCAAAAGAGGATGGCCTGCCCCGGCTGAGTCTGGTTCCTCCCAAGGTTTCTTCCTTTACCACTCTGCTGATTATGCTCCACCTTTTGATCCAAGATGTTCCACCCTACTATTATGCTCCACCCTTTGATCCAAGATGTTCCACCCTACTAAGGGAGTTTTTCTTGCCACTGTCGCCTTTTGGCTTGCTCACTGGGGTATTAAGGCACATGTTCAAGATAAATATGTAATAAAGATTCTTTTTAATAAAATGATTGAAATATACTTTGTCTCTGTAGCCATTTACTTCACTTTACTGTCAGTGATTTTCTACTTGTACTAAATGGATATAGACTATATTTAGTATATGAATTGATTCTACACAAACTTGGTGTCTTTTACAAAAAGTGCATCATAAAACAGCTTAGTGGATAGAGCATTTACATAATTTTCATTTAATTTGTAGTATGCTATTATTTAACAGTTGTTTTTATTGTTTTGAAATACTAAAATTAGTAAGTGTCTTCAGGACAATAGTTAAAACGTTGTCCAACCTGAATGTTAATTTTAACTTTAACAATACTTAAAGCTTTAAACCAAACAAATGCATGTATAATAGTTTATGTAGTTAACTTAATTTATAAAAGCCAGCTTAATTAAAAAAAAATAGGTTTACTTAGACCATGACAACATCAAATCACACCCTTCTACTCTCTAGCTCACTACACACAATGCATAAAAGGAAATTGACATGAGAATGAACACATAAAGGCAAAAAGTATTAATATGAAGAAAATGCTTACATTGCAAGAATAGTAGATTGTCAAGGACTGCTATAGAAATCATTTTTGATCACAAAACTTTCTGAATACTCAAGACTTCAGGTGAGACTCAACATAGAATAAACAATGTTTCTAATCCCAGAAGAAAGATTAAAAAAATACTTAACTGGAAAATACAGAAACCATTTTATGAAGTTGGACAGGACTCGAACTCACAACCTCTGGGTGATGTGACTGTTACTCATCTAGTAGTACCATTGGGAAAACAGTTTTTTTTTTACATTTTTACCAAGATGCCAAAGTTCAATAAATCAAGTCAAGCGTTAATCTTTATATGAATGTGCCACATATCATATTCTAATGAGTTACTTTTCAGAAAGACACTATGTCTGTAACACAATGGTTTGGGCTCATGGCACATGGTTTAGCATTTTACGCTTAAGCTGCAGAGGAGAGGCTTCAGATTAAGAATGAGCACACAATAAGCACACAAAAGAATTACTTAGCATCTCAACCAGTTAAGCATGCTAAGATATCTTAATGCTAATGTAACTTATGGTTAGCCAATGTGGAGCCAGAAGAGCAAAAAGAGCAGAAATAGAATGTACATGAAGAACAGATAGGTTCAGAAGTACTTATGGATGAAATCAAAACAAGCAGCATTAGCGCAATAGATTAGAAAAATGCCTGAACAAAACAGGAATCAACACAATTTTTATACTCATCCAACACAGGGTTCGAACCTACAACCAGAACGGCTCAGGATTAGAAGCACATGGTTTAGCAGACTGCACCACTCAGAGGATGTACAATCACAAACTTCAGATGAGAGGCTTCAGTGTAAGAATGAGCACACAAAAGCAAGTTAACCAGATTAGCATGCTAAGCTATCTTAATGCTGATGTAGCTTATGGCTTATGATGACGTGGTACATCCAATCCTGGCAAAAAAGATATCCTCGGATTCGACATGACGCAAGGAATCGATAGAGACCAATTTTATGATTTTGTGACAAACTGTTCACAAGTTACAGCCTCTGAACCAATTATGGGTCGACCTCGTTAAGTTTGCGACATCATAACTTTTTTTTTCCAGTAGAGCAAAAAAATCGGGGACAGTACTTTTATGCGGCTCAGTCCGAAGATCATTTGAGTACATATTTGGACAAAATTAGACCAATTTTGAAGGAGGAGTAGCGAAAAAACTGTTTTACATTCGCTCCAATATGGCGGCCAGTCACATTGTTGAAAAATAACATATGAGATATCGTTGAAATCGGCATAAGCCAAGGAATATATTGACATAAAGAAATCAAATTTCAAGCAATGTTGGCAAAAGTTATAAGTGTTTTTTCAAAAAACAATGATATCTCTGGAACACTAGGTGGCGCTGTGATCAAACTTCTCATGTACCTTCGGGCCATGCAAATGACGATCCATACCAAATTTGGTGAAGAAATTTCAAATATTTTAAAAGATATTGCAAATTATGTCAAAATTCAAAATGGCGGACACGTGGTACATCCCATCATGGCAAAATCGATATCCACGGATTCGTCATGACCCAAGGAATCGATAGACACCAAGTTTATAATTTTCTGACAATCCGTTCACAAGTTATTGGCCAAAATATGCATTGTCTATATCTCATGACCCATAGGTGGCGCTGTTCCCAACTTTTGCATGGACTCTCAGATCAAGCTTGCGAAGAAGCGTACCAATTTTCGTTTCGATTGTTCAAAGTTTGGCCGAGATACAGCCGCTGAAACAATTTTAGGTCGACCTTGATAACTTTGCGACGTCATAACTTTTGATCAGAGAAGAATAAAAAAAATCGGGGACAGTACTTTTATGCGGCTCAGTCCGAAGATCATTTGAGTACATGTTTGGACAAAATTAGACCAATTTTGAAGGAGGAGTAGCAAAAAAACTGCATACTGTACTTTTCAAAATGGCCACTACTGTAATGGGCGGAGTCTTAATGTAAGATATTGGTTCTAATCAGCATGATGAGATGAATCAGGTGTACTAAGTTTCATTTTTCTAGATCAAAGGGTTCAAAAGTTATAACCATTTCAATGTTGAATTTTTGAACTGCTGGTGGCGCTATAGAGTTGGACCTAGAGACTCAAAAATTGCTACAATTACTTTTCATTACCATCACTACAAGTGTGCCAAATTTCATCATTTTCCTATGTATGGTTCATAGGGCTGCCATAGACTTCAAGAGGAGGAAGAAGAATAATAATAATAATAATAATAAGAAAACTAACAGATACAATAGGTGCCATAGCCCCTTCGGGGCTTGGCCCCTAATAAAAATCAGTACAATTACAATAGGGTTTCAGCACTTCGTGCTTGAACCCCTAATAATAAAAATCAGCACAATTACAATAGGGTTTCAGCACTTCGTGCTTGAACCCCTAATAAAAATCAGCACAATTACAATAGGGTTTCAGCACTTCGTGCTTGAACCCCTAATAATTAAAGCTGCAAGCAGCATTTATCGGGGTTCAAGCATTTAAGGCCTTTAAGCACATAAGCATTTAAGACATTAAGTTTTATTTGGAAAGCTTTTAACCACTGAAATAATAGATGGAAAAGACCATTTACAGCCAAAACAGGCAATTTACCATAGGAAATATATGGTTTTCAAAGCTTTTTGACAGTTATAGCGCCAGCTATTGTCCGATCTCCATGAAATTTTGCACGCTTGTTTACAATGTTATGGCACATATGCTCACCAATTTTTGTGAAGTTCTGAGTTTTCGTTTAGGATTTATAGGCTTTTGAGTGCATTTTGCCACGCCCATTTTCTTTATGACCCAATTATAGTCATACGAAAAATTCAAAAGTTCAACTTTTTTTCGATAATTATTGATCAGGAGAGTCCAGAGAATTGTCCTAGACTGGTCTGGTTCCGATCGGGCGAAAAACCAGGGACTAGTTCGCAAAAGTAGGTTTTTAACATATTCGCAAATAATTAATGAACGATTTGATTGACAGCAATGGTTCTTGAGGCAATGTTGTTCAGCATGAGCAGATCTATCAAATGATATGCATTTTGTGACAATAAGTGTAACACCACGTGATTACAGAGCCGTAAAACTCGTTAGCGCCAACTAGTGGCCGATTTCTTTCAAAATTCTTACAGACCTCTAGGGCTATGAGTTGAACATGCCCATCGAGTTTCGTTCCGATCGGCCTCCGTTAACCTTGTCTAATAGGTGCTCAAACTTCATTGGCCGATGGCGGCCATGTTTTTTGAGATACACCAATGTCCTCATAGACATACATGACACCTTGGGCCAAGACACTGCATACCAATTTTCAAGTCAATCGGACTAACGGTCAGGTGGTTAAAGCCTGTTTTATGATTTTTTCATGTTATAGCGCCACCATGTGGCCAATCGCCGCGATTTTTTTACTGTGACCTCAGATTGACCTCTTACACATGTGTACCGAGTTTGGTGAAGATACCTCATTTACTTCTGGAGTTATAGCCATTTTAGTAAAATAGGCCCCTCCCACAACGTACGTTTTGGCGCCCCTTAGCGTTCGTGAATCGAAATTTCAACTTTTTTTCGATAATTATTGATATTCAGACTCCAGAGAACATTTCTGTACTGGTTTGGTTCCGATCGGGCGAAAAACCTAGGACTAGTTCGCAAAAGTAGGTTTTTGGCAAAATTCAAAATGGCGGAAAATCTATCATGGCGGAAATGAAATCGGAGATATACGTTTTGTTCGTCAGGCATCCAGCTTTCCAATGATATAAGACACTTGAGTCTACGACATACGGTCTAGGAGTTCTGAGCAGTTTCGCGCTTTTGGTCGCTGTAGCGCCACCTATGGGCCGATTTGGCTAAGTCCGTGTATCTGAGTAGCGAGCAATACTACTACCATTTGACCAAGTATCACGTCTCTAGGCCTTACGGTTTTGGCTGCACGATGCGTTTTAGGGAAGAATAATAATAATAATAAAAATCAGGGCAATTACAATAGGGTTTCAGCACTTCGTGCTTGAACCCCTAATTAAAGCTGCAAGCAGCATTTATCGGGGTTCAAGCAGTTAAGGCCTTTAAGGCATTTAAGCACAAAAGCATCAAAAGTTATTAAGATTTATTTAGCAAGCATGTAACCACTGACATAATAGATGGAAAAGACCATTTACAGCCAATACAGGCAGTTTACCATGGGATATATATGGTTTTAAAGCTTTTTAACAGTTATAGCGCCACCTATGGTCCGATCTCCATAAAATTGTTTACTGTGACCTCAAATTGAACCCATACACATGTGTACTGAGTTTGGTGAAGATATCTCATTTACTTCTTGAGTTATAGCCATTTGAGTAAAATAGGCTCCTCCCACAACGATTTGCCACATTCTAGAATTATTTAATATGATTCTAGCATGATTTACTATCATATACCATGTTCCAGAATGATTTATTAGGATTCTAGCATGATTTACCTTGATACACCTCATTTCAGTATTATTTACTATGATTTACAATGTTTCTAGCATGATTAACCACATTACTAGCAATTATGTCAAGTGTCAGTGCAAATGAGGTGATGAACACTGACAAAATATTATTGTGTTATAATAGTTAGTTATATACGTGATTTTTAGTGTGTGTCCAAGTATGAATGCAAAAGCACATGTAAAATATTTCATTATTAAGTAGAATGGCCAGCAGAGGGCACTAGAAGACCACTTATTGGCTCACTTTCACTTTAAACCAGTTTTCTGCACTAAAGCAAACCAGTTTTTCCATGTTAACTCAATGCATGCTTACACACACACACACACACACACACACACACACACACACACACACACACACACACACACACACATACACACACAGCATAGTTAACCATGGTTTACCATGATATACCACGTTCTAGTATTATTTACCAGGAGATAAACGACAATCTAGTATTATTTACTTTGATTTACCATGTTTCTAGCCTGATTTATCACATTACTAGCAATTATTTGAAGTGTCAGTGCAAATAAAGTGATTAACACTGACAAAATATGATTGTGTTATAATAGTTATTGCTATATAAGTGATTTGTTTAGTGTGTATTCAAGTATGAATGCAAGCACATGTTGAAATATTTCATTAATAAGTAGAATGGCCAGCAGAGGGCAGTAGAAGACCACTTATTGGCTCACTTTCACTTTAAACCAGTTTTCTGCACTAAAGCAAACCAGTTTATCCATGTTAACTCAATGCATGCTTACACACACACACACACACACACACACACACACACACACACATACACACACAGCATAGTTAACCATGATTTACCATGATATACCACGTTCTAGTATTATTTACCAGGAGATAAACGACAATCTAGTATTATTTACTTTGATTTACCATGTTTCTAGCCTGATTTATCACATTACTAGCAATTATTTGAAGTGTCAGTGCAAATAAAGTGATTAACACTGACAAAATATGATTGTGTTATAATAGTTATTGCTATATAAGTGATTTTTTTAGTGTGTATTCAAGTATGAATGCAAGCACATGTTGAAATATTTCATTAATAAGTAGAATGGCCAGCAGAGGGCAGTAGAAGACCACTTATTGGCTCACTTTCACTTTAAACCAGTTTTCTGCACTAAAGCAAACCAGTTTATCCATGTTAACTCAATGCATGCTTACACACACACACACACACACACACACACACACACACACACACACACACACACACACAGCATAGTTAACCATGATTTACCATGATTTACCACATTACTAGCAATTATTTGAAGTGTCAGTGCAAATAAAGTGATTAACACTGACAAAATATGATTGTGTTATAATAGTTATTGCTATATAAGTGATTTTTAATGTGTATTCAAGTTTAAATGCAAGCACATGTGGAAAAATTTAATTAATAAGTAGAATGGCCAGCAGAGGGCAGTAGAAGACCACTTATTGGCTCACTTTCACTTTAAACCTCATGATTTTGACCAGTTTTCTGCACTAAAGCAAACCAGTGTTTCCATGTTAACTCAATAATGCATACTTGCTACATATGCTACACACAATAATGCTACACACACACACACACACACACACACACACACACACACACACACACACACACACACACAAATGTTTCAGTGATATTGGTGTCACATTCACCTTCATCACATTCACCTTCTGTCTTCATCACATTCACCATTTGTCGTCATCACCTGCACCTGCTCCTCATCACCCTCCTCATCATCACCTGCTCCTCATCATCATAACCGTCACCTGTTGTCCTTGTCTTGATCTGTGTATTTAAGTTCCCCTCTCATCCATTATCATTGTCGGTTATTGTTTGTGCACTAGCACTCTGTTATGTTTGTTTTCATGTTGGAAAATAAAACCTTTGTTATATTTGTACCACACACACACACACACACACACACACACACACACACACACACACACACACCATCATTTATCATGATTTACCATGGCTGATACCAATACCAATATGAGAAAATGACTATTTTAAACAGCAGGGGGCAGTAAAATACCACTTATTGGCTTAACATGCCATTAATTCATATCATTTTCACCTTTTTAACTGTTATAGAGGCAAATTTTGTCCGATCTGTCTGAAAATTTTCATGCTTGTTCAGGGTGATATTTCACATGTTCTGACTTGTTTTTAAGAAGGTCTGAGCATTGATTAAAGAGATATAGGCTTTCGGGGACACTTGGTAAAGGCCAGATTTTGAAGTGAACCTATTATAGCTATCCAAATGAAGTAGTTCAACTTTTTCTGACAATTATTGATCTAGTGAGTCCAGAGAATTGTATTGCACTAGTTTTGAACATTATGATATGAAAATTATATGATCAGAGATGGAAAAGACCATTTACAGCCAATACAGGCAGTTTACCATAGGAAATATATGATTTTAAAGCTTTTTAACAGTTATAGCGCCACCTATCGTCCGATCTCCATAGAATTTTTCATGCTTGTTAATGATGTTATGTCACATATGCTGACCAATTTTTGTGAAGTTCTGAGTTTTTATTTAGGATTTATAGGCTTTTTAATGTATTTTGACACGCCCATTTTATAAATTACCCTATTACAGCCATCCAAATGCAAAAGTTCAACTTTTTTTTGATAATTATTGATCTAGAGAGTCCAGAGAATTGTCCTAGACTGGTCTGGTTCCGATCGGGCAAAAAACCTAGGACTAGTTCGCAAAAGTAGGTTTTTAACATATTAATGAATAATTAATGAACAGTTTGATTGACAGCAATGGTTCTTGAGGCAAAGTTGTTCAGGATGAGGAGATCTATCAAATGATATGCATATTGTGTGGATATTTGTAACACTACGTGATTACAGAGCCGTAAAACTCGTTAGCGCCAACTAGTGGCCGATTTCTTTCAAAATTCTTACAGACCTTTAGGGCCATGAGCCGAACATGCCCATTGAGTTTCGTTCCGATCGGCCTCCGTTAACCTTGTCTAATAGGTGCTCAAACTTCGTTGGCCGATGGCGGCCATGTTTTTTGAGATACGCCAATGTCCTCATACACATACATGGCACCTTGGACCAAGACACTGCATACCAATTTTCAAGTCAATCGGACTAACGGTCAGGTGGTTATAGCCTGTTTTATGTTTTTTTCATTTTATAGCGCCACCATGAGGCCAATCGTCGCGATTTTTTTACTGTGACCCCAGAGTAAGCTCATACACATGTGTACCAAGTTTGGTGAAGATACCTCATTTACATCGGGAGTTATAGCCATTTTAGTAAAATAGGCCCCTCCCACAACGTACGTTTTGGCGCCCCTTAGCGACCGTGAATCGAAATTTCCACTTTTTTTCGATAATTATTGATACTCAGTCTCCAGAGAACATTTCTGCACTAGTTTGGTTCCAATCGGGCAAAAAACCAGGGACTAGTTCGCAAAAGTAGATTTTTGACAAAATTCAAAATGGCGGAAAATCTATCATGGCGGAAATGAAATCGGAGATATACGTTTTGTTCGTCAGGCGTCCAGCTTTCCAATGATATAAGACACTTGAGTCTACGACATACGGTCTAGGAGTTATGAGCAGTTTCGCGCTTTTGGTTGTTATAGCGCCACCTATGGGCCAATCGGGGTCATAATCTCTGAACCTTTCCTCGATTTTTGTACTACCATCTGTCAAAGTTTCAAAGTTCCAGCTCTTACGGTTTGGGCTGCACGATGCGTTTTACGGCGGAATAATAATAATAATTAAAGCTGCAAGCAGCATTTATCGGGGTTCAAGCAGTTAAAGCCTTTTAGGCATTTAAGCACAAAAGCATCAAAAGTTATTACGATTTATTTAGCAAGCATGTAACCACGGACATAATAGATGGAAAAGACCATTTACAGCCAATACAGGCAGTTAACCATAGGAAATCTATGGTTTTAAAGCTTTTTAACTGTTATAGCGCCACCTTTGGTCCGATCTCCATAAAATTTTTCATGCTTGTTTGTGATGTTATGTCACATATACTCACCAATTTTTGTGAAGTTCAGAGTTTTCATTTAGGATTTATAGGCTTTTTAGTGTATTTTGCCACGCCCATTTTATAATTGACTTTATTACAGCCATCCAAATGCAAAAGTTCAACTTTTTTTTGATAATTATTGATCTAGAGAGTCCATAGAATTGTCCTAGACTGGTCTGGTTCCGATCGGACGAAAAACCAGGGACTAGTTCGCAAAAGTAGGTTTTGAACATATTCATGAATATTTAATGAACTGTTTGATTGACAGCAACGGTTCTTGAGGCAAAGTTGTTCAGCATGAGCAGATCTATCAAATGATATGCATATTGTGTGGATGAGTGTAACACCACGTGATTACAGAGCCATAAAACTCGTTAGCGCCAACTAGTGGCCGATTTCTTTCAAAATTCTTACAGACCTCTAGGGCCATGAGTCGAACATGCCCACCGAGTTTCGTTCTGATCGGCCTCCGTTAACCTTGTCTAATAGGTGCTCAACTTCATTGGCCAATGGCAGCCATGTTTTTTGAGATACACCAATGTCCTCATAGACATACATGGCACCTTGGACCAAGACACTGCATACCAATTTTCAAGTCAATCGGACTAACGGTCAGGTGGTTATAGCCTGTTTTATGTTTTTTTCATGTTATAGCGCCACCATGTGGCCAATCGCCGCGATTTTTTTACCGCGACCTCAGATTGACCTCTTACATATGTGTACCAAGTTTGGTGAAAATACCTCATTTACTTCTGGAGTTATAACCATTTTAGTAAAATAGGCTCCTCCCACAACGTCCATTTTGGCGCCCCTTAGCGTCCGTAAATCGAAATTTCAACTTTTTTTCGATAATTATTAATCTTCAGACTCTAGAGAACATTTCTGCACTGGTTTGGTTCCGATCGGGCAAAAAACCACGGACTAGTTCGCAAAAGTAGGTTTTTGAAAAAATTAAAAATGGCGGAAAATCTATCATGACGGAAATGAAATCGGAGATATACGTTTTGTTCGTCAGGCGTCCAGCTTTCCAATGATATAAGACACTTGAGTCTACGACATACGGTCTAGGAGTTATGAGCAGTTTCGCGCTTTTGGTCGCTATAGCGCCACCTATGGGCCAATCGGGGTCATAATCTCTGAACCTCTCCTCGATTTTTGTACTACCATCTGGCAAAGTTTCAATGCTCTAGCCCCTACGGTTTGGGCTGCACGATGCGTTTTACGGCAGAAGAATAATAATAATAATAATAATAATAATAATAATTAAAGCTGCAAGCAGCATTTATCGGGGTTCAAGCATTTAAGGCCTTTAAGCACATAAGCATTTAAGACATTAAGTTTTATTTAGAAAGCTTTTAACCACTGAAATAATAGATGGAAAAGTCCATTTACATTTCACAAAGTCTTTGCAAGCTATTAATCAGATGATTCAGAATTTATTCAGAAACCTAAGACTACACACACACATTATGTTGTAGATACAGACATTTGAACTGTATGATGTGATCAAACTGTCAATACTAATACTTTAACAGATGGATTTTGACTAAATGTAATTGTAAATGTTAAAATAGTGATTTTATAAAGTCTAAATATAAATTATAGAACAATATGACAAAATGACTATTTTGAACAGCAGGGGGCAGTAAAATACCACTTATTGGCTTAACATGCCATTATAATCATATCATTTTCACCTTTTCAACTGTTATAGAGGCAAATTTTGTCAGATCTGTCTGAAAATTTTCATGCATGTTCAGAGTGATATTTCACATGTTCTGACTTGTTTTTATGAAGGTTTGAACATTCATTAAAGAGATATAGGCTTTCGGGGACACTTGGTAAAGGCTACATTTTGAAGTGAACCTATTATAGCTATCCAAATGAAGTAGTTCAACTTTTTCTGACAATTATTGATCTAGTGAGTCCAGAGAATTCTATTGCACTAGTTTTGAACATTATGATATGAAAATTATATGATCAGAGATGGAAAAGACCATTTACAGCCAATACAGGCAGTTTACCATAGGAAATATATGGTTTTAAAGCCTTTTAACTGTTATAGCGCCACCTTTGGTCCAATCTCCATAAAATTGTGCATGCTTGTTTGTGATGTTATGTCACATATGCTCACCAATTTTCGTGAAGTTCTGAGTTTTCGTTTAGGATTTATAAGCTTTTGAGTGCATTTTGCCACGCCCATTTTCTTTATGACCCAATTATAGCCATACGAAAAATTCAAAAGTTCAACTTTTTTTCGATAATTATTGATCAGGAGAGTCCAGAGAATTGTCCTAGACTGGTCTGTTTCCGATCGGGCGAAAAACCAGGGACTAGTTCGCAAAAGTAGGTTTTTAACATATTCGCGAATAATTAATGAACGATTTGATTGACAGCAATGGTTCTTGAGGCAATGTTGTTCAGCATGAGCAGATCTATCAAATGATATGCATTTTGTGACAATAAGTGTAACACCACGTGATTACAGAGCCGTAAAACTCGTTAGCGCCAACTAGTGGCCGATTTCTTTCAAAATTCTTACAGACCTCTAGGGCTATGAGTTGAACATGCCCATCGAGTTTCGTTCCGATCGGCCTCCGTTAACCTTGTCTAATAGGTGCTCAAACTTCATTGGCCGATGGCGGCCATGTTTTTTGAGATACACCAATGTCCTCATAGACATACATGACACCTTGGGCCAAGACACTGCATACCAATTTTCAAGTCAATCGGACTAACGGTCAGGTGGTTAAAGCCTGTTTTATGTTTTTTTCATGTTATAGCGCCACCATGTGGCCAATCGCCGCGATTTTTTTACTGTGACCTCAGATTGACCTCTTACACATGTGTACCGAGTTTGGTGAAGATACCTCATTTACTTCTGGAGTTATAGCCATTTTAGTAAAATAGGCCCCTCCCACAACGTACGTTTTGGCGCCCCTTAGCGTCCGTGAATCGAAATTTCAACTTTTTTTCGATAATTATTGATATTCAGACTCCAGAGAACATTTCTGTACTGGTTTGGTTCCGATCGGGCGAAAAACCTAGGACTAGTTCGCAAAAGTAGGTTTTTGGCAAAATTCAAAATGGCGGAAAATCTATCATGGCGGAAATGAAATCGGAGATATACGTTTTGTTCGTCAGGCATCCAGCTTTCCAATGATATAAGACACTTGAGTCTACGACATACGGTCTAGGGGTTCTGAGCAGTTTCGCGCTTTTGGTCGCTGTAGCGCCACCTATGGGCCGATTTGGCTAAGTCCGTGTATCTGAGTAGCGAGCAATACTACTACCATTTGACCAAGTATCACGTCTCTAGGCCTTACGGTTTTGGCTGCACGATGCGTTTTAGGGAAGAATAATAATAATAATAAAAATCAGGGCAATTACAATAGGGTTTCAGCACTTCGTGCTTGAACCCCTAATAATAATAATAATAATAATAAAAATCAGCACAATTACAATAGGGTTTCAGCACTTCGTGCTTGAACCCCTAATAAAAATCAGCACAATTACAATAGGGTTTCAGCACTTCGTGCTTGAACCCCTAATAATAATTAAAGCTGCAAGCAGCATTTATCGGGGTTCAAGCAGTTAAGGCCTTTAAGACCTTTAAGCACAAAAGCATCAAAAGACATCAAGTTTTATTTAGCAAGCATTTAAACACTGACATCATAGATGGAAAAGACCATGTTCTAGCATGATTTACCATGATATACCACATTCTGGAATGATTTACCATAATTTATCATGATTTACCATGGTTTACCATGATTTACCCTGTTCTAGCATAGTTTACCATGATTTTATCTTAGTTTACCTTGATTTACCATGTTTCTAGCGTGATTTACCATGATTTACCACATTACTAGCAATTATGTGAAGTGTCAGTGCAAATGAAGTGATAAACACTGACAAAATATGAATGTGTTATAATAGTTAGTTATATAAGTGATTTTTAGAGTCTAAATATTAATGTGAGCACATGTGAAAAGAACATGTGAAAAGACTTCATTAATAAGTAGAATGGCCAGCAGAGGGCACTAGAAGACCACTTATTGGCTCACTTTCACTTTAAACTTCATGATTTTCACCAGTTTTCTGCACTAAATTTTTCCATGTTAACTCCATAATGCATGCTCTCACACACACACACACACACACACACACAAATATGTTTTTTGGATATGTTATTGAGAAAATATATTTAATTGTCTATAGGCATTTCTTTGTGATCTAATAATGTAAAACTATGTTACCAGTATAGGGCTGTAACGATTCCTCGATTATAGTCAAGTACTTGATTTAAAAAAATCCTTGATTGCAATTTACCAAAAAGTAATGGGCAAAATACCGAAAGTGGTGCGTTCCACAGACGAGAATCCAACAACCGCAGAATTACACAGTTTTCTAAGACAACGCGATATATTTAAAGAGCATCTTGCATGTAAAAAAAAAATCTAAATGAATATATAACCGTGTATGAAAATACCATATGAAAAGATAATGCAGGATTTCAAATGTTTTAAAATGACATAAGGAGACCAATTTAGTAGATAAAGTGAGCGTTTCTTTGACTGCTCGTACAAACCGCTTTTTTTCAACATCGCGTCATTTTACGTCACACGAGGGAGATGTGTGCTGTGCTCTGCCGCAGCTCAGTGCAGAGTAGGTTGGTATTCAGTAAGAGCGGTCGTGAGTCAGTGTGTTTTCAGTAGTTTTTGTATTTCAATTTATCATCGTCATGGTAAATTTTTGTGTTTGTGGAGCTTGCAAAAACTCCAGCCTATCAGGACATCGAGTCCACCAGTTTCCTAACAAGAAAAAGGCCGGTGCTATCTTTCGTGCCTGGGTGCGGTTTGTGCAGGTGAAGAGACGGGATTTCTCTTCCGCGTCGGCTTCGGAAAACGCGGTCGTGTGTAGCGTTCACTTCAGATCGGAGGATTATCGTCCCGGCGATATGATGGAGCTCAACATGGGATACCGAAGTAAGAACCGGGTGAGACTCAGAGCTGGTGCGGTGCGGTTCCTTCAGTGCACGCATCTTCGGGTTCTCCCGCTGGATGTAGGCGTGAGCACAACATCAACTGGCAAACGCAATGTAAGCGGAACGAAACTGAGCTACTCGTTATTGTGTTTGTGTGGACTGTTTATCAGTTTGGACCAGTGCAGCGTGAGCCTGATCAAGCAACACTGTAACTGCGAGATCCAGTAAATAAAGCATTTGAATTCGCCACTGAAGTAATAACATCGCTGCGAGATCTAGTGAGAAATATTCACATTTCTCCGTTATTAACGGATCAAACAGCGCTGACGTGGAAACCAGGAATAAACATTGTGCAATGAATGAACGAACTATCCAGTGTCCACAGATCAGCAACATTCACCATGGCTTTACTGTAGTAACACTAACTGCAACCATGGAAGTTTGGCATTTTCCACAAAGGCCCAGTATGCATCCACCTCCCTGCAACACTGACTTTCCTCAGCTGTAAATATTGCCTCGCATTTCCCACACAAGCACCTATGGAACAAAAAAATGTATCAGGAATAAATATCTCTCTGTCTCTCGATGAGAAACCGCTAAGTTATATCACGTAACGTTAGTCTGGGCGGATATTAATGAGCATGACAAACGCCTGATCAAAGCTTAGTTTCTGTTATTGTAAGTTCCAATATGTTCTGTCTAACATTAATCCTGGCCTGTCCCTGCTCTCTTGGCAGCCTAGCAGGCTCATAATTGTATGGCTGTGGTCCGTCAACAATTTCCTCAGCGTCCGAAATGTCATTGCAATCCATTTTTCCCTGTTGTTTGAATCGACCGCTCTCCCTCGTGCTACGTCACGCCCGTCACGCCCATTTTCAGATGCGGAAGTAAAATTTTCTCACAAAAACGACTCCAGAAGCCACTGTAGCGTATTTCTAATTTTTTTTTTAAAGAAAATCTAGTTCCTACATTATTTTTCTATACATTGACTTGTTGGGTCTTCTAACCTGCAAGATGCTCTTTAAAAACATTTACAGTCATAAATATAGCATAGTGCTGTTGTGAAATCATAAAGGTTGTGATTCAGTTAAATAAATATATCCTCTGTTTTTTTGTTTGTTTGTTTGTTTTCACAGAGAAGACGCTTCAATTACATGAGTGCAGATTACATGTTAAAATTACCTCAGCTCCGGCCACAGTAAACGCTGCTCCAAGCAAACTCAGTCTCTGCAGTGCTGTTTGTTTACGTTTCCAATAACGTGCATTTGGGAACGCAAGTCGGACGCAGTTTGTGTTTCATAGTTGCACTGTTATCATTTATATTTGTTGAGCGCGTCTGGGTTTCTCAAACTGCTGTTCATCGCGATTTCAAAATAAAAGTTTAAACATAGCGATTTCAAAATAAAAGTTTAAACTCTCGCTCTGAGTTTGCATACTTTGATGTGCACATGTTCTTGTTCAAGAAATTACAGTGGCTGTAGCATTTCTATCGTACAGAAGTGGTCAAATATGAAAGGTTAAGTTGACATTTGAATTAATTGTTTGGACAATATTAAACAAGGATTTGATAATGCCTTAGTGTAACCAGGCCGCTGGCGCCCTCTGCAGGCATTTGCTATTTATGTACATAAGTTATGTTTATATTAGTTTATATAATTTATTTTACATGGGTATATTTTAACAGTGTTGTTCATTAAAACCAATATAATTACTTACTTTGATACTTTACTTGAACCAATTATTGTTGCTTGTTATTATATATTTGTATTTTAAGTCATTTTAAAGGCTGTTGTTAACTTGAGTCTATTTTTTACCACAATTTTTTTTATCCGATTACTTGAATAGAATACTCGATTACTAAAATAATCGATAGCTACAGCCCTATCATAATAAAAAAGATTGCTTTTTAAAGAAGCATTTTTAATGCATTTGTTTCCCAATACTGAAAGCTAATGAAAAGATCATATCCTCCTGGGACCCAGAAAAAAAAAGTTTTTTGAATTTAGTTGTTTTCCATGTCATCACACTGTTTAGAGCACAATAAACAAATGGTAAAAAAACATTTTTGCAAAATAATATTTTATTCATAAGTTATGCTATGTCCTCTGTATGTTAATTTCGTTTTTCACTTATATCTCGGTAACCAGAACGCGAAAAATTCTGAAACTCAGAGCATAGATCGTGCTTGAGGAGCCCTGTTGAATGAGACCATCACAGTGTTTTTGGGCGATTGGGTCCGGGAGCTATGACCATTCAAAGGCATGTCTTTTGGAGCATTTTTCTCTGGAATGCCGAGGGCAAATTACACCACATTTGAATCGAAGCTAGCCAAGGATGGGCCCTTTCCAATGAGCCCTCACACAAGGTTCGGGGTGATCTGGTTCGGGAGTTACGGCCGTTCAAAGTCGGGGGTCCCGCGGACTAGCGTTCCGTGGGGGGGCGCTCCCCGAGGCCCACGACGCTACGTTTCGATCAAGAGCCCGGAGAGGTCCTTACCATCAAAATTTGAGCGCGCGGCGACTTTCCGTTTTCGAGTTATGAGTGAATTTGAACTGGGGGGGCGTGGCCTAAATGGCGGACAAGGTTTTACTTTCGTTTTCTAAATGTAAAACAATTGTCAATAGTAACACTCCAATAGATGCATTTTGACAAAATGTGATTGTAAATGTTAAAATAATGATTTTATAAAGTCTAAATATGAATTATATAACAATATTAGGGAGTAGTATGATGAAATGACAGCAGGGGGCAGTACAATACCACTTATTGGCTTAATATGCCATGTTATATCATTTTGACCTTTTTAACTGTTATAGAGGCAATTTTTGTGTGATCTGTCTGAAATTTTTCATGCTTGTTAAGAGTAACATGTTCTGACTAGATCTGAAAGATATTTAAAAGATATAGGCTTTTGGGGACACTTGGTCAAGGCTACATATTGAAGTGACCCTATTATAGCCATCCAAATGAAGAAGTTATACTTTTTCTGATAATTATTGATCTAGAGAGTCCAGAGAATTGTACTGCACTAGATTTGAAGATTATGATTTGAAAATTATAAGATCAGAGATGGAAAAGACCATTTACAGCCAATACAGGCAGTTTACCATAGGAAATATATGGCTTTAAAGCCTTTTAACAGATATAGTGCCACCTTTGGTCCGATTTCCATAAAATTTTGCATGCTTGTTAATGATGATAAGTCACATATGCTCACCAATTTTTGTGAAGTTCTGAGTTTTCATTTAGGATTTATAGGGTTTTTAGTGTATTTTGCCACGCCCATTTTATAAATGACCCTATTACAGCCATCCAAATGCAAAAGTTCAACTTTTTTTCGATAATTATTGATCTAGAGAGTCCAGAGAATTGTCCTAGACTGGTCTGGTTCCGATCGGGCGAAAAACCTAGGACTAGTTCGCAAAAGTAGGTTTTTAACATATTCGCGAATAATTAATGAACGGTTTGATTGACAGCAATGGTTCTTGAGGCAAAGTTGTTCAGCATGAGGAGATCTATCAAATGATATGCATATTGTGTGGATATTTGTAACACCACGTGATTACAGAGCCATAAAACTCGTTAGCGCCAACTAGTGGCCGATTTCTTTCAAAATTCTTACAGACCTCTAGGGCCATGAGTCGAACATGCCCATCGAGTTTCGTTCCGATCGACCTCCGATAACCTTGTCTTATAGGTGCTCAAACTTCATTGGCCGATGGCGGCCATGTTTTTTGAGATACGCCAATGTCCTCATAGATATACATGGCACCTTGGACCAAGACACTGCATACCAATTTTCAAGTCAATTGGACTAACGGTCAGGTGGTTATAGCCCTTTTCACGTTTTTTTCATGTTATAGCGCCACCTTGTGTTCAATCGTCGCGATTTTTTTACTGTGACCCCAGATTGAACTCATACACATGTGTACCAAGTTTGGTGAAGATACCTCATTTACTTCTGGAGTTATAGCCATTTTAGTAAAATAGGCCCCTCCCACAATGTACGTTTTGGCGTCCCTTAGCGACCGTGAATCGAAATTTCAACTTTTTTTTGATAATTATTGATATTCAGACTCCAGAGAACATTTCTGCACTGGTTTGGTTCCGATCGGGCGAAAAACCTAGGACTAGTTCGCAAAAGTAGTTTTTTAACAAAATTCAAAATGGCGGAAAAATTTGCATACCGGAAATGAAATCGGAGATATACGTTTTGTTCAACAGGTTTCCAGCTTTCCAATGATATAAGACACTTGAGTCTACGACATACGGTCTAGGAGTTATGATCAGTTTCGCGCTTTTGGTTGCTATAGCGCCACCTATGGGCCAATCGGGGTCATACTCTCTGAATCTTTCCTCGATTTTTGTACTACCATCTGGCAAAGTTTCAAGGTTCCAGCTCTTACGGTTTTGGCTGCACGATGCGTTTTACGGCAGAATAATAATAATAATAATAATAATTAAAGCTGCAAGCAGCATTTATCGGGGTTCAAGCAGTTAAGGCCTTTAAGGCATTTAAGCACAAAAGTATCAAAAGTTATTAAGATTTATTTAATAAGCATGTAACCACTGACATAATAGATGGAAAAGACCATTTACAGCCAATACAGGCAATTTACCATGTGATATATATGGTTTTAAAGCTTTTTAACAGTTATAGCGCCACCTATGGTCCGATCTCCATAGAATTGTTTACTGTGACCTCAAATTGAACCCATACACATGTGTACTGAGTTTGGTGAAGATATCTCATTTACTTCTTGAGTTATAGCCATTTTAGTAAAATAGGCTCCTCCCACAACAATTTAGCATATTCTAGTATTATTTACTATGATTCTAGCATGATTTGCCATATTCTAGCATAATTTACCATGATATACTACATTCTAGTATGATTTACCATTGTTTACTGTGATTCTAGCATGGATTACCATAGTTTATCATGATTTATCATAGTTTACCATGATTCATCATAGTTTACCATGATTTACCCTGTTCTAGCATAGTTTACCATGATTTACCATGTTCTAGCATGATTTACCATGATTTACCACATTCTAACATGATTTACCATAGTTTATTATGATTTATCATGGCTTACCATGATTTACCCTGTTCTAGCATAGTTTACCATGATTTACCATGTTCTAGCATGATGTACCATGATATACCATGTTCTAGAATGATGTACCAGGATTGTAGTATGATTTACCTTGATACACCACATTCTAGTATTATTTATTATGATTTACCATGTTTTTAGTGTGATTTACCATGATTTACCACATTGCTAGCAATTATGTGAAGTATCAGTAAAAATGAAGTGATAAACTCTGACAAAATATGATTGTGCTACAATAGTAATTGTTATATAAGTGATTTTTTAGTGTTTTATTGTTATATAAGTGATTTTTAGTGTCTAATGAATGCAAAAGCATATGTGAGTAGACTTCATTAATAAGTAGAATGGCCAGCAGAGGGCAGTAGAAGACCACATATTGGCTCACTTTCACTTTAAACTTCTTGATTTTCACCATTTTTCTGCACTAAAGCAAACCAGTTTTTCCATTTTAACTCCATAATGCATGTTTACACACACACACACACACATGCACACACACACACACACACACACACACACACACACACACACACACACACACACACACACACACACATGTACACACACACACACACACACACACACACACACACACACACACACACACACACACACACACACAAAGACAAATGTTGTTGTTGTTTTTTCAATGCTATTGGGATATGTCATTATGAAAATATATTTGAATGGTCTATAAACATTTCACAAAGTCTTTGCAAGCTATTAATCAGATGATTCAGAATTTATTCAGAAACCTAAGACTACACACACACATTATGTTGTAGATGCAGACATTTGAAATGTATGATGTGATCAAACTGTCAATACTAATACTTTAACAGATGGATTTTGACTAAATGTAATTGTAAATGTTAAAATAGTGATTTTATAAAGTCTAAATATAAATTATAGAACAATATGACAAAATGACTATTTTGAACAGCAGGGGGCAGTAAAATACCACTTATTGGCTTAACATGCCATTATAATCATATCATTTTCACCTTTTTAACTGTTATAGAGGCAAATTTTGTCTGATCTGTCTGAAAATTTTCATGCATGTTCAGAGTGATATTTCACATGTTCTGACTTGTTTTTAAGAAGGTCTGAGTCATTCATTAAAGAGATATAGGCTTTCGGGGACACTTGGTAAAGGCTACATTTTGAAGTGAACCTATTATAGCTATCCAAATGAAGTAGTTCAACTTTTTCTGACAATTATTGATCTAGTGAGTCCAGAGAATTGTATTGCACTAGTTTTGAACATTATGATATGAAAATTATATGATCAGAGATGGAAAAGACCATTTACAGCCAATACAGGCAACATACCATAGGAAATATATGGTTTTAAAGCTTTTTAACAGTTATAGCGCCACCTATTGTCCGATCTCCATAAAATTTTGCATGCTTGTTAATGATGTTATGACACATAGGCTGACCAATTTTTGTGAAGTTCTGAGTTTTCATTTAGGATTTATAGGCTTTTGAGTGTATTTTGACACGCCCATTTTATAAATGACCCTATTACAGCCATACAAATGCAAAAGTTCAACTTTTTTTTGATAATTATTGATCTAGAGAGTCCAGAGAATTGTCCTAGACTGGTCTGGTTCCGATCGGGCGAAAAACCTAGGACTAGTTCGCAAAAGTAGGTTTTAGACATATTCGTGAATATTTAATGAACGGTTTGATTGACCGCAATGGTTCTTGAGGCAAAGTTGTTCAGCATGAGCAGATCTATCAAATGATATGCATATTGTGTGGATGAGTGTAACACCACGTGATTACAGAGCCATAAAACTCGTTAGCGCCAACTAGTGGCCGATTTTTTTCAAAATTCTTACAGACCTTTAGGGCCATGAGACAAACATGCCCATCGAGTTTCGTTCCGATCGGCCTCCGTTAACCTTGTCTAATAGGTGCTCAAACTTCATTGGCCGATGGCGGCCATGTTTTTTGAGATACGCCAATGTCCTCATAGACATACATGGCACCTTAGACCAAGACACTGCATACCAATTTTCAAGTCAATCGGACTAACGGTCAGGTGGTTATAGCCTGTTTTATGTTTTTTTCATGTTATAGCGCCACCAAGTGGCCAATCACCGCAATTTTTTTACTGTGACCTCAAATTGACCTCTTACATATGTGTACCAAGTTTGGTGAAGATACCTCATTTACTTCTGGAGTTATAGCCATTTTAGTAAAATAGGCCCCTCCCACAATGTACATTTTAGCGTCCCTTAGCGTCCGTGAATCGAAATTTCAACTTTTTTTCGATAATTATTGATATTCAGACTCTAGAGAACATTTCTGCACTGGTTTGGTTCCGATCGGGCGAAAAACCACGGACTAGTTCGCAAAAGTAGGTTTTGGACAAAATTCAAAATGGCGGAAAAATTTGCATACCGGAAATGAAATCGGAGATATACATTTTATTCTCCAGGCATCCAGCTTTCCAATGATATAAGACACTTGAGGCTACGACATACGGTCTAGGAGTTATGACCAGTTTCGCGCTTTTGGTTGCTATAGCGCCACCTATGGGCCAATCGAGGTCATAATTTGATAACCTCTCCTCGATTTTTGTACTACCATATGGCCAAGTTTCAAGGTTCCAGCTGTTACGGTTTGGGCTGCACGATGCGTTTTACGGCAGAATAATAATAATAATAATAATAAAAATCAGTACAATTACAATAGGGTTTCAGCACTTCGTGCTTGAACCCCTAATTAAAGCTGCAAGCAGCATTTATCGGGGTTCAAGCAATTAAGGCCTTTAAGGCCTCAAAGCACACAAGCATAAAAAGTTATTAAGTTTTATTTAGCAAGCATTTAACCACTGACATCATAGATGGAAAAGATCATGTTCTAGCATAATTTACCATGATATACCACATTCTAAAATTATTTACCATAGTTCATCATGATTTATCATGGTTTACCATGATTTACCCTGTTCTAGCATAGTTTACCATGATTTACCATGTTCTAGCATGATAAACCACGTTCTAGAAAGATTTAACAGGATTCTTACTGATTTACCTTAATACACCACATTCTACTATTATTTACTATGACTTACCATGTTTCTAGCGTGATTTACCATGATTTACCACATTACTAGCAATTATGTGAAGTGTCAGTGCAAATGAAGTGATAAACACTGACAAAATATGATTGTGTTATAATAGTTATTGTTATACAAGTGATTTTTTTAGTGTCTACCCTAAATATGAATTAATCCAAAAGCACATGTGAAAAGACTTCATTAATAAGTAGAATGGCCAGCAGAAGCCAGTAGAAGACCACTTATTGGCTCACTTTCACTTTAAACTTAATGATTTGCACCAGTTTTCTGCACTAAATCAAACCAGTTTTTCCATGTCAACTCAATAATGCATGCTCACACACACACACACACACACACACGCACACACACGCACACGCACACACACACACGTTTTTTGGATATGCTATTGAGAAAATATATTTATTTGTCTATAGGCATTTCTTTGTGATCTAATAATATAAAACTATGTTACCAGTATAGGGCTGTAACGATTCCTCAATTATAGTCAAGTACTCGATTTAAAAAAATCCTTGATTGCAATTTACCCCTAGAATAATTGGCAAAATACCAAAAGTGGTGCATTCCACAGACGAGAATCAAACAACCGCAGAATTACAGTTTTCTAGGACAACGCGATATTTAAAACCATTTACAGTCATAGTATAGCATAGTGCCATTGTGAAATCACAAAGTCTGTGATTCAGTTAAATAAATATATCCTCTGTTTTTTGCTTGTTTGTTTTTTTTTTCACACAGAAGACACATGGGTGCAGATTAGCCTACATGTTAAAATTACCTCAGCTCCATCCACAGTAAACGCTGCTCCAAGCAAACTCAGTCTCTGCAGTGCTGTTTGTTTAGGTTTCCAATAACGTGCAAATATGGGAACGCAAGTCGGACGCAATTTGTGTTTCATAGTTGCACTGTTATCATTTGTGGAGCACATCTGGGTTTCTCAAACTGCTGTCCATCGCGATTTCAAAATAAAAGTTTAAACTCTTGCTCTGAATTTGCATGTTTTGATGTGCACATGTTCTCGTTCAAGAAATTACAGTGACTGTAGCATTTCTATCGTACAGAAGTGGTCAAATATTAAAGTTTAAGTTGACATTTGAATTAGTTGTTTGGACAATATTAAACAAGGATTTGATAATGCCAGGCTTAGTGTAACAACAACCAGGCAGCTGGCGCCCTCTGCAGGCAATTGTTATTTATGTACATAAGTTATGTTTATATTAGTTTATATAATTTATTTTACATGGGTATATTTTAACAGTGTTCTTCAATAAAACCAATATAATTACTTACTTTGATACTTTACTTGAACCAATTATTGTTGCTTGTTATTATATATTTCTATTTTAAGTCATTTTAAAGGCTGTTGTTAACTTGAATCTATTTTTTACCACAATTTTTTTATCCGATTACTTGAATAGAATACTAAAATACTAAATACTAAAATACTAAAATAATCGATAGCTACAGCCCTATCATAATAAAAAAGATTGCTTTTTAAAGCATTTGTTTGTTTCCCAATACTGAAAGCTAATGAAAAGGTAATGTGCAATCCTGCTGCTCCCTCGAGTGGACAAAAGTGGTATTAAAGCTTGCATTTTACAATTGAAGTGATTTAATGAATTAATGAATGGGAATTTATATCTCGGGAACCAGAAGGCGAAAAAGCATATATAGTGCTTGAGGAGCCCTGTTAAATGAGACCATCAATGTGTTTTTGGGCGATTGATGCTGGAAGTTATGACTGTTCAAATGCAAATATTTGGGGGCTGTTATCTCTGGAATGCGCAGGACAAATTACACCACATTTGAATCGAAGCTAGCCAAGGATGGGCCCTTTCCAACGAGCTCTCACACAAGGTCCGGGGTGGTCTGGATCGGGAGTTACGGCCGTTCAAAATTGGGGGTCCCGCGGACTAGATCCGCGCGGGGGGCGCGCTCCCGAGGCCCGCGACGACACGTTTCGATCAAGAGCCTGGAGAAGACCTTACCATCAAAATTTGAGCGCGAAACGACTTCCCGTTTTCGAGTTATGAGTGAATTTGTATTTGGGGGCGTGGCTTAAATGCCCGTTTTACTTTCGTTTCATTTCATTAATTTACTTTAGTCCATTTCCATATCTCAGTGTGACACAATTGTCAAGTAATACTCCAATAGAGAATAGATACAAAATATGATTTA
The DNA here is from genome assembly GCF_949319135.1 of Squalius cephalus. Lineage (NCBI taxonomy): Eukaryota > Metazoa > Chordata > Actinopteri > Cypriniformes > Leuciscidae > Squalius > Squalius cephalus. The sequence goes on along the minus strand of NC_137127.1, from coordinate 31,872,091 downwards.
AAATGTTAAAATAATGATTTTATAAAGTCTAAATATGAATTATATGACAATATTAGGGAGCAGTATGATGAAATGGCAGCAGGGGGCAGTAAAATACCACTTATTGGCTTAATGACATGTTATATAATTTTTACCTTTTTAACTGTTATAGAGGCAAATTTTGTCTGATCTGTCTGAAATTTTTCATGCTTATTAAGAGTCATGAACATTATTATATGAGAATTATATGAACATAGATAGGAATAGGAATTTTTCCTAGGAAAAGACCATTCACAGCCAATACAGGCAATTTACCATAGGAAATATATGGTTTTAAAGCGTTTTAACAGTTATAGCGCCACCTTTGGTCCGATCTCCATACAAATTTCCAGGCTTCTTTAGCATGTTATGACAAATATGCGCATCAATTTTTGTGAAGTTCTGTGTTTTCGTTTAGGATTTATAGGCTTTTGAGTGCATTTTGCCACGCCTATTTTCTTTATGACCCAATATACCCCTGCGAAAAATGCAAAAGTTCGACTTTTTTTTTGATAATTATTTATCTAGAGAGTCCATAGAATTGTCTTAGACTCGTTTGGTTCCGATCGGGCGAAAAACCAGGGACTAGTTCGCAAAAGTAGGTTTTTAACATAATTACGAATATTTAATGAACGGTTTGATTGACAGCAATGGTTCTTGAGGCAAAGTTGTTCTCCATGAGAAGGTCTATCAAATGATATGCATATTGTGTGGATATTTGTAACACCACGTGATTACGGAGCTGTAAAACTCGTCAGCGCCAACTAGTGGCCGATTTCTTTCAAAATTCTTACAGACCTCTAGGGCCATGAGTCAAACATGCCTACCGAGTTTTGTTCCGATCAGCCTCCGTTAACCTTGTCTAATAGGTGCTCAAATTTCATTGGCCGATGGCGGCCATGTTTTTTGAGATACGCCAATGTCCTCATAGACATACAAGGCACCTTGGACCAAGACACTGCATACCAATTTTCAAGTCAATCAGACTAACGGTCAGGTCGTCATAGCCCTTTTCATGTTTTTTTCATGTTATAGCGCCACCTAGAGATTAATCGTCGCGATTTTTTTACTGTGACCCAAGATTGAACTCCTACACATGTGGACCGAGTTTGGTGAAGATACCTCATTTACATCTTGAGTTATAGCCCTTTTAGTAAAATAGGCTCCTCCCACAACATTAGTTTTGCGCCCCCTAGCGACTGTGAATCGAAATTTCAACTTTTTTTCAATAATTATTGATATTCAGACTCCAGAGAACATTTCTGCACTGGTTTGGTTCCGATCGGACGAAAAACCTAGGACTAGTTCGCAAAAGTAGGTTTTTGACAAAATTCAAAATGGCGGAAAAATTTGCATACCGGAAATGAAATCGGAGATATACGTTTTGTTCTTCAGGGTTCCAGCTTTCCAATGATATAAGACACTTGAGTCTACGACATATGGTCTAGGAGTTATGAGCAGTTTCGCGCTTTTGGTCGCTATAGCGCCACCTATGGGCCAATCGGAGTCATACTCTCTGAACCTCTCCTCGATTTTTGTACTACCATTTGGCAAAGTTTCAAGTCTCCAGCACTTACGGTTTAGGCTGCACGATGCGTTTTACGGCAGAAGAAAAATAATAAAAATCAGCACAATTACAATAGGGTTTCAGCACTTCGTGCTTGAACCCCTAAAAATCAGTACAATTACAATAGGGTTTCAGCACTTCGTGCTTGAACCCCTAAAAATCAGTACAATTACAATAGGGTTTCAGCACTTCGTGCTTGAACCCCTAATTAAAGCTGCAAGCAGCATTTATCGGGGTTCAAGCATTTAAGGCCTTTAAGGCATTTAAGCATTCAAGACATTAAGATTTATTTAGAAAGCTTTTAACCACTGAAATAATAGATTGAAAAGTCCATTTACAGCCAATACAGGCAATTTACCATTGCTTTTTAACAGTTATAGCGCCAACTATCATCCGATCTACATACAATTTTGCATGCTTATTTAGAATGTTATGGCACATATGCTCACCAATTTTCGTGATGTTCTGAGTTTTTGTTTAGGATTTATAGGCTTTTGTTTGCATTTTGCCACGCCCATTTTCTTTATGACCCAATTATACCCATGCGAAAAATGCAAAAGTTCAACTTTTTTTGATAATTATTGATCTAAAGAGTCCAGAGAATTGTCCTAGACTCGTTTGGTTCCGATCGGGCAAAAAACCAGGGACTAGTTCGCAAAAGTAGGTTTTTAACATATTCGTGAATAATTAATAAACTGTTTGATTGACAGCAATGGTTCTAGAGGCAAAGTTGTTCAGCATGAGCAGGTCTATCAAATGATATGCATTTTGTGATGATAAGTGTAACACCACGTGATTACAGAGCCATAAAACTCGTTAGCGCCAACTAGTGGCCGATTTCTTTCAAAATTGTTACAGACCTCTAGGGCCATGAGTCGAACATGCCCACCGAGTTTTGTTCCGATCGGCCTCCGTTAACCTTGTCTAATAGGTGCTCAAACTTCATTGGCCGATGGCGGCCATGTTTTTTGAGATACACCAATGTCCTCATAGATATACATGACAGCTTGGACCAAGACACTGCATACCAATTTTCAAGTCAATCGGACTAACGGTCAGGTGGTTACAGCCTGATTTATGTTTTTTTCATGTTATAGCGCCACCATGTGGCCAATCGCCGCAATCTTTTTACTATGACCTCAGATTGACCTCTTACACAGGTGTACCGAGTTTGGTGAATATACCTCATTTACTTCTGGAGTTATAGCCATTTTAGTAAAATAGGCTCCGCCTTCTTCAAACATTTTGGCGCCCCTTAGCAACCGTCAATCGAAATTTCAACTTTTTTTCGATAATTATTGATATTCTGACTCCAGAGAACATTTCTGCACTGGATTGGTTCCGATCGGACACAAAACCAGGGACTAGTTCGCAAAAGTAGGTTTTGGACATAATTCAAAATGGCGGAAAATTTGCATACCGGAAATGAAATCCTTGAGGCCTTTTTTGTTCGGCTTGACCCAAGGATTCCAATGATATAAGACACTTGAGTCTGTGACAAACGGTTAATGAGATTTAAGCAAAAATATGATTTTTTTTTGTTTTTTGCACTGTAGCGCCACCTATGGGCCAATCGGGGTCATATTTTGATAACCTCTCCTCGATTTTTGTACTACCATCTGGCAAAGTTTCAAGTCTCTAGCACTTACGGTTTGGGCTGCACGATGCGTTTTACGGCAGAAGAAAAATAATAATAATAAAAATCAGTACAATTACAATAGGGTTTCAGCACTTCGTGCTTGAACCCCTAATAAAAATCAGTACAATTACAATAGGGTTTCAGCACTTCGTGCTTGAACCCCTAATAATAAAAATCAGTACAATTACAATAGGGTTTCAGCACTTCGTGCTTGAACCCCTAAAAATCAGTACAATTACAATAGGGTTTCAGCACTTCGTGCTTGAACCCCTAAAAATCAGCACAATTACAATAGGGTTTCAGCACTTCGTGCTTGAACCCCTAAAAATCAGCACAATTACAATAGGGTTTCAGCACTTCGTGCTTGAACCCCTAATAAAAATCAGTACAATTACAATAGGGTTTCAGCACTTCGTGCTTGAACCCCTAATAATAAAAATCAGTACAATTACAATAGGGTTTCAGCACTTCGTGCTTGAACCCCTAATAATAAAAATCAGTACAATTACAATAGGGTTTCAGCACTTCGTGCTTGAACCCCTAATTAAAGCTGCAAGCAGCATTTATCGGGGTTCAAGCAGTTAAGGCCGTTAAGGACTTTAAGCACAAAAGCATCAAAAGTTATAAAGTTTTATTTAGCAAGCATGTAACCACTGACATCATAGATGGAAAAGACCATGTTCTATCATCATTTACCATGATATACCACATTCTAGCATGATTTACCATAGTTTATCATGATTTACCATAGTTTACTATGATTTACCTTGTTCTAGCATAGTTTACCATGAATTTATCTCAGTTTACCTTGATTTACCATGTTCTAGCATGATTTACCATGATATACCACATTCTAGCATGATTTACCATAGTTTATCTTGATTTACCATGGTTTACCATGATTTACCCTGTTCTAGCATAGTTTACCATGAATTTATCTTAGTTTACCTTGATTTACCATGTTCTAGCATGATTTACCATGATATACCACATTCTAGCATGATTTACCATTGTTTATCATGATTTACCATGGTTTACCATGATTTACCCTGTTCTAGCATAGCTTACCATGAATATATCTTAGTTTACTTTGATTCACCATGTTCTAGCATGATTTTACCATGATTTACCCTGTTCTAGCATGATTTACCATGATATACCACGTTGTAGAATGATTTACCAGGATTCTAGCATGATTTACCTTGATACACCACATATTAGTATTATTTACTATGATTTACCATGTTTCTAGCGTGATTTACCATGATTTACCACATTAATAGCAATTATGTGAAGTGTCAGTGCAAATGAAGTGATAAACACTGACAAAATATGATTTTGTTATAATAGTTATTGTTATATAAGTGATTTTTTAAGTGTCTAAATATGAATGATACAAAATCACATGTAAAAAGACTTCATTGATAAGTAGAATGGCCAGCAGAGGGCAGTAGAAGACCACTTATTGGCTCAGTTTCACTTTAAATTTCATTATTTTCACCAGTTTTCTGCACTAAAGCAAACCAGTTTTTCCATGTTAACTTAAAGGTCCCGTTCTACGTGATCCCATGTTTCAAACTTTAGTTAGTGTGTAATGTTGTTGTTAGAGTATAAATAATATCTGTAAAATTATAAAGCTCAAAGTTCAATGCCAAGCGAGATATTTTATTTAACAGAAGTTGACTACAACGAACGGCTCGATTGGACTACACCCCTCTACTTCCTTCTTTAGTGATGTCACTAGAACCGTAACCTCCGCCCACAGGAACACAGGCGTATTGATGGCGAAATGTCAACAGACGTGGTTGATGTTTATCTATAATCGGATACCGCAAAAGTTTAATTCGAAGTTGTTAGTTTGCTCTGTCCATTTCACCACGGACTGTTTTTCTAACCTGGGATAATATCAAGCAGGCTTCTCTCAGCGTTTCATACTGACGAAGGGGGCAATTTCAACTATATTCCAGCAAGCGGTAAGTAGTGATTTACTATGGAAGTAGCGATCAACTTCACATCGTTTCTCTTAGTAGGATGAAAATAATCTTACTTAAACTGTGATTAATATACAGAAAGCGATCAAAGAACAATCCCTTTCCAATCGCCCAAGCTGTCAATAACACAGCGCAAGTTTATCTGGACACTTGCCAAAACTCGTTATGAAATCAATGACGCTGTTACACTGCACAACGAATCTTTTACTGTATTTATATAACTCATGTTTGCATTGGTGAAATCATTAGTGAGAGTGCAGAAACTGCGTTGCAATGATAAGATCTTTCACGCGATCAACAGGCTGTCATCTGCTCAATGCTCATCATCACTGCAACCTTTTATGTGATGGGAATAGATCTAAATACTTAAAAAACTTCTCACGATTTGTTAATCCAGATAGCTGTAATAGTAAAAAAGTATAATAGCTGTAATAGTAAAAGTTTTCCAGATAGTTCCACATGTAATGCCAGATATTTCATATGCAAGCATGTCAGCCAATCACAGCCGAGGGCGTTTACACTGAAGTCTCACAGCAGACACGCCCCTTCAAACAGAGTGTTCAAACCAGGGAATGAAATCAGGCTAGGAAATATGCCTTTTATTTCTAAATTATAACAATTTTTGATCTAAAAAACATACTAACATTATAAGGGCACCCCTGGAAACATTATAAAATAAAAAAAATAATCCATGGAATGGGACCTTTAATAATGCATGCTTACACACACACACACACACACACACACACACACACACACAAAGACAAATGTTGTTGTTGTTATTTTTTCAATGCTATTGGGATATGTCATTATGAAAATATATTTGAATGGTCTATAAACATTTCACAAAGTTCTCCTAACCAACTTACAGCTTGACAGCAGTTCATTTTTACATTCAAAATGCACTGAAACTTCATTCATGTCTCCGATCAACTTATTCTTCCAGAACACTAGAAAAGGTTTCACCCATACACTTAGTGAAACACTTTGTCACTCATAAAATAAAAAATCCAAACAACAGGAGCATTACACAATGCTGTCTTTTGTAAAATGCTTTCAAGAATGACACTATCTACTGTTTACAATTCACTGCAGTTGAACCCAGTCATCATCTATGATAATATCATTGAGCAGGTGGATATAAGTATCTGTGTGGTCATTGATCGTTCATTTACTTGGAAAGCCCACATTGATGATCTTCAAAATTCCGGCAACTATTGTATTTTTTTAAGAAATGTGGGCTTTCCAAGAACTGAGTGAAGAGTTTTGAAAATGTACCTAAATATTGAGAAATGTGTCCTAGCGATTGTAAAAACCTGTAATTTAATTTAATTTGGCAGGGTAAATCCCAGCGTTTTCTCTAGTTTATTTGAGAAGTTGCACATATATTGGTAACAGTACTGTGAGGGTTGTTGGCCTGTTTTCTCACCTGAGAAAAACACTGGCCTTTCAGGCCTTCCTGAATTGATATGTAAATTGCATGTTGGGGGGAAGTGCAACAATTCAATACACACACACTAGAGTCTACATACACATGAAAAATACCTATTTTAGAATATCAAGGATAGTAATGAGTTATGGTTAAATCATTCAATCATTTATACTACAGTCTTAAATTATATCTTAAATGATATCAGGTTAAAAGACCATGATATCTTACAGTACTGTGAGGGTTGTTGGCCTGTTTTCTCACCTGAGAAAAACACTGGCCTTTCAGGCCTTCCTGCATTGATATGTAAATTGCATGTTAGGGGGAAGTGCAACAACTCAATACTCAATACACACACACTAGAGTCTACATACACATGAAAAATACCTATTTTAGAATATCAAGGATAGTAATGAGTTATGGTTAAATCATTCAATCATTTAAACTACAGTCTTAAATTATATCTTAAATTATATCAGGTTAAAAGACCATGATATCTTCTCCAAACAACTTACAGCTTGACAGCAGTTCATTTCACATTCAAAATGCACTGAAACTTCATTCATGTCTCCGATCAAATCATTATTCCAGAACACTAGAAAAGGTTTTACCCAAAAAAACACAAGTTAAATAAAAAAAAACCACACAAATAACAGGTAGCATTATAACATATTTCTGCTGTTTTCTGTTGTTCAGAATTCACAGTATTTTATGTCACATGGTCATTGGTCAGTAGCCTACAGTACACATTTCCCCCCCAAGTTTCCCCTTTTTACAGATGGTGATGAAACTGCAAGATTAATACCTGTATGTGTTCAGCTACATCTAATTGTTTTGATAGTATTTAGTATTTATTTTTAGATTCTGAATATATTTTAATATGGTATTACTGTAGAAGTGTTGCAAATGTCTGTGTCATTCAATGTTGTATTAATGCATTCAGTGACTACATCTTCCAAACTACATATTTCACTTAGACACAACCACTGCCAAAACTCAGAGCCCATTTTTATACACTCTTTTATACGCTCAAAACTGTTAAATATAATTGAAAGATCTTATTAACATTGAGATCTTTCAATTTAAATGAATTAATTTCTCACTTAAACACAAAGACCAACAGAACTTGATTTACTATACAGGCTTATTTGCACATGCTTACATATTATTTCCAAGACTGTTATTTAATTTAAAAACCTAAGCTAGACTGAAATGTGCAATATTTCTACCGTATACCACATTGATATATATTCTGAATATTCTTTTTTTTTTTTTTTTTTTAACAACAAAAAAAAAAAACAGAAAAATTAAGATGTAACTAAACACCTACACAAGTCTTTCATTTTCATCACCATCTATACAAAAGGAAATCATGTTGTACATTAATGTAAACATAAAGCATTTAGCATAAATTGCATTGAATTCTGAACAGCAGAAAATAGTGCATATTGCTGCCTGTTGTTTGTGTGTTTTTTTGTTTTGTATATTTTATTGTGTTTGTTGGCTGAAACCTTCAGAGTTCTGAAAGAATGACTTAATTTGAAACATAAATGATGTGTTTTGGTAGTTTTAATGCGTTTTGAATGTGAAATTAACTGCAGTGAAGCTGGAAGTTGGTTAAGACAGTGGATTGAAGAGCTTTGAAAAAAGTGATAATTATTGAGAAATACATACATTCTAATTTAATTTAATTAGAATATAACATTCTAATCTTGTCGGATAACAGATTATGATCGGGTTACAAGCATCACCTGTCAGTCAGGGGAAAAATGTAATGATGCCCAGTATCAAGTGTAATTAAAGTCCAAAGGGAAACAATGTTTTTATTTTATTTTTATTACTGCCGATGTCTGAGAGACCACAACCCATAAGATTGGCCTTTCATTACAGAAAAGAGGGTCTCCACTTTGTTGCTAAAGTGAAAAATGTGTACCGTAATTGCTGCTAATGTACAGTATCAAATAATGTTATATCATTTTATAATTGTACTAAAATGTATACCTTTTTAAAAAGAACTGCAACATGTTCAAAATTGAAACCAAAGGAAGAAATATAAGCATTCCCCTGACTTACTGCTGTGGTCGCATTTTATTTATCTAGAGTCTAGATCATGTACAGTTTAACTTTTGTGGTGACCTGCAATTGTTACCTTAAAGAGACATTTCTGCTCTATTCAGTTTTGTCAGTTAGGAAGTCTTTAATTTTAGATAAAAGCAAAGATGATAGAAACTAGATCCAATTACCGAAGATATTTGTTTGTCAAATTGTAAAGGCCCATCTAAAAGCACACCCCATATTCCGCACATGTGTAGATATAAATGCAGATAAGCTCCTCAAATCGATGCTGGGGGTCTTAAAATGATCAGTGGGGCGAAAACTATCACCTCTTTGTCTTCATTTAAAGACAAAACGTTTTGAGCAAGCCAAGATTTAACCTCATCTAAGCATAATGAAAGAGAAATGAATGAGAATTTAACAGTTAAAAAGATAATGCAAGTAATTTTCAAACCAAAGTAATACACTACACAAGTGCGTGAAAATGTAAAATATTGTTAAATACAACTATAACATTGTTTAAAAACAAACCCTATAAACACTAAAAGGGCTGTATTATGCAAGCCAGGCCAGTAGTTCGCCTTGTCAGAAAAAAAAAAAAAAACGGCGAATACTCATGAACATGTGAACACCTGATGATAAGTATGCATGTGAACATGTTATATACTTGTGGATGCCCAGCCTGATCTCATGAAAATGCATCTCTATAGCATGCATTGTTTATCGTGCAATGTTTTACGCGAAATTTTTTTTTTTACATGCATATGATACGCACTTTATTGCATGTAATACACACACACCCTACAACACTAATTCTAACCAAACATATAATACATATTACATATTACACATTACACACCACTACTAAATCTACCCTAAACCCACCCATGCATATCATATGCACACATAAACTCCTTTCCGTGTATAAATTGCACAATAAACACAATGTGTGCTAGAGATGCATTTAGTGTGACCGGGTTGGAATGACGTACCAATTTCACAAATTCCCATTTCTGTTGTTTACGCAGATGGGAAAGGCATCGTTTTCAAAAGCTTGCATTGTCAGGCCCCCAAAATGGCATTTTCGTTGAAATGAACGGCCAAAACGTTTTCTGTTTTCAGTTGAAAATTATGTCATGTAAACAGACCCTAAAGCGTTTATTATTTATTGCACTTTAGTTTTGTTAATTGTTCATTTAAGTTGGCCTATTTATTATACAGTTATACAGTTTTATTCTGGTTTACTGTGTTCACAGAAGCACTGCGGGTGCTTGATGTGACGGTGTGTGAATCCTCATGTTCTGTTGTTTATGCTGCTATTTGCACATGTAAATCTACATGTTTGAGGTATTTGAATCAGTCACAGACTATTATCTATTCTAATTCCATTTAATTCTAATCTAACCTTCAAATCATGTCAGTTAACTGATGATGACTGGTTAACAAGAATCAGCTTTCAGTCAGAAAACAAAATGTTAAATGAACATCCCTACTTCATATATTTCAACTGAACCAACTAAAAATGTTCAGTGCAGCAAGTCTACGTAACATTTTGAGATTGATCTCCAAAATCTTTACAGTGTGTTTGTGATGGCAAGAAATGTACAAAGCAGCCAAACAAGTATCGTTCTATACCATCCAACTGGGGACGCGAAGTTCATTTTAAATTAATGAAATCATTATTCACTGTATAAAGTATGCTTTACACTATACTAAATATAGGTCACCTGAAATCGTTACCTTAAAGAGCTATTTCTGTTTGATTAATCCCATAAACCCTAAAGGGACTGCATAACCAAGCAGAAAGTATCTATGAAGAGAGAAAATAAGCATTAACTAAAAAAAAATGATGTTATGAATGAAAAAAGGCATAATGTACTATATAATATACTACATAATAGTTACATAATGAAGGCAGACTTCACTGCCAGTTCACTTCACTGTTCACATACACACAGCTCCATTGCAGAGTCCCCACTTGTATAGGTAGAGATCGTTCACAAAGTCCTCACTTGGTCAGTGTAGAGCGACATTGGTCTGTTAGTAATATAGACATGTATGTGTGTGTGCAATGGCACATAACAATGGCAAGTAAATTGGTAGGGACTGCATAACCAAGCATACAAAGTATCTATGATATATATATACTTATAGTTACAAAATAAAGACGGACTTAACTGTTTACACACACACAGTTCTATTGCAGGCTATTGTGAGTCCACTGTTGTATAGGTAGAGATCGTTCAGAGTTGAGATTCCATCTTGGCATGTTTAAGTTTTTTTTTGTTGTTGTTGTTTTTTTTTTGTTGCATATTTGAAGTTATATTATGAAAAAAAAATTGTATTTCATTTTTGTTTCTTTAAAATGACAAGATGCAGCAAGTCAACTCAAAAGTTTTGAATTTGATCTTAAAGAAGGGTCCACTGTTGGATGGTAACGAGCGACATGTTTGGTTGCATTTAAATTGTGCAATATTTCAAACACTGACTATCTCTGTACATCAAGATCCTAGAAACAAAGGAAACAGAAAAAAATGGCATCTATTGATTTTATTAGAGTAGAAATTATGTTTTATTTAATAGGCCACAACAGAGAATGAACTTCTTAAAGCAATAACTTTGCTGTAATGTCCACATCATAAAGCTTCTGATGTTTTATAGTGCTTTCATTGAAAGTGTTATGATATTCTGTATTATTTGTTGGTATGGAACTGCTGCTGAGTTACAGAAGAAATTATTAAGAAAATTAGTAACAAGTAAATTGTTAGGGACTGCATAACCAAGCTTAGAAAGTATCAATGAAGAGAGAGCGTTAAATAATAAAAATAATATTATGAATGATAAGAGGATCTTCTCGCCTCTGCTATTGAACTGTTGCCACCGGGCTGTCTGTATTTTTTACCCCATTGTAGATTTAAATGGTCTTTCCTCAAGCAATTCAATTTTTGATAACTGATGATGTTCGTCATTCTTTTTTTTTATTTCTTTTTTTTATTTCTATTGTATATGTTTAACTATGCATATTGTGATCTCTGATGCCTGTGTGAACATATATTTTATATGTTATTTTATATATATTGTGTGTGTGTGTGTATATATATATATATATGTTCATATAATATATATATATATATATATATATATATATATAGTTACAAAATAAAGACAGCCTTAACTGTTCACACACACACAGCTCCATTGCAGCCTATGAGAGTCCCCACTTGTATAGGTAGAGATCGTTCAGAAAGTCCCCACTTGGCCAGTGTACAGCGACATTGGTCTGTTAGTAATATAGACGTGTGTGTGTGCAATGGCAAATGACAATGGCAAGTAAATTGTTAGGGACTGCATAACCAAGCATAGAAAGTATCAATGAAGAGGAAGCGTTAAATAATAAAAATAATATTATGAATGATAAGAGGATCTTCTCGCCTCTGCTATTGAACTGTTGCCACCGGGCTGTCTGTATTTTTTACCCCGTTGTAGATTTAAATGGTCTTTCCTCAAGCAATTCAATTTTTGATAACTGATGATGTTCGTCATTCTTTTTTATTTTTTTTTTTTTTTTTTATTTCTATTGTATATGTTTAACTATGCATATTATATAAGTATAAATATAAATATATATATATATATATATATATATATATATATATATATATATATATATATATATATATATATATATATATATATATATAGTTACAAAATAAACAGCCTTCACTGTTCACACACACACACAGCTCCATTGCAGACTATGAGAGTCCCCACTTGTATAGGTAGAGATCATTCAGAGTTTCAGGTCCCCACTTGGCATGTTTTTTTAAAAATAAAAAAATGCATATTTGAAGTTATATTATGAAAAAGGAGCTTAAAAGAAAATTTTGTATGTCATTTTTGTTTCTTCAAAATGACCAGAAACACTAGTCCCCTCTTGGCCAGTGTAGAGCGATAGTCCCCTGTTAGTAATGTAGACATGTATGTGTGAACACACACACACACACACACACACTCTAAACTCATTTAAACTTATAAACTCAAAA